>NC_089886.1:10158571-10500357 GCF_040182565.1 Anser cygnoides | reverse complement strand
TTATATAAACAATGCAATGCATTATTTTAGGGTATGAAAATGATTCTGTGGAGGATTTAAAAGAAATGACTGCAATATCCTCTCGAAAAAGAGGCAAGCGAAGATACTTCTGGGAGTACAGCGAGCAGCTAACACCGTCACAGCAAGAAAGGATGCTGAGGCCATCTGAGTGGAATCGAGATACATTGCCAAGTAACATGTATCAGAAGAACGGTCTCCATCATGGTAAGGATAGAGTCCTCGTTACAAGTTAATGGCTTTCATGCTGACACCATCAATAGCCAAATTCCCATATGTGAAATGGCAGAGAGCTGCATTTTGGCCATGGAAATAAATCCTTAAAACACTGCAAGTCTGTTGCTTAATTAGCGGAGTTCTGTGCCGTGTCCAAGGAGGGCACAGTGAACGTACAGTAGTAACTTTCAGTGTGGTTTCTTCCAGAGGATGGTGGATGAATTGAGAATTGTAACTTCCAATAGCTTTCAGTGGAAATCCCAAGAGCTCAGAATTTTCTCAGTGTGATGCTGTAAACAGCGTGGGTAGGGCACATGACTGATACGTGCTCCTTGGAGCTGTTGGACAGTATCAGTCTTGCTTGTGTTCAAGTAAGCAGCAAGTGATCTGAGATGCAAAGTTCACATTAACTACAATGTGAACTAAAGGACAGGCAGGTGATAAGATGTAACTGTCTCTTTCTGCTCTTCCTTACCTGTTTCTCCCACCTGTGTAAATGCAACACAGTGAAGCAGATACTTTTCTGTGAATGAACAATTTCTTTAAAATACCCTTTCAGAAACTTAGACCGATTGGTCCAATAACTGTGTCTTTCATTCCCATGACTTTTTGATTGCTAACTTGCTGTACTTTAAACATGACTAACACCACTGAGATCAAACCACACGTAGGAATAATGTTTGTTCTTTTGTCACAGGACCTGTTTGGTAGGCTGTCCCATTTGGTTGTGGTTTTGAAGGAACAAAATTAAACCAATTTCTCTGGCTGTAACATTAATATTTCCTTACAACTGAAAATTGTCTTTAACATTGCAGTTTACCTTCTGTTAAACAAAAAGATTTTTCTATTTTACTTATAGATAAATTCATTAATTAACTTGTGGATTCAGTCTCACTAGACTCTGGTGGGAGCAAGTGCCCTTTAAGTCAGTGAGTTGTGTATGCAAGGGACTTATAGGATCAAACACTAGTTAACATCCAGAAGCTACAGAATATTACACGTGCAGGATTTTTGTATTACACGTGTACCAAGGTCATCTGCTACCTCAGATGAATGATGCTAAATTATCATCTCCCTGATCAATATTTCTGGAGCAGGTTTTGTCAGTTTTATTAACATTTTCATGTAAGCATCAGTAACAACTGACACTTAAGACATGTAGGTACCAGTGACAGAAAATCTCGAGGAATAAGGATTTTGTCTTGAATGTGCAATTCCACCATAAAAGCAGCCCTTAAATAGCTTGAAATACATCTAAAAATCTAAAAAGGATCGACTGGCCTTTATGTGGGTTATTTATGCTTGATATCAATGAAGATCATGCAGGTACCAGGCCTCTCGAATCTTTCTTAACACAGAACTTTCCGAATAAGATTATTTAGGAATTTAATCAGCTTGAGTGCCCCAAGAGAATATGCTGGTTGAACACATGAGTTAGCAAGTTACAGCTGGGGCAAAACAACTGGGTTTGAACTTGTGATGTATGTTTTTCAGCACAGTTTTGTGCATACTGTCCATCACATCTAATATATTTCTAGCCCAGCCAGCAGTATTTGCTCTTATCTGATCTGGATATAATATGAATTGTACAGAGCAGTTTGTCTGGAAGTGCTCTTTCTATTGTGAAAGGCCACAGAGATCACATGATGCCAGACCATTCTCTTGTAACAAACAAAGGAACTTAAACTGCACCAAAAATAATACATATTTAAGAATGTTTTTTCATGGGTTTGTGTACATATTGTGTCACTTCCCAACTCAATTTTCTGCATATTCAAAACAGGAAAATATGCAGCAAAGAAGTCACGGAGGACTGATGTAGAAGACCTGACTCCCAATCCCAAAAAACTTCTACAGATCGGTAATGAACTGAGGAAACTGAATAAGGTGATCAGTGACCTGACGCCAGTCAGTGAACTTCCCTTAACTGCCAGACCCAGGTCAAGAAAAGAAAAGAACAAACTGGCTTCCAGGTATATACTCGCTCACACTACTTGGATGGGTACATTTGCATTACTAGAGCTGTACAAGTAAGACTAACTTTTGTCTCGAGATCCTGCTTCACTGTGGCAGTCCCTGTTGATGGGTTTATAACCTGTTAATCAAAAAGCAGGACAACTGGCTCTATGAAGATGTAGTTTGCCTGGTCCCTACTAGATAGGGACTAGATAGATAATGATATACTTCCACTGGAAGCTGTCTTAGCTGCAGTGCAAATGATCGTTGCAGTTGTAAAACCCGCAAATGTGAAATGTAAGCAAATACAGGTAGTAGTGTGCTTTCAGTGGAGGTGAGTGAGTAGATAAGTGATTTCGTTTGTCAAAGCTCTGGGAGCACTGAGTGATAAGTTGGTGTGGCTAACTGAAACAGATGCTCTTAGTATTCTGGAACATTTGTTAAAATGTTCTAATTCTTCCACTCTTCTTACTATAGGGCTTGTAGACTAAAGAAGAAAGCCCAGTATGAAGCCAATAAAGTAAAACTCTGGGGTCTCAACACAGAATATGGTAAATACAACTCTTCACATGTTAGTTTTTCTTGTGTTCTTAAGGCAAGTCTGTGTTAACGGTGTGTGGACAAATGAGCATCTCTTTTGTTCCGGGGGAACGTGGTATAAATCTAATCCCGTTTCTTTCTTTGCAGATAATTTACTGTTTGTGATCAACTCCATTAAACAAGAAATTGTTAATCGAGTGCAGGTGCCTAAAGATGATAGAGGAGTCAACATGGAACAAAGATTGAACGTACTCATTAAAGATACACTCGGTAAGCAGTAAATCTAATGTATTTGCATGTATGTGAAGAGACATGTCATCTGCAGTATGTTAGATTGCAAACGATTTCTGGCATAGCGAAAAGAAAGAAGCATTTCGTAATTACAGCTGTAACCAAGCGTTTTGCTTGGTTACTAAACAAAATGTTTGTTGGCTCTGTTACTTACAGGAACGTGCAAATATGTGCAATTAATATTAACCTTACAGTGCGTTTTCCTACCCTCTGTTTTTAGGACTGCCTGTAGCTGGACAAACATCAGAATTTGTGAATCAAGTTTTAGAGAAGACTGCAGAAGGAGACCCAACGGGTGGCCTCGTAGGGTTACGAATACCAATGTCAAAAGTTTAAGACGTGATTTCACCTGTTCTCATCAGTCAGATTCTTCCTGTGTTGTCAAGTATTTCATTGTAAATTGCATTCTGGTCTGCATGTCAGTTTAGCATTATGTAAACACTTACAATTAGGTTCCATTGTTTTTAAATAACAATGTAGTAAACAAATCAGAGCATGATATAAAATGCTTAATAGCATTTCTGGAGCATAAACTAGGTAGTTTTAAAGCTGCTTTAAGATTAAATACAGACTTGAGGATTCTTTTTAAAATTAAGTTATCTAGGACCAGACTTATCACTTTTATTTTAGAAGCAAAAAGATGTTTTTGCTAGTAAAAATTTTTAGCATATGCCAGACATTGTGGCAGGTTTATGCTCCAAGCAAAATAAGAGGAAGCATTTTTTTGGTAAAGCTGTCACTTTAAGAGTTTTTTTGGTTCTTTTTGTTCTTTTTTTTAATTTGTTTGCTTGTTTTGGAATAATTGGGTTTTCTTTGTTCTTAAAAAAAACAGTAAGGTTTCTTTGCAACCATTAACTTGTACATAGCACACGTGGCTTTAGAGCTAGTGTGCCATATAAGACTTTAATTTTCTAAGCTTAATATAGTATTTAAATGTCTGTGCAAGCAAGAGAAAAAAGTATATTCTTTGTGCCTTGTATTTTGGGGGGAGAGCTATCAGTATAAGCTGGTAAAGTTTTGTATGAAGAAAACCCTGAGGGGAGAAAACAAGATGTACAGATGGTGAGATTATAGGTTTTAATGTATTTGTTCCAGCTCTTAAAATTTTTGAATGTATATAGGAATATGTTGAAAATGTAGATATATGCCACAGAGTCTATGTATTGTATAAAAGATGGCTCTAGAAACTCAATTTCGGTACTTTGGCCGGAAGAAAACAAATACTTGCACATTAATGCGATTGTTTATTTTTGTACCAAAGACAAATGCAACTGATATGGCGAACTGCCAGTCTAAGTAAAGTTTTGCACAGCTTATATGATACTGTACTGAATGTAAAAAAAAAAAAAAAAAAAGAAAAAAAAAGAAAAAAATTAAAGGTCAGGGTTAGGGATCTTACTGAACTGTGAATTTTTTTTGTTTGGGTCCAATTATCTACAGAAGGAGCATTCATACATAACAATATTATTTTGCTGTTCTTGTAGTTCGCTTCCATGGTAGATAACTTGGTGGCCGTCTCGGAGTCTTTAAATCTTTTTTCTCTGCACTTACTGTAGGAGATTTTAATATATTTGGATTTTAGTAAGCTATTGGTAAAATAGTTTTCAACTTTGAGAATTTAAAAAAAAATATTTAGCTTGTTGTAGTATACTTCCAACAAACAACCAAAATAAAATTATTTTTATTGTAATGTGTATATATGTAAAGAGAAAAAAGAGCTACAAATACCTAATTCCTTAGTTGCCACTTTTCCAGTTTATGTATTATTATGCATGTGATGTTTCCAAGGATCAACACAGGCTTCAAACAAAACAAAAAAAAAATTTATAGACTTTTATATTTTTGTACAGGTATTTCGAAACTAGCTTCTTCAAACTTATACGTGACTTATTCTTGTTAATTCAGTAGTTTCTATGATTGGGGAATATTAACACAGAGTTCTTATTTGCTCTTCTGCTAATAAGAGTTGGCTTTGTAGTCAGTGTTAACGTACAGATTAAAAGCTTTAGCCCTTGATGAAAGTCCTTTATCTCAAGGCAAGATCATTCTCTGGTTTCATGGACCCCCTTTTCCTCCCTGTTCTTTCTCTCCCTATTTAACAATGACAAAACACTGTTTACTGAAAATAGAAATACCAAATATTTTCAAATGTAGCTGCTGAAAAAAAATGCAAAAGTTCATGAAGGCTTTCTCCCCACTCCCTTTGGGGAATTTCTCCATTTCGTTTCTGGTTTGTCTAAGTTTGTTTGTACTGTGATTCCTTTCTGTTTATATGTAGGTTATTTTTATATCAAAGCTTCTACTATTAAAAAAAAAGTTTGAATTGGTAACAGTGCAGTAAGAGTCGCAGATGAAAGTGGCAATCCTGCCACATACTTACGAGCATGCACACAGCTTACTTTGTATCTAAGTATTTTAGAAGACTCAAAAGGGAGGAGGCCAAAATACCACTACTGAGCTGTACAGAAAGATTTTCCTTCACAAGACTGAACAAATACCCAGGGCAATTTAGGCAAAACTTTGTAAATCCACTTAAGATTTGCACAAACTGAGTGGACTTTGGGTGTTTTTGTTTCAGGTGTTTTTGTTGTTGCTGTTAGGGTGAGGTGAGAGTTGGCTGCTGCTTTACACAGTGGGTCAGATGCATTCCTATTATAAGCATTGCCAATGTTACAGTTATTCCAGAGATGCATACTGCCCATTAAACCTCAACAAAGAATGTCTCTTGTGAAGTTAAGGCCATGTCTGTACAAAGATTTAAATACTGTTGTTCCTTTCTGATGAATGGTGTTAACACACTGCTCAGATAAGAGAGGTCCTTTATGCTATATCAAAACTGTGTGGACAAGGCAGCAGTTCTAAATATTAAGAGAGCAGTTTGCAATCAGGTGAAAACTTTTATGACAAATTAAACTGACAAGGTATTAAAAAGTCCCTTTTTTACTGCTCAGAAATACTGGGCAAATATAACTTTATAGCTCTTTATTTTTGTCTGAAAACCAGAATATGATTTTGGTCTAGCATTTCAAAGTAGACTTTGAATCTTTAGTGAATTCCATACCTTTGCATTTCAGTGTTTTCTATGTATTATTTTAAGTTAAAGCTTTTGAATAGTTGAGCTTTTTAATGTTGACACTTTATTTTGTACCTATTTATATGTATGTATATCTTAGAAAAGCACTTTGTTTAAAAAGGAAAAAAAAAACTGCGTTTTATATGATTCCTGCCACTTGCTGCTAACTCTGGGCTGGTCAGAATGCTGCAGCGATACTTGATATAAATAAAACCTGGCAGTAAAATGTAGAGTAAAGATAAGACCTTTTGCTGGTTTAACTTTATCATAAAGGTGACATAGGCAAGCTGTGCAGCTTTACATTTTAACCAGGGGACTCTGTGGCATTTAAACCGTCTAGAAATGGTTGTACTTTAATGCCAGTAACAATCTGCTTCCTCTAGTGTCATTAAAATATATACATTTAGTGTATACTTATCACAAAAAAAAAAATCTTATAAGGGTATAAAAAACAACAAATGTACATGTTCTGTTTTTTGGCAATTGTGGCATGCATTTTTGGGTGATCTTTAGAGAAGACCATTTTCTAAAGATTTTCAGTGTTCATACATGGTATGTGGATCTTAATGAAGTCCTGGATTCTTTTTGTTTGTTTTTGAGTGTAGGCATTGTGAATATTCACTTTTAATCCTATATCCAAAAACAATTACATACTTTTGATTTAATACAAACAAAAGCTCTTCCTTTTTCTGATACACTGGATTCTCTAGAATTTGTTTCCATATTAAAAGCATGCTGTTATAACTGCTCTTGTTAAAATCTCGTTGGTCTGAACTTAGGTGCCACACTTTTTGAATTGATGGACTGCTTGTTCTACTGTACCATGTATGATTCTTGTCCTTTCCTACTTCCTTCATTACAGATTATGATGTGGCTTTATATTGTGCCTTACTTGTACATCTAGAACTAAATGTTTTTCATTCCCCCTGAACACTTCAAACCTAACCCTTCCTAAAGTGAATCAGAACTATAAAAGAAGAGTTTGGATAGATCTATTTTAGTTTCTCTCAATAGCAGTCATTTTCTATTTATATGGAAGAACAGTTTTTGAATGGCCTTGCAAAATGTGGGGGTGCTCTCGAAGGGCATTTTTAGCCCTAAACCCCTTTTTGCTAACACTTTCTGTTAGGGTTTATTGAACACATGTACTGATATTTGGTGAGTTCTTTTCTTGGACGAGAGAGACTTATTACTAAAACTATGTTTAGGTGTGGACTGGCTGGATTTTCTTACCATACCAGTTGAAATCATTGTGATTTAATGAAGTTGCATTGCTGCAAAGTTGATGTGAGAGTCAGGCTCAGCTGTGTTCAGTTCCTAATCCTTTATAGATAGCAGACTTTTTCCATACTTAGAAAAGAAGGCTAGGAAAAAGTAAAAGAAAAAAAAATCTGAAATGGATGAAGGGTCTTTTAACTAACCTAAAAGCAACCAGACGCTTCTGAAATACAGTGGTGTCATTTTTTATTTTATCTGAAAAAGATCCCATCCCTCCCCCCCAGTATTTATCTGGTATTTGCCTTCATTAATAAAACAGCTTCTTCACAAAATGTAAAGAATGGGTGTGCTTTTCTTTGACATAAATCATTTAAACATAGCTATGTTTTAAAGCTCTAAAAGGCTTTGTCAGGAGAATTTCAAAGGGTTGTATATAAGTTGCCTTTAACAGAAATAGCAAATGCAATTCTGTTCCTCAAACTTGCTTGCTAGTCTTCCTGAAATTCTGTTGAGGCATAACCCAATTATGTACCGTGAATGTTAGGATCTGTATTGGCCTTGAGACCTGAATTTCAATAACGCACCTAATCATGATGATATTTTATTTTTAAGTCGGAGGCTTCAGTTGGAATCACCTAGTTAAGTGTGCTGCTAGATGTGGCTAGCATCTTGGCTTATTGACACAGCCTTGCGCAGAGCTGAAGTTTATGTTTACCCCAGGGATCATGTGAAGTACATTTCAAACAGTTGCTGCTTCAATGACTATTCTTCTTGTAACTGTATTAAGGGCATTAGTATGTTGAGAAAACACCACTCTTTAATATATCCCAATACAAATTGGGATTCTTAAATATCATTAATGAAAGATGGCACTTTTAGGCTCTAACTTCTTTGCAGTATACAAAAATATCTGTCTTTCTACGATTTACATTTCTCAATATGCCATGTTTTTCCCTCAATGCTTTTAGCATGATAAGAAGGTGCATGTGCACACTGAATTACAGTCCTCAGCCTCTTAGACATTCATGAACTTCCACAAGAACAAATACTGACTATGCATTCATTGTCTTTCTAATGAGTAGTGGAGCTAAACGTGGAGCGAGAGCTATTTTAAGCCACGCAGTTTTTTCATATATAAAATAAAATTCCAGTCATTTTAGATAACATCAGTTTTCTGATTTGTTTTTCACAGATTTTTTTTGAGAATATTTGTTAGGTATCTGAATGTTGAACTTGAATGAGTTATCTAGCTACAGTAAAGAAAACTGGATTGGATTTGGTACACTCCACCCTATGAAACTCTTTTGATTAAGAACAGAACCTAGTAGTAGTATTTAATTTTACCCATTTTCTTACAATAATGGGTATTCATACATTCTTATTTTAAATGTTTTGGAAGGATAGAAGATTAAGGAAAACTTGTCATTGTTCAGTATTTGTGGTTCGGTGAATTCTAAGGCTGATGGCACGTGGGGATGTAGGTGATTGACAGGAAAAAAAGGCATTTTAAGCAAAACATGGCATCCTGTTCTGCCTAGATACTCTATAATCTACTTCCAACTGGAGCTCCGAAAAACTTAGTCTTGTCTCTGTTAGAGAAAAATTTACCTTGTTAAAAGCATGATTTGTTAAAGAGTTGCAATGTTTAATGTTGGTTAATAGTTGTGCAGTTTTTTTTTTCTTTTCTTTGAAAAGAGGCACAATTAAACTATTGACTTTGTTTACTCTGTCACCCTTGATCCCTAGCACTTCTATTCAGATACAAATTCATCAATGTATGCAACATCCTTTGTAATTTAAAATAAAAATTGTGGAGAAAATACTGTCTCAAATCATTGTGTGTGGAGTGATAGCGAATGGCTTGTGCTCTCTCCCAGCGCTGTGGTATGGGGGCACAACTTTTCTTATACTATGATTCTTGGGTTTCCTCATGAAAAACGCTTAACACTAGCATACCCTTCAAGCATTCCCTTGGTGGAACAGGTACAGCACCATGCTGTGATGGAGGAAATGCCCTGGGTACCCCAGTATTGACACCATTCCTTTGGGGAGGGATCATAACAAGGTACCTTGCTCTCCGGTCAGCGCTCCTATTGACGGATGCCTTGCATGGCCGCTGCGTCACAGCCCGGAGAAGCTGGACCACACGGCCACCCGGCACTTCGCTGGCGTTCTGGAATGCCCGTGAAGGTGGTCGGTGTCTTCCAACAGCAGCTCCCTTTGTCCAAATCTGCTTTCTTTCACAGCATCCTCTGCAGGCCCCGGGGGGGGAGGAGACCAACAGGAGCCTGTGGAAAAAAAAAGCAAAAGGGTCACTGCACTGCCTCCCATTTCATTCAGGGACACAGTTCTCTGACAGACAGCCAGCCATCCTGCACCTCAAAGACCTTATAGCTCCAAACCCACCCACCCAAAAACCTCGAGAGCTCTGCTGCTCACAGACAGCTAGCATCGCTTCTCCCGGGAGGAGCCGCTTTAGGGCCGAGGCTTCTGTCCCTCATCCCTTCCACCCGGAGGCCACCTCCTCGCTTCCTCAGGGGCTCAGCCGCGGCCGCGGGAGCCCCCAGCCCGCCGGCCCTGCCGCGGGGGAGCCGGCGCCCGGGTCGTGCCCTCAGCGGCGCCCGCAGGCGGCGCTGGAGGCGCGGGCGCTCGGCCTCTGCTCCCAAGATGGCGGCGGCCGCCGGCGTGCCGGTGCGGGTCTGCCACCAGGAGATCGTCAAGTTCGACCTGGAGATCAAGGCGGCCGTGCAGGTAGCGCCGCCCGGGGCTCCCTCACCCCACCGAGGCCGCGGTTCCCCTCTCCCCGGCCGGCTGCAGGGCGCCCTCGGCCTCGTAGGGCGGCCCCGCTGACTGGGCCGTTGTCTTCCAGGACATCCGGGACTGCCCGGGGCCGCTGAGCGCCCTCACGGAGCTCAACGCCGCCGTGAAGGAGAAATTCCGGCACCTCCGGGGCCGCATCCAGGTGAGGTTGGGGGGGGAGGCTGTGGGGATGAGCTGGGGGGGGGCCGGGGGCTGTGAGGGTGTCAATTCCCCGAATTAATCGCTGCTAATTCGCCCCCTCGCGGAGGGGAGGTGCGTGGGGGTGTCCGAGCTGCAGGTGGCAGCAGTTCGGCTGATTTTTGTGTTTCTGCTTTCTGTCCAAGGAGCTGGAGCAGATGGCCAGGGAGCAAGATAAAGAGTCAGAGAAACAAGCCTTGCTGCAGGAAGTGGAAAACCACAAAAAGCAAATGCTTAGGTAGGCTGGGTGGCCGATGCTATTTACGGGTCTCCTGTACCCTGAGGTACCTGACTTCCACGCAGAATTTCAGATCCTGTTTTGCAAATGCAGTCAGTGGCACGATGCTGTTTTGCCCAAGACCAAGAGTGGATCAGGGACTGAAAGGATAGGGCTCTCTTCTCCTCCCTCTCTCCTGTTCTGGTTTTCTGACCAGACACTCTTGCTTTGAACAGCTGAGCCTGTAAGCAAGTGGCTTGAGAGTATTTTTGACTCCTAGCCCAGTATTATTCCCCTTGCTCCATAAATGATATGCTTAGAAGAAGAAAGAACTGTGTATTGTTATTCTATGGTATGATACAGAGAAAGCCCATGTATGTATCAGACATATATGCTCAGTTAAGATGACTCTGAAAATTGTTTCAGTGTGCAGGGTGTTACCACCATAGTACAACATTGTGCTCTTGTGATTTCAGCAATCAGGCGGCTTGGAGAAAGGCAAATCTGGCTTGTAAAATTGCTATTGACAATGCTGAGAAAGATCAACTGCTGCAGGGAAGAGACTCCTTGAGACAAAGGTATTAAGGTGTCCACTTGAATGATGTGAAACTTAGCGTATGCTATATTCACTAGTATAAATGGAAATGATGTAATATTTTAAAGTTATTTGATCGCATCTAGAACATTTCTTTTAAGGAGGGTGGCCGTTTTCTGTGGAGGTTTAAACTGTTAAGAATTGTGATAATTTCAAGGGTTTTTTGGTGTTGGCATCTCAAAGCAGAGAAGGGGTTGTGGTAGACTTCACAGTTTTCCTGACAATCTTTTATATTAATTCCAGTCGAGGTCATAAACATGTAACGGATCATTGTACAAGCTGTTTCCACATGTAAAACTAGATATAAGCTTCTATGATTTGTGCATTGAGAAATTTTCTTACTCAGTACCATGAAGCAGCAAATGGGATACCTAGGATAATGAAGTGGTAGTTTGTATCAGTGCTTCCATGCCACCTCTTGAAGTTGTACCATCATGGATGAATAACCGGTAAAATGTAGGCATACATGAGACTGAGACACAATTATTTTGGCTCATGACTTTAATATTTTGCAATTTTTCTGTGGTGGCTTAGTGAAGATAATCTCCAGTTCTTATGTGGTAAAACCTGTTTGCGTCTTTTGTACACAAAGTACAGCCATACTTTCTTGCAGTACCCAAAGACACAATTTTATCCCTTCATGCTTTAATTTTTTTTTCCTCTTCTTTTTTCAGGAAGACTACAAAGGAAAGTCTGGCAGAGAGTGCAAGTAACATCACGGAGAGTCTGATGGGCATTAGCAGGATGATGTCACAGCAAGTCCAGCAGAGCAAGGAGACTGTGCAGACCCTAGGTACAGATGTAATTGGGTGAATGGGTGGGGGTTGGATAACTGACGGTCCTGTCACCAGTTCTGTTAGGATGAGGAGTGGCAAACTGTCATGATGGGGAGCACAGTGGAAAGTGCTGTAGGAGAACTTGCTGTGATTATAATTAAAGAATTGTCCAGCAGAACTCCTCTAACATTTGAACGTAAACAGAAAATAATAACATACATTGTATGAAGCTGTTTGCTGGAGTTTTTGTTTCATGAGTGTGAATAAACAAGGAATAGGGGATAGGATGAGGAGCTCGGGTTCTAGTTTCATGTAAAAGCAGTGTGAGCTCACACAGTGTTAAGAGTGTGTTTGGTATTACTCTGTGCTACTGTCCTGGCATGCATTTGGTAACAGAGAAAATAAAAGCATAGGTACAAGTCCATACTTAGAGGAAACTTGGTATGACTAGGAAGACTGTTTTCATCCCTTTTCCAGCTGGGATGACTAAGAGATGAGGCGATCAAGTGACTTGAACCCAAGGTCATTTGCTCTGTCAGCAGTGCATCAGGGACTGTGAAACCAAGATTTCACTCCGTTCTTTGGCTTAGACTCCAAGACAATAAATCAAGTGACCTGTCAAAATTGGTGATTCATGAACCATTTAGAAGTTGGATCTGCATTGCCTGGGCCTCTTACTAGCTGTGCTTTTGTGCAGAAGAGAGAACAGTTTAATGACTAGGATAAATAATGCAACTTTTGCCCTCCTTCGGGGGCTTTCTACCCCTGTCTGAGGATGGCAGCTGGGCACAGTTTGTTCATGCAAAAGTAGCATGTTTCTTCTCCCATTAAAAAGACAGTTTGGCAGACACTTTGTCACCCTGTTTCTGACTGAACAACACTTGGAGTTCATCAAGAGAAAAGCTATAAAAGGTCATTTACAAAACCCAGCTGCAAATTTTGAATTGGCAGTTAGAATTTCCTTTTTTTTTTTTCTGGGCAAGTCTTATCCTAGTACACAGTGAATATATGCAGCTAGGAAGCTCTGCTTTGTCATCAGTAATGGAAAGCAACAGATTTTCTTTTTTAACTTAGATCAGAATACCTCTTTAAGATGGGACAAAATGATTTGCAAAGTATTGCAGAAGTACTTCCACTATGCTTGCTTTTGTGAACCAGACAGCATACTTAGAGTACTTTCCTTAATCAGTCAGTTCAGTCTAGAGTGATATACCAGCATTCACGCTAGTACAAAGTATGCATTCTGTACTGGAAGAAGAAGGGGACTCCAGGGCATTTGCTTTCTGTCCTTTATTAGTTTGAAAGAAGGAAGGCTGATGGGTCTCAGGGATTTGGTTGGTTGGTTGGCTGTTTTCACAGGGAAAACAAAGTTGAAAACAACCAATGTTCCATCTTCTAGTTTTGGCGTATTCCCAAATTCTGTCTTTAATTGAGGTTTATTAATATGCTTTTTCTGTAGTTGATTTTGTCTTTTTGAGTAGAAGAAAAACAAAAAGAATTTGTTTGCCAAAAAGAATTGGGTTTGTCAAAAATGGTAACCATAAAACAAATTTTTAATTGTTTGAAGAGAATAATTAAGGAGTTCATGCCGTTCCATGCTGCTTTTGCACTCTCTTTAGCCCCATCTGAATCATAATGATATACAGCTGTGACTTGGGGGGAACAGTTTCAGTTGTCCATTGGATATATTCAAATAATGACTTGACCCGCTGCTGCTGGAACTGATGGTGATGGTGATTTCTCTCAAATTGGTGGTTCTAGTGCCATTCTTATTTCACTCTACTTCCAGAGAGCTCTCAGGTAGAACTGACTTTCTTCATAAAACTAACCTAAAAATTAAAAATTCAGTAATGGGACGTAGGGCCTTTAAGTCATTCAATACTTGTATTTTGCTTTGCATTTTTCCTTATCACATCTGGACTATTGAGTTGTAAAAAAATTCTGCAAGAACACAGTCTGCTTTTGTCTTAGCCACAAGTCTGACGCAGGAGGATCTCACAGTCACTACCTGTATTGCCAAATACTGCATGCTTACGTCCGTTGTCAGGTATTTTTGAAGCGCAACCAGCTGAATCTTTTTCTTCTTTGTTCATTTCAGCCAATTCTTCGCGAACCATCCTGGAAGCAAATGAAGAATTTAAGTCCATGTCTGGGACAATTCAGTTGGGGCGAAAGCTAATAACAAAGTACAATCGCAGGGAACTGACAGACAAGCTGCTAATCTTTCTTGCCCTTGCCTTATTCCTGGCCACTGTGCTCTATATTTTGAAAAAAAGACTCTTCCCATTCTTGTAAAATTCCAAAGCTAAACTGAACTATTATGAAAGATTAGAAAGGGATGGCATAATAATGTTAGGCTTATTATAAAAGGGATATTGCAATAGCTGAAAGAGCGTTAGAGCAGGCATGACTTCATACTGTCCCCATGGAGTATACAACCTGACTAAGAAGAGCTTAAATGAAGACAAGTTGGGAAGAAGCGGTTAGATCAAAGTGTGGAGAGAAGAAACACCGATCTGCCTGCAGGTTTGGGGAAGCAGACAAACACTTGAGGAACTAGGCACTCAGAGGTGCCAGTCTTACTTTTTGTCCTCTCTCCATTTTGCCATGAAATTAACTTTTGTCTTTGGTTTGAACTGGAAGCTGCGTTGATATCTGTGCGCGAAGTGCTGAGAATAAGAGGAAAGATGGAAGAGAGAAAGTCACATACATTCCGTTAATAAACTATTTATTGTATCTATGTAAATCGGGTTTTGTTTAAAAACAAAGTCTAATGGATTGAAAGAGCCTGAATAACTTTCAGTGTAAAAATTCTGCTTAATGCTTGCAGTAGTAGGTGCTTCTGGAATGTTTTTTTCCAAGAAAGTAGCACCTTTGCTCTGTTCTTCTGGCATCAAAGGACTCTGACCAAAGAAAAATGGAAGTCTCGCTTGTTACGATTAACTCCTGCAGTGTTTGAGATTTGTACAGTCAATCTGTTGAAATCAAAAGACTTTTTTTTTTTGCTTTTCTTTATGGAATTCCACTGAATATTTTGTATTTGCAAAATAGTGACAAGTTCTACATTTGAACATTTTTCTTACTTATACAGTTGGTCTTTTCTCAGTTAGTAAAATCCTTTACAATGACTGCCTTTCCTATCTCTTGTGCTCTCATAATGGGAGTTGATTTGCTTTAATAATGCAGGTACCAACATGCCGCACTCTTTGCATCGCATTGAAGTACCAGAAACGCACTGCACTGTTCTTCAAACTGGTGTCACCTTCCCCTAATGGAATTGTTTCATTCCTTCTTCAGAGCTGACTGGTAAAGTTGATGTTCTGCTCAGAAAATTCTCACAGAATGGTGAAATATTGTCTTAATTTTATTGATGGAAGTAAACTTCTTAAAAAGGCAGTGGTACATGTGTCTTAAGAAATACTGCATGAAGTTCTCAAAGTTTAGAGAGAATAGGTGACTAGTGGATTATCTTATCATAGTGATATTCGTTTTCCAGATCTTATCAGTGGGCACAATTTACCCTTTCACTGGCAGCTGCTACAAGCTTAGTTAAATAAGTGAGTAGCAGTAGACTCTGATAATCCAAACCCCTGTACAGGACAGTGGAAGTGGTGATTGTGTGACTATGTGCATAAACGTATAAAAGCTGGAATCTGTCATCTAGGTCAAAATCAAAGCCTCTGTTTGAAGAGTTAAAATATTTGAGCTTTTCTTCCTGGTGCAGTAACAGGGATTTGGAAGCCTTTCCACTAGGACTGATCCATCCCATAGAGGGCAGTGCTGCGTATCTGTCGTGAGCATTTTCTTGCTCTGGCAGTCCTGTAATGCCCAGGGCAGAATGGATGTGGCTTTTCCCATATTGTTTACTCATCGAGTTTCAGTGCAGCCTTCCTAATAGCCTCTCCTGAGATGCAGAATTACACAAAGATTGAAATAAGTTGAAACTTCCACGTTGAAACTGGAACACATTCCAGTTTTTAGTAAGAAAGAAATTACTTCGTTTAAGGAAAGATACATTACAGAAAATCAACACATTTGGACTTTTAAATAATAAATAAAAGCCTTGCTTTGGAACAAGTCTTCAGAGGAGCAGACTGCTAACCAAGGAAAGCACTGTGCAGTCCATGGGCTGGAGCCACAACAGAGTACGTTTCTTCCAGCTGGATGTTCAGCTTATATGTAACACCTCCAGCACCAGGCTAGAACCTTCTCAACGTGTCCCCCTCTGCACAGATGCGTAGAAGTGTTTGTGCATTGATATCTGTGTGCAGAGCGTGGACTTCTGCCCCCCCAGTCTTGGAAAGTCTTTAAATACAAACAATATTTAAAGAATGAAGATTATTTACTTTACAAATACGTCTCAAATAAGTTGCTGTGCAGCAGCTCCTATTTTCCGGATCAGCAGTGCAGTGCTGTTTCACACAGAGCAGGCAGAATTCTCCTTTCTAGATGATTTTCTTCCTTCTAGGCCGGCTGCAGCAGTGCTTTATTTTTTTCCCTAAGTAAAACAGTCTTGTCTTTCTGAAACGCAGCACCTGCAGGTGGTCAGACACTAGCTGCCTCAGTATTTCCTCCCTCGTGTGGACACAATACAAAAATAGGTTGCTGCTAATCTCTGAGATACTGGGACGCTAAGCAGATGATAGAGCTGTGCTGTAAGCAGCGATGCAGTGCGACTGTCTGCAGGAAGTTTCACTTGGTTTATCTTTGCTACGTGTTCCCCTCAGAACAGAGACAAACCTTAAAAACCAAGCAGCCTTCTCATGGCGCTGAGAGTTTCAGGAAATTTTGTTTCAAAGGGGTGATCTTTATGTATAGGCATTGTAAAGTAGCGGTGTGAGGGGAAATAGATGGATTACCAAACGTCTTGTTTGCTCTGTTTCTGCAGTGATACTGAAATTGTAGCTCTCAGACCTTGACCCGCTGGCATGCACTGAGAGCAAAAAATAACTGTTAAGGATCTTCTGTATGACATTTGTTCTCTGTCACATCCGGATTTCATTAAAAAAATTCTAGCCCTTTTGTATACATAACTACCTTCTCTGTATAAACAGACTTTAAATTTACAGCCCTTGGAGACAAGCAAAATAAGTAAAAAAAGATCAAAGACAACCGGAGCTTTTGGGAGAAAGGAGTAGAAACCTCGCCTGGGACCCACGGGGTCATTTGGCAGCACTTGGTGCTCAAACCATTTCCCTCCATGGGAAGGCAGAAGGCATCCAGCCTCCTGATGGGCCACAGACTGGAATAAATAATCAGTGGAGGTAGTGAGATAAATGCTATTTCCTCTTTGGGGTAAGACAGGTGATTTGACGAAGCACCATCTCCAGCACGTGAAGCCAACCACCCCAAGGTGATTTAAGGTGCCTTAATGGACAGTTCTGCTTGGTGGTTGGGTGCTGGAGCTCTCCTGAGCTTGGCAGGATGCTGAAATCAGCCCATATTGCCCCCAGCTGAGGGGTGCACTCAGGCATGGTCCCTGCATGCTGCAGCATGGCATCTGGCTTGCTCCTGCCCTCCAGACCTCCCTCCTGCCCGCAAGGTAGGTGTCTGCATCTAAACTTCTGAATAACTGAGCAGGAGCAGTACTGGGGGGAGAGGAGGTGATTGTTCCTGGCTTTTGTTGTCTCATATTTGCAATGTTTGTCCCCTAACTGTGGAAAGTTAGGTTTGTCTGGTTCTCCTGCCTCTGAAGAGGGGTTTTATTTGTATATTCTGCCTACTGGGTGGGCTTGGTGGCTACCTCCTTAATGTGAAGAATTGCCTGGGGTGGTATGTCTCAAGGTTTTGCTGCTGCTGTGTGCCTGAGGTTGCATTGTGAAAGGTAAAAGCTGGCATCACAGCAATTTATTTGAAAGCAAGTGGTGTTTTCTAAGGCATGTCACCCTGTGAGTCTGCCCTGGTCAGTGCAGTAGAGCCACCGGGGGGGTGGTGAGAAGAAGACAGTCCTTCCTACTGCGTGGTTTGGCTTGGGCATCGTTTGGGGAGCACGGACCAGGAGCTCCAAGACTCCTGAAACAAAATGTGTTCGGGGAGCTTTAGAGTAAGAAAGGGAGTTTGGGGCTGTGCCAAAGGACTGCAGTTTCTTTGCAAAATACCATGAGTGAGCACAGGCACCTCAGCTCGCCTTCAGCCCTGTTTAGGAGGCATCAGTTCTGGTATTAGATGAGCTGGTGCTTGGGTTTGTGCTTGTATGTGATGGCACCCGTGTGGCAGCATTGCTACCTCTGGCTGATACCCAAGTCAAAGCAAACGGCGCTCCTGGTGCTCTGAACTGTTCCTCTCCCCCAGGCAGCAGGTGCCAGACACGGTGTCCGTAAGCTGATAGCGGGATCCGTTGCTGAAAAACAATTCCAGTTTAAAAACTTATTCTCTCAAAGACCATTCCTTTAAAACAAAGAGCGTATAATTGCTATGAGCTCTGAAAAGTGCTGAAATCTCCCTGCCCTGGAGTCTGGAGGCTGGGACAGGCAGCTGGCAGCAATCAAAGAGCTGTGAGTTAATGAGCTGCTCATCAGCTGAGCCTCATTAAGTACCTGTATAGCCTCCAGCCCAGCCAGAAGCTATCTGAAGGATACTGGTGTCTTGTTGTGATGCTGGAGCTACTAGGGATGAGGGTGGGGGCACTTCTGATGGTTTGGTGGATTTATAAGTTCTTACAAAGTTTGCTGGTTTGAAAGCCCATTTCGGTTCTTGTCTGCGGGGTCCAACCGACTGAGATAAGCTTGTGATTTCTGAACACCTGTGGAAAAGGGAAAGACGAAGGGGAGCTGGTCCTCAGTCTTGGTGCACATATGCTTATTTACAGAACTCGACAAATAATAAATGAGGTGGCTGCTGAACAGGCAGTGGTTGCAGTTCAATGTGAACCTGAGGGAAAGAAATGGAAATAGTTTTAACGCACTGTGTAATTGTGCTATAAAGACTTGCTTGATTTGTAATTCTTTGACGTTGTCATGGCGTCAGCAAATACAGCAATACTGCAGGATAATTCACTGTGGGGAGGAAAAAAAAAAGAGAATATAATTTTTCTTCCCCCTTCTAAGAATTGAGGCAAAACTAAGTGTGTATTTGAACTTCTCCTTTTGAAATGCTTTCCACATAACTGGCTTTACCGAAATGGAAGGGTGAATTCATAGCTCGGATGTTTCTAAAAATGTCTCTGCCAAATGCGTGCGGCTGCTATCGCATGCCAAGTGGTCCAGAGCAAGCCAGGCTGGAATCTCTGGGGGCTGAGAATATCCAGGGGGCATGTGTGCGCTTGTCTGCAAATATGCTGGGCCCTTCTTTTGAAGGGGCGGGGAATTATCCGAATGTGTTTGTAACGGTGTGATCCCACCAGAAGTGAAATCTAAAGCAGATATTTTAATGAGATGCGGTGCCTTTTCGATCCTGTATTGCTGCAAAGTGCGCTGAGCCCTTCGTGTAATTGGTGCCCGAGTGCTTGCTGTGCTTTGCCCCTCCAGGTGGGTGATAGTTCTCCAAACCAGCAGCAGGTGCAGCATGCCAAAGGCACTCAGCTCTACCAAAGCAGCGTGGCTGCTCCTGATGCCCCGTCGTGCAAGTGCCAAGTATCCTCAATGGGTTTCTTCTAGTTGCTGACATCAATGCAGTTCTTTCTCTGAGGATAGCGGTTGAGAGAAGGACCAAAGCTCCAAAACGCGATGCTTTTCGTAGGGCTGGAAGTTTGCTCTGGTGTTGATTGGTTTCCCTGGTTATCTGTGTTTGACAGTCACAGAACAGCAGAGGTTGGATGCGCCTCTGGAGGTGACGTTTGGATGGACCTCCAGTAGAGGGGTCACTGCCCAGGGCCGTGTCCAAGTGGCTTTTGAAGCCCTCCAAGGAGGGAGACCCCACAAGTTCTCTGGGCAAGCTGTGCCAGTGCTCAGTCACCTGCCCAGTAAAGAAATGTTTCCTCGTGTTCAGATAGATCCTCTTGTGTTCTAGCTTGTGCCCAGTGCCTCTTGTCCTGGCACTGGGCACCGCTAAAAAGAGCCTGGCTCTGTCCTCTATTCACCCTTCCTTCAGATATTCATGTATGTTTATAAGATCTCCCTGACCCCTCTATTTTCCAGCCTGAAGAGCCACAACTCTTTCAGCCCACATTTGGTCCTTATTTGTACCATGAAGTAAGGTATTTTTTATACTATGAAAAACAAGCTCAGCTTAAGAGGTGGAAACAGCCTGTGTTATAGTTGGAATTTTAGCATAATATTCACCTTTCTAATGCAGCTGTTGATGGTATCATCAAACATTTTTCAGTCATGTACATTTCTAGGCATGCTTTGTAAGGAATAAGGGGATTAGCTGATGACTGTAATCTTGCCAAGACTTGATGGCTGCAAGATTTGTCATGATCTGTAGAGAAACAGGAAGGTTAACTGAACCTAAAATGCTCGCAGGTGGTGAAGGCAGACTTTTCATGCTCCTTTCCAGTTATACTGCGGTATCTGGAGCACTGTCATCTTTCTAGTTGCATTCCACACTGTGAATGTCTTTGACTCGTGGACTAATTGCAGCTGGGAAGTGCAGAACCAGCTCTTGCTCCGTCTGCTATCTCTGCACTGGTCCCACTGTGCTGTCAGGTTTTTGGCTGAATGAGTGCATCCAGGGGCTCTTGCGTCATTTCACTGCTATCTAAATGGGTAGCGAGGATCTGGGTAACAAAGGTCTGGTTTCGTTCTTATGTTCTGAATAAGGCTAAATCTACAGACACCCTGATTAATAAGGGCACATCCATAAGGACCTAGTTTTTAGAAAGAATATTTCTTAGTCCAGTTTCACTTAGACTGTTTCCATGGTATGTTTAGCCACTTTTTGCCATTGCTATCCCACCTGGATAGGTAGGAAGTCTCTTAGATTTACGTGCTTTTTTTTGCTACTTTAATGAGCTTAGTTCTTTTTATCATCAGAGGTGACCTGTTTTTCTGATCTATTTGTTCTTGATAGGTGACTTACTGAGTTTTTTTTGAAGGATGCTTATTCCTATGTCTCAGTTATGAGTTCAACAATGTTACAGCTCTTGATAGGCTCTTTCCTTAGTATGTTAATTCTGGTGCTGCATGTAAATGGGTTTCATGCAACTGGCAGCCGAGGGGAATGGCACGCTTCCAGCACAGACCTCGGGTACTACTGCGAAGGAGAGATGCAATAAATACCGGTCTCACTTCTCATGAAGCGATGAGTATCGGATGCCAAAGCGCTGGGTAAATCATGAGGCTTATGCAGCCTTGCAAAGTCACTGAAAACAATTTTGTAGGGGTTGTGAGAAGTAAACCTGGTGAAGGGCTCTCCCTGGGGTGCCGTGGCACTTCAGCGTCACGTAGAGCGCCGCGGTCCCGTCCCTCCAATTGGGCTTCCCTTTTATTTTTAAACCTGCAGCATGAGACCGATCAGATGCTATCGCTGCCGACCTTTGTCTCCTGCCGCAGCAGCGGAGCTGACTCGCACGTCCCGCTTATCTCCCTTCTCCTAGGCTGCCAGGCAGGGTCGCGGGCTGTGCCGCCGTCCTGCGAGCCGCTTTGCCCTGCGTTTGGTGTCAGTTTCTGCATGAAAGGAAAATGCCACTCGGCTGCTCTGAGCCTGGCCTGGTGATAATGCTGCGTGCGTCCCTCCGCTCCCGCGATAAGCGCCCAAAGGGCAGGCAGGGAGAACGTCTCCGCGGGGATCAGCGCACACCAGGCCCTATAGATAGAACCACATATATATAGAACAACATGAAAGCTTTTTGCTTGCTTCTTTTCAACAGCGTGCTGGCTACGTATCGCGTGCAGGGACGCTTTCGGACCTGACCCCTGCAGGGGTCTGCTCTCGCTGTGCCCGCCAGGTCCTCGCTCTGCGTCGTCCCAACGGGAACGCAGATTTGAAACTGAAACCCGCGGCCCCTGCAGAGTGTTGTTCTGTGGTCCTGATAAACGAGCGGAGAGGTGGATTGGTTTCCCTTTATCTTCAAGAAGGACAGCGGGGGAAAAAATTTGTTTGGATTATTGGCTTTTCGTAGGTGTCACCCAACTCCCCAGGAGTTGTTGCTGCTGCTGATCTGAGATAACTCTGTCAGTGGCATCTAGGTGCTGACATTATTGCTAGCTGGTCTGAAACGGAGATAAGATTTTCTATATTGAGTAAGGCTATTGATCCAGTTGGCCTCCTATCCCGTGGCTGATAATAGCAAATACTTAATGCATCCAAGAGAAGCGAGCCTTGCCTTCGTCTGAGTTTGTGCTCCAATACAACGCTGCGTATTTGGGATTAAACAAATGAATTCCTTTCTGAGCCTTGTTCGACAAAGCATTTTTCTTTTGTTTCTTATCGTTTGGATATATAATTGTGTGTGCTGCCAAAGATCTTAATGTTACTCACGTTAGTTTAAATGTCAGAGAGTATATTTGAAAATAGCTGAAGCACAAATGCAGGTAGCTCAATGCAAGTAGTTTGACGCCAGCGACTCCCAGCTTTCAGTTAGCGACTGCTTTGTGCCAGTAAGCTGTCTGCTTCTTCAAAACCAGCCACAAAAGGAGGGGAGGGGATTTCTTTATGTGCTGATTTTTATTTTTTTAATAGTTTTGTCTTGGTACTGGTATCTGCTATTACTAAATAGCAGACTTTGACCCAAACTTAGCTCCTGATCTCCCACAGACCTAACTGTAGATAGCTCTGTAGGCAAATAGAGAATATTCGCAATGAAAGACAGCAAATGGGAATTCACTTTTGGTCAAAACTGCAAGTCGGTTAATTTCTGTAAAGATGTATGTGGATGTTCATGTTTACGTACTGCAATAAGAGCTTTTGGTGTTACTGCCTTGTGAAACGCACATTAAATTACCGCTGTTAGAGGAGTCTGCAAATGTTAGTGAGCTTTAAGAGAGAAATCGCCAGCAGAGTATAGTACCAAAAACATCCAACAGTAAATACAGAATGCTTCCTTTTGGGAAGGGGGCAAAAAAAAAAAAAAAAAAAACTTCTGTGTTTATTTATAAACTTTAAGTCTTCGCTTCGGCAGAGCTATTTTGGGGGATCGAAGCCGATGTTAACAGCCCTTTCCACACTGACCTGTGATGCGTAAGGCATGGGATTTAGTGTTGTAGTAGAAACCAGACCCTTATTGTTAATTAACATATCCCAATGTTATGAAGTACCTTGTCCATGGACCCGGTGGAAGAAAAAGCTCCCCCAGGTAAGTGGAGCCACTCAGTATCTCTTGCAGCCCGTGCACACCTCCGACTCTCTGCAGCTTGCTCCAGAAATGTGCTCATCAGCCCCAGGTGCTGCTGGTGACAAATAACATTTTCTTTGCCTTTGTACACTAGGGCATTAGATGGGGTGTTTCAATTCACGATCAATTATTTTTAACTGAAGAATGATAGCCCTGTGTCTAAATTATCTCAGGGCTTAATTCACATCAGTTAAACCTTTTCAGAGGCTTATTAAAATTCCTTAAGTGTGTCCAACTTATCAGCAGTTGAGTGTCGATGGCATTGTACAAATGTTGCTATTGGAAATAACTGAAGTTTTGTTTGACTCTATTAGTCCCATATATACATATTGCGCCTGTGACTATTAATACTACTTAGTACTTACACGACTCCTTTCATCTGGCGATCAGGAGGCATTGCCCGGGGAGGCCAGCATCGTTCTCCCCTTCCTAAATATGGGAAAACCGTCGCGTCCGGCGGCTGTCTCGTACCGGGGTTTGACTTCTCCCACCAAATGCTGCCTGACTTGGCTCCCTGTCTGCCCTGCTGGGTTTTAATGAGACTTCATCTCATTAGGTGTAGCACCTGGGCGCTGCTGTTTTCTGTCTGCATGAGCACACGGCAATGGCGTGGCTCCTGCAGCAAGGCCCCCACAGTGAAGGAAGATGGATGGATGGATACAGATGGAGGGAAGGGAGGAGATGGTACTGGGCTGTGCAGAAGGCAGTGGCAGCAGTTGCTGACCTGTTTCGGAGCAGAGGGAAGTTTGAAAGGAGGTTGGAAAGGTTTCTGATGGGGAGAAGGCTGTGTGGCTGGTTCCAGAGCACCCCTGTGCTGGCAGGAAATGTGGGGAAGCTCAAAGAGGCTTGTCTGAAGTTCTCATCAGAGCCTGGCGTTGACATCTTGATACTGAGAAAGAGAGGATGAAAAAGGGAGGGACAGTCTCTGAAAGGCCTCCGGTGCCCCTAGCTCAGTTTTCCCGTGCTAATCTCCAGCAGCGGGGAGGAAGGAGAAGTCCTAATTGTCGAATAAAGGGGCTACCTGTCTGGCATCGGATGCAGCTGCTGGAGTGTGGGTTGCCAATGTGAATTTATAGACAAATATCCAGTCGGAACTGCCCGGGTTAGTGATCTCACGCGGTTCTCCCTGCTCTATTTTTTTCCCCCTCTCCTGCAATGTCAATACCCAGTTCCCGTTCCGCTCAGGCAGGTTTGTGTTTACACGGGTCTGGGTTTGCCTCTTACTGAGCTCGTACAAGGTCGCCTCCTGACTCGGTGATCGTTCATCCCAGAAACCACTAGGTCGCACTGTGAAATAAAGTTCTGCTCAGCCCCGCACCGCCTCAGCACTCACCTACCCCGCTGCGCCTCCTCGGAACAAAGCGAAGACCCATTCCGTGAGGTTGAATTTCAACATAAATGAGTCGATGCTCAATATAATAGAGTATATAGAGCTCAATATAATAGAGTATATAACAGAGAATATATAATAACACTCTGCCTTTGGGCAGGGAGAAACCAGCCGTGATATATGCTGCTGTATATGCTCTTAGATGTTTTTGGGCACTATTCAGCAAAATACTTCAGCGTGTGCCCACTCAGTACGTGAGTGAGCTGCCTGCTTGTCTTGGCGAAGCAGAGCAGAGGCTCGCGCAGAGGAAAGCCCCCCTTTGGACACACGGAGGTGTTCTGCTTTCAGTGCTAACCATCACTCAGAAGCACAATAAACTGCAACGCAGATGCTACAAACATTTCTGAAATGATTAATCTTTGGGTTTTGGCAACAGCTGCATATTTTAGCTGAGGTGTGCTGCACCCAGATATATGGCATATTATTCTCATAATAAGCTTTTTTTTGCTTTATTGGAATATAACTCCCAATTTTTTATGTAGAATTTATGAAAAAGATAGTGTGCAGTTTGGTACTCAAAACTATTTTAAGTTAAACTGAGTTTCTTCTATCCCAATGAGATTCCTTAATTCCTATATATTTCTAATTTCCTTTGGAATATATCACAAAGGACAGTGTATTGATTTTATTATGCTAGGGGTTATTCTTCCAAAGGAACAGAGTTAGATAAAACTTGGTTTTTAATTATTGACTTGCTTTTATTAAAATTACTGCAGTTAATCCAAAGTATTTATCTGATATATTAATCCCCATGTTATTCTAAAAATAAAATTGGCAAAAAAACTTTGAGCTTCAAGTTAGCAAGCGAACTTTCTGCGTTCTGTTCAGCGCAGCTCTGTGTAGCCAACCGCATAATGGCTCGTGCACACTTGTGTTACAGTTGGCTGCCGGGTATTTATGCGGGACTGCACTGGGGCCATATCGCTGCTTTTTAAAATTAGAACTTGCTCTGACGGCCGCAGGGAGAGGAGCCGTGATAAAGGGATTGAGCATCGTGCTCTGCGGTAACTGCCGGCCTTGGGTGCTTGAGCTGCAGGAACACTGAGCCACCGCTGCTGGAAAAGCTTGCCTGCTCCTTGGCTGCAGGGCTTGTGATCGCACCCGACTGGTGTCAAACGCTTTGGAAAACTTTAGCATCAGCCTTCGCTGAGGAGCTGGAAATGAGGAGCAGGAAATTATTTTCCTGTATCTGCCGCACCTCGTGTAACAGCTTTTCCATCTGCAAAGTAATTACGTTCCCAAAAGTATTTCTTGAATCAGGCATAACGCAGGACTGCTAGGGAAATAATGTGACCAAAAAGGACTGTGTTTACACAGTCTTTCATCTTGTGTAAGCTAAAGATATCCCAATTTAAGCTGAAACAAATGCCCTTATTCCGAATGGGTTGTTTTCACCTTTTTTTATATGTCTGGCCACCGAGGCTTACAGGAAACTAACATTTTGGCATCACCTGTTGCTCTGGCTGTGTCTGTGGGTGCTTGCTGGGCAGTTGCTCTACCTTATCTGGTTACGTCTGTAATATCTGCAAATAAGTTATGTGGTATTCTCATCCCCCTGAGGATTTATGGTGACCCCTCGGGGACCTTAATCGTTGGATCAGTACCCTTCTGACACCTGTAGATCAACATAAACTTGACCTTTGGTCTTGACAAATCTATCACCGCAATGCCCTTTTTTTTTTTAAGCATCCCCATTGCTGGGAGCTGGACGGAAGCGATGATGGTGGCGGGGAAGCCCTGCACCCGTCTCAAGGTCAGAAGTCAAAATGATAAAGGGTGGGTCTGTGGTACCCGGGCGTAGCCATGGGGGAGCCTTCAGGGAAGGCTCCTCTGGGCTTGTGGGGTGGGGCTCAGCGAGCTGCTGGCCCTGTGGGGCGTCCCGTGGCCTGGGGAAAGCCAGCTCTGAGCCCTGCATGTGCTCACAGGTGTGTTTTCCTGTTGCCCTGTTAGAGCTGGCTGGTGGCTGGAGGAAGAGCTCTGTAAAACGCCGTGTTCGGTGAAAGCTGTTTCCCCTTCTAGGGGTCTTGCTGATAAGATGGGATGTGCTGCCTTAAAAAGCTGCTGGTTGTGCTCATCCTATCTTTAGCTCGGGTCATCAAAAAGTGTTTTCTCTTTTTGAAAAGTCAGTTCCTCTTCGTGCAAGGCTTCCCTACGCTTGCCCCCAGCCCCATCCATTTTTCCATCCATTTAGCATGCAAGTTAATCCCTGCTCCAAAGCAGAAATTTGTCTGTGTCTTTTCGGGCTGCCCGTGTTCAGTAGGCAATGGAGGACCTTGTTCCTCACGTGAACCATCTGCCGCTGTTTGCAGCACCGTATGTGAGGTTAGATGACCCCCACAAGATTCTGCATGGAGTGTTAGGGCTAGAATTTAAATAGGGTCTTCCCAATTTCAAGATCTCACCAACTTTGAGCTTACTGGAGAAAAAAAAGCAAGACCACAAGAAGTGTGCATGCTACATAACAGGCATAAATAAGGAGCACCCCGCACAACAGCTAATCACTGCAAGACTATTTTCAGAGTGATTATTCGTTGTCCCTGAAAGTTTTCCACAACGTGTCAGTGACTCAAATTCTGAAGTTGTTTCCTTTCTTAAGGAAAAATAATATAAAATTCCTGTAACCCACACTGTTTTCTCAACTGATTCTGAATCTCCTCTAAATAGTTTTATTTTCCCTCGGAAGGTGGGTGTCGTACTGGTATCCTGCTTGATACAACAGGAATGGCATCAAGATGTGTTTGTAGAAGATGACGCTCTTCAACTGACGTACAATCTGCAAAATTTATTTCATCTAAATGGTATTTTACCAGGAAAAAAAAAAGAAGACTGTAAGTGGGGAACTAATTGCTTGAATGGCCTCTCGAGTCCCAGCCACCTGTACCTCAGCCTAAACTTGACTCCTGTCACTTATGCTCTTTAAGTGTGTCCCGTTGACTTCGGGATGAAAGGACTGAGTAGAGCTAATGAGTGCCAACGTCTTGATTTTTGGCTGCAGTTGGGAACAGCTGCGCGTAGGGAAGGAACCTGCCCAGCAAATGAAAGGAATGGCCATCTGGGAGGCAGGGGGAGGAGGAGATAGGAGGCATTTCCTTCTGCTCTGCAGTTAGTCAGGCTCTCTGCCTTTCAGGACAAATCTTGGAGGGCCAGCTTGGCTTTCTGCAGAAGAAAGAATCTTTAAATATGTTAATTTTGCATTTGTAGTAAGGGTGTGTCTTACTACCGGGGGCAAATAATTGCCTGACTCTTAGAAACCTCTCTTCTGTTTCGGTTTTACGCTGAGATTTGAATGGATCTACCCCCAATTTACCTTTTTACCTGAGACAAGTTGAGCATAATGATATTGACCCTCACCTGAAGAGTGTCTTGTGTCACCACAACTCTGACTGTGGCTTTTCTGTGCTGCAAAGCTGAAAAAGTTACTCAAACTTAAGCTTGAATCTGAATTACATGACACTTAGGAACATGTCTGTATTCAGCCTTTGCTTTGGTAGCCTATTTGCTCTGTCTTCAGCTTTTAAGGCCAAAACTCTTGATGGTCCAGCATGGTATTTTCCTCATTATGATTTCTTGTCCCTTCTTTGAGTAAATAAAAGAGCAGGATGATACCTGCTACCCAACATAGCTATCCTTGCAACAAGGCTTGTGTAACTCCTGTCGTGACCAAGAAGCCCAGCAAATCTAAGGTATTGGAGAATAAACCTTCTGTATCATGGTAATGATGGGTGTATGTATTTATGAATTGTAGAAAGGTGGAGTAAGGGTAACACTGAAGCTTGTTTACAACAGGGATCCAAACCATAGAACTGTTGTCCTCTGCGGAACAATGAGGGAAGCTCTGGGTGTGTAAAAAGGAAGGGGGGAAAAACGCCAACATTTCTACTTACCAGCGTTTTTGTGGAATGTAAAAATAAGTTTGGCACCAAGCTAATTCTTTTGTTCAGAAATGTTCACTCCACCAGAGCTTAGCCACTGGTTCAGGAGCTGTGGTGTTAAAATTTGGGGGTTTGCCTCTTACTCTGATCTGAGTGATTTAAATCCCCCTAACCCTGATGTGCCATCTCAGCAACGTGTAAATGGTGATCCCAGTAGTTTGCAGGGCGGGTGGTGCTCAGCTGAGTAACACTGGGGTGTGTAGTGGTTTAAAATGCCACATTAAAAGAACTGAAGCAGTACTGATTATTGGTTTCTAATGGGTTCTAAAATGATGCTTGGTGGCTGTAGCTGTCAGCTCTTGTGGGTGCCCCGCTGATCCCCCCCATGCAGCATGGATTGCTGCTGCACAGGTTGGTTTCAGCATGTGTAATCTGGACCTGCACGGCCAAAAGGCATCCGTCATCTCCTGCTGTGACCTTGTACCACCTGTCTGTCCCATGCAAGGCCAGCAATTAAAACGTAAGGTAATGAAGACAGCAAGACATGAAAGGGCTTTTCACTCGCTGATCAAAGGGGTAGAGTGCAGTGTTTTCACAACCAGTATATTGAGACCAATAGGACTAGAAATGTTGTTGGGAAAGAAACTAAAGATATTTGGAAAGTAACCTACAAACATCCCTGTTTTGGTGTGCTGCACTAGATGTAGTTTCCCTGTGCTCTTATTTTATTTTGTGGGAAAAGCATCAAGTACTCATTTCCACCTTGCTACCTGGGGAATAATCCTTGTGTGTATAAAAATGAAATGCTATAATATTAGTGCTGAGGACTGCCTAGGGAAACTTGGTTTCCAGTTGTAATGCCTCATTATATGAAGTCATTTAAATTTAAATTCTCAAGGAGAAATACCAATGGGCTGTAAATTGGTGTCTCAGGCCTGGCTCTCGGTGCTGCTGCAGACCAGCAGCTCTTGTGGATTTTTTATGTGCATCTAAAAGGAGAAATTAGCCCAAGGTCCCAGACAGGCATGCTGATGCCTGTGAGTGGTGGGGGAGAGATACTGCAGAACATCTCTTTTTATAGCAGCAATTCAGCTTTCCTGTTTTAAGAACTATGAGTGAGTAAAGCAAATTTTCAGCATTGCTCTAAAGGGGCTGTCCATAAAGATGTCAGCGAGGAGCTGTGTTCCCTGTGGGGGGTCTTTGTACATTTAGTGGTGACAGCACAGGACTCTTGCAATACCCATGGATGTGCAGCGTGTGGATTACTTCCTGGGCATGCAACTGGAAAGAAAAACCCAGATATGCACCATACCCCAGCGCATGTATAACAACCGCCCTAGCCCTCATAACCAGAAACAAACAGCAGCAGGATGCTAGAGCCTCAGCATGGGAGGATGCCAGAAATGCAGCCGGGTGTCAGCGTGTCCCTCCGCTTCCACTCTGAGCCTCGCGTGCTGCCTGTGCTGGTATGAGGACCTTCAGCGGGATTAACCACGGCCGTAAAGTGAAGTGTGTGTACTTGCGGGGTGGATCTGGACCTGTCCCTGTGGTGGTGAGGGAAGCGGCAGCTGACACTGTACAATGCATAAAGCAGCACACGGAACCTCAAGTCAACCAAGATTTATGTTTTCCTTCCCAGAAATAGCATAAATCATCCCACTGACATCATTAGAACTGACTTGCTGAAGCCAGGCAGTACAAATTTGTTCTAGTCTTTTGCTACTTAAAAATATAAAAAACTTACTTATTTGACTGAAGCACTCTTTTTGGGGGGTGGTGGTGGTGGCGGCCTGTTTTTTAACAGCTTCTCTTGATGACAGCCAGCCAGAACTGTGCACATGTTTGTGTGCTGCACCTCCACTGACTGCAGGGACTGCTTTGAAAGCAGCTTTTATTTCTCACAGATAGTAAGGGGTACAGAAAATCCTGGCCAGGAAGATGGGATCTGGGGGGCAATTTTTAGGAGCCAGTCCTGTGACTTATTCAAAGCCTGTGCTGGAGAACAATGCAATCTATTTAGGAAACGTCTGCAGTGCTAAAATAAACTATGGTTATATTCTTGCAGCAGCAGAGTGCACCAAATCCTAGTCCCAATATGCAGAACACCTATAAAATATTTCTGAGAGGAGGTGTTTTTAACCCTGAAAATTAGTCATCTGCTAAACAACCAGATTTCTTGGATCTAGGACCAAAACTCTTCTTTTTTTTTTTTTTTTTAAAAAAAAGACTTAAAAATGTTTTTTCCTAATACATAATAGATCATTTCATACAATTTGAAGTGCTGGACAAACTTACTTTTCCTTCTTGGGCCTGTTAACTCTTGACCTTACCCACTCTACAGTAGCATCATTCATGCTTGTTTCTCCTTCAGCCTCGCCATCTCCACAAATAGCAATCTAGTTCCAGGATGTCTCCCCAAGACCAATAAATGCTATCCAAACCTAAGGAATAAAATCGCTTTGGCCGCTAGGAGATTCTGCCCCTTCGCGAGTTGATTTTTCTTTTTGGGCAACTTCTTTTTCCAGCACATCAAACTGGGCAAGCATCGAGCGCTCGCTGCAGGCCCCGGGGGTGAGCGCTGCACTTGTGTGGCCCCTGCTTTGTGTCGGTGCAGGGGTCTGCCTGCGCTGACCCGTTTGAAAATGGGGCGCCTCCGCCTGTAATGGAGCTGGGAAAACCGCACGGGTCTCCTGACGTGCAGACCTGTGTTTTAGCCATTAGCCAGTGCTGCTTTGTTGACACCAAACAAATGTTATTTTAAGCAGGGATGACTTAACAACTGTTTTATGGTCTTGGTGGAGTCAGTGCATCAGTCGTTCAGCACAGAGCTGGTTTAAGTGTGCCCTGCTTTGCTTTTCTGGATTCTCATCTCTCTTCATGGGTTTCTGTCATCTTTTCCTTTTGCTCATGTTCAGGAAAGTTTATTTTTTGTCTTATTCTGTATCTTAGTGTATTTATCAGGGCTCCATTTACACTGTTTGTATGTGATCTGCGGTTACAGCAATTCTTTCACACAAAGACAATGAAGCTCATCTATTATTTTTTACTTTTTTTTTTAATACTGATTTCAGCCAGCCCGTAGGCTCTAATACGCATTTCAGGCAACAGCCTGGGGCAAGCGTATGCAGTAGCGTGATGGCAATGGCAGAGATGGTTTAAAGCTGGTTGGTTAGCTGAGGGACAGCTGTACAACCTTCACTGTGGTGAGAACCAACACCAACCTAGTTCAGTCAGTGCCCCTGGAGATACTCTTCTGCTCAGTGCCTTCTGAGGACTAACCGATGAGCTGCGGTGGGAAGGGAGGAGAGGGGACTTTGAGATCCTTAAAGATCCTGTGTTGGTATCCGGAAAGGAAAAAAATCAGTGTGGGTCAATGCATGGCCTGGGAAGTGGAAGAAGCAGTAATGATGAGACCACTGTCAGAGGCTGGCTTGAAGTTTGTTCTAAAACAACAAAGCAATGTGTTTTGAGAGGGGGGGGAAAAAACACCACAATTCCCTGTGGCATGGAAGTGAACTAGGAAGAAGTTAGGGAAGGCCTCGTCTCTGAAGGAGGCTTTCTTAGTGAACGATGCTCTGCAGAGGCAGTGTTACAAATGACTGCAGGAGACAGGTAATGATTTGCAAGTAATTTATTCCGTGTCGCTTTGCTAAACCTTGATTAATTAACTTCCACAAATGTATTGCCAGAGCTTGGTCTCCTGTTGGGAGAAGTCTCCATTTCCCTCTCTCTCTGCATAAAAACGTAGCACGAAGCTGATATTGTAGTAAATCAAGCACCCAGGAATGAAAGATCAGCCTCCAGTCTGAAAGCTCCCAGTCTCCTTTCCTCACTCTGGAGACAATGAGGAATAGCATTTTAAAGGTGTTGATTCTTCTTAATAATCCCCGTTAACAAGAAATCACTTACTGCTGATATTGATCTAAACTGTTGTCAGTGAGATGAATTAGGAGCAGGGGCAGGGGAGAGAGGGCTGTTGATCTGTTGTTTTCCTGCCGGGCTCCTCCAGCACACTTTGGCTGATTCCTGCCAGGACCAAACCTTGTTTTGTGACTCCACGGAGTAACTTTGTGTGAAAGCTCCCAGAACTCAAGGAATAAGATTCTGGCCACAGATGCACTATAGGAATTGTAGGGGTGTTATTTAGGAAAAACAATTACCTCAATTTCTAGAAAACTGCCAGAGACAAGGGATTTGGTATCAGTCCCTTACAGCTGACATGTTTATTTGTTATTTTTGTTCCTTTACAAGTTGTATGAATTCCAGATAGTTTGTGTAAGCCCACCGTACACAATATGTCTGAAGAGAAGCGGTGCTGAGCTGCACTCCCGTTACCTTCGGGTGGAGCTGGGGGCACTGAGTTCTTCTAAATAAAGCTGGCCTAGAACGGGGGGAGGGGGAAATGCCGGTGCCAGACCGCGCAATTCAAAAAAGCTGAGGAAAGGGCACTGAGATCAGATCCAGGTACAAGGATTATTAAAAACCTCTGTCCTTCACCCCCTAGCATGCCCCGAAACACTGAGAGGATCTCTGATTTCAGGCTCCCTAGGGAAACGTTCATACCCTGTGCTTCCCTCTGGAACGATGCTTTCTAAGCATATATATGTATTTTTTTTTCATATTGCTCCAAAGACCATCATGTTCAGGCAGAGACATGTCAGGTTTGATGTGTTCAGTTTTTGTAAGCAGTTGAGAGGACTGGACTTGTGTGAGGGCGTGCTGTGGTGTGTGCCGACAGCCTCGGTGCCTTCAAAATCCCGGGGAAACCTTTGTCCACCACTCAGCCCTGTTGGCCACGCCGGCTCTGGAGGCTGCTCTTGCAGGAGGCGAGCCAGACCCGACAGAGCAGAACTAGCAGCGATGGGGTGCTTGAGCACATGAACACCGTGAGTGCCCTGTGGCTGAAATCAGCATGTTGGGGGTTAATTCCTAATGAGCATTAATTCTATCCAGCTTCCCCCATATCCACCTAACGAGAGGTCTTTAACCATGCCTTGCTCTGCGGCTGCTGGAGCAGGGCTGCGCTGCTGTGCTCGCCTTCAGCCAGCTGCTGCTCTGTCCTCTGCCTGCACTGTGTTCAGAGCTGGCTCCAAAGCTCCGGCTGCCGTTCCAGGGCCCCGTCTTATCCTGCCGCGCATCTGCTCGTGATGCAATTCCCACGGGGATGGGGAAGCGTGGGGAGGAGAGGAGCGTGTGAGGGGCTGCGCATCCATCCCGTGCAAGAACGAGCACGGGGCAGTCCTGGAAGCTGGACCTGAAAGTGGTGTCCAGAACTGCCCTGCAGAGTAACGGCAGGCCAGATCCCAGCGGACGGCTGGATTCCCTGATAGCTGCGCTGCTGAGATAGGACGGGGGGAAAATAAATTTGAAGAAACGACCACATGTGAGGAAGGGGAAAAGATGTCTGGACTATGTGGAAGTGAGAGGGGTGCTGTAGACCACATCATAAAGGGCCAGCCTCTGAACAGCAGAGAGTCACGTCTTAGCTGATCTCAATGCTTTCCCTCATGTTAACTCGGGACTTGTCCTCATCGCCTGGGGGCTCCCTGTCAGCTCTGATCCTGGCCAAGCCCTGCAGCAGCAGGCTCTGACTGCAGACGATGCCAACAGCCTTGAGCCAGGCAGTAACGCTGTGCGTGCCCTATCGATAACTGAGGCACGGAACTGCCAGTGCCCCACGGCATGGCAGAGTTTAAACCTGGCTCCCTCCCGTGTTCCCTCCCTGCGGCTCTCAGGAAAGCAAACACCTCGGCTCTTCGAGCAGGCTCTTCTCTGGCTACCCTGCCGTCTCTCAGCCACCTGCTAAAGTCTGAGAGTCCCTCCGCCCCACAGACTGTGTGCGAAGAAGGCCGAAGTTAAGGTGCAGCCAGCGATCCCGGGACAGGGGACAGGAGAGGTTTTGTGCAGAAGTGGCCCTTTCCTCCCGGGCTGCACCGCTCTGGGGCTGGCCCCAGCTCCTGCACGTTCAGGGGTAGGCAGCCGTGTGTCCATGCTTTGGACCCTGCAGCCTGGCCCCCTTTGCCGTAACAAGCCCAGTGTCCCCCTGCCGGGTAAGTGTCCCCGAGGCAGGCTGGCCTCAGGGGGCACAGCCCCCTTTGCACAGCCCCAGGCAGGTGGCTGTGCCCCGTGTGGCATTAGGGGCTCCGCGAGCAGCACCCAGGGCTCGTCTGCCCCTTGCAGAGACCAGGAGGAGGTGGGAGCTCCTCGCCTGTGCCATCCTGCCTCGGGGGGTGTGGGGTTGGTCCCTTTGGGAAGGAGGGACAGAGGCTGCAGAAGGCTTCCATTCACCAGCAGCCTTTCATCCCATGTCCCAGGGCCACAGCCACCCTGTCTCCATCCCTGTTTACTGATGGGGCCGATAGGGCCAGGACAGGAGAGGTTGCAGGTTCCCCTAATCGCCTTATCACTGGGCCGGACAATCTCAGACACTCAGAGGATGTTTTGACTGCGCCGAATTACAATGTTTGTTGTTTCTCACTCCCAATAATTGACATTTGATAGCGACTACTGTAAAGGCGGCCGAGGGGCTGGGGCTGAGCCAGGAGAGAGGCAGGGGGCCCTTCCCCTCCGGCAGCCCCCGAGCCCTGTGGTTTAGGGCTTGGACTGTTTCCCCCCCTCCCCTCCTTGCGCTGCCTTTCTGTGCGAGGAAGAACTCAGCCCCCCCCAGAGCCTCCCAGTGATGGGATCTGGCCGGGAGATGGAGGCGGGGGGGACAGGGCTCATGCACAGCAGTCCTGCCCGGGCTGGGGCTTCCAAAGCAGGTTGAAAAATTATTTTTAAAAGACATTAAAAATACAAGCACGGTTTGCACTTACCAATGCGGAAATCGCGGAAATTTAGGGAGGGCTAAAAGGGGGGGTGGCAGCAGGGGGGAGCCCTGGGGGGACCTTGGCCGTGCAATGAAGGCGGGGGACGCGCAATGAAAGCCACTCTCTTTAATGACAACTCGCTGATCTCCGTCAGCTGCTACAGCAAAGGGAAAGGCGGCGGGACGAGGAGAGGACAGTGCATTTCGGTACTAACGGACGTTTTAGTGCATAACCCTACAGGGACCGGGGGGTCGGGGGGGCCTTGTTCCCCAGGGGGGCTGACCGCGGCTGTGCGCTGACGAGATCCCCATCAGCTGCCTGGTGAGGGGCAGCCCGGGGGGGCGCTGAGCTGGCCGGGCAGCAGTGACCGTACGGGAAGTGCAAAACTTAAACGTGGATCTCAATAATAATTAGTATAAGAGTAAAAAAAAAATAATAATTACGGGTTGTAGGGCTTGGCTCGCTGTTGTTCGGTTAGTGGGAAGAAGGCAAGCAAAACGAGCGGCTGTTTTGTAGGAAGGAAGGGGAGGAATTACCGGGACGAAGACCCCACTGGAAGCAGGGAGCCAGAAGGGTCCAGCACGGCCTGGGGTGGGAGCAGCCCCCCAGTGCCAGCTCCAAACACCGGAGGCCTCCCCACAGAGATGGGTGCCAGGCTCCTGAGCTCTGGCGGGATGCTCCAGTGACCCGTCCTCGTCCCCCCGCAGCCCCCAAGTGTCCCGAGAGCGGCTCCCAGGCGCGGCCGAGGCCCCTCCCCGGTGTGGGGTTCCCCTGTGGGGCCGCCCTACCAGGCTCGGATCCCGTGCAACGTGGAGATGCCCGCGTTCCCCTGCGGGATGGGTGTCTGCACCGAATTCAAGTCCCCCACGCTGAAGTTCATGAAGTTGTTGCTGGCCGCCGAGGGCTGCATGGGCTGCACGGAGGGGTAGTTGCAGTTGTAGTTGGCGTTGCAGGCGGGGCTGTTGTAGTTGGGGTACGCGGGGTAGGCGTTGTAGCTATAGGGGTTAATGCTGACGTTATAGGGCGAGCTGTAGGGAGAAGACTCCCCCAGGCAGGGCTTCCCGTCCCGCACCAGCACCGGCACGGCTATCCGCCGGGGCGGCGGGATCCCCACCATCTCGAGGGTCTGATCCTGTCTTTGCCTTTTGCATTTATACCTTCTATTCTGGAACCAAATTTTCACCTGGGTGGAGGTGAGCTTTAGGACGTTGGCTAGATGGTCTCTTTCGGGAGCCGAGAGATATTTCTGCTGCTTGAACCTTCTCTCCAGTTCGTAGACTTGGGCCTGGGAAAAGAGGACGCGAGGTTTCCTCCTCTTCCTCTGTCTGGGGCGCTCGGGATCGTCCAGGTCTCTCTTCTCCTGCTCCAGGCTCTTGTGCAGGGAGCACAGCTCTGCAGCAAAACAAACGGGCAAAGGAAAAAGAGGGAAGGGGGGGAAAAAATAAAAAAATAAAAAAATAAAAAGAAGGGAAGAAGAGCGGTATTAAACAACCCGTGTGTACTGAGAAAGACCCTGCAGCGCCGTCTCTTCCCCCGACCGCACTGCTGCTGGCCTGCTCTTGTGGCAGCGGCACTGTCTCAATCATGCTTGCTCAAGTCTCAAGTACCTCTTTAAGCAATTTGTCTTTATTATTATTATTATTGTTACTATTGTTATTATCATTATTATTCTTTTGTAAACAAGGAGGCTCCGCGCCGATTTTAGTCACGCTCGTCTCTGCCACGGCTTGGCTTTCTCGCACGTGCGCCCTTTATATTGAACCCCAGCTGCGGAGGTAGGCTCAGCAGAGCTATTAATTAGAAATAAAACTTGTTGCCTCATTTCTCTTCGGACGCGATGGAGGCCTCGGGTGTAACATTGTGCCTTTGCCTCCTGCTTCCGCAGCGAGCGTGGCTGTTGAGGGGCCAGGGGTCTGTCCCCTCCGAGGGGCTGCAGGGCCGGGGGGATGTCTGGAGGGGGGTATGGGGGATATGAGATGCTTCTCCTCCCCTCGCTTTGCTTCCCCCGAGCCCCTCGGCCGGGCAGCAGCGGGCAGCCGAGGCCGCTCGCGGTGCCTCCCGCAGCCTCCCCGCGCCATCCCCGCAGCGCCTGGCCGCTCGCCTTTACCTTTCTTATCCGCCTTGGGGTCCTTGGCTGAGTCCATCTCCGCGTAGCTCTTAACGTAGTAAGGGCTGGGGAAGGCCGCCTTGCCCGGGGGAGGCTCGGGCAGCTCCTCCCGCAGGTCGGGCAGGCCGGGGGGCTCGGTGCCGAAGGCCTCCTGCTTGAAGGCGGCCAGCATGCAGGAGGGCGACGGCAGCTCCATGGGGGCCAGGCCGCTCTGGTGCTGCTCCAGGTTCAAAATATCCTTGACCGAGAAAGGGGTCGTCGTCACAGGGCTAGGAAACATGGCAGAGGAGAGCGGGGCAGCGGCCGGAGCCCGGGGTCATGGAAAAGGAGGCGAGGAGCAGCCGAGGAGGAGCGGCGGTGGAGCTCGCCGAGGGGGCACATAGCATCCCCGCCAGCAGCCTCGCCTTGTGCACTGCAGGCAGGTAGGAGCGGACCATAAGGGATTGGAAGGAGGGACTAGGCACTTTTTGGGTGACTTTAGCTTTCTATTGGCCAACATTGCGGTGATGGTATGAGAGATGCAAAGTTGCATGTCACCTAATATAGTAATACATCTCCAAAACATCCCCGCTCGTTTAAAGGGGCGGCACTGTATTTATCCAGCTTTCCCCGCCGAGTTTGTTGATCCATTTAGAAAAAAAAAAAAAAAATCCAGAATGGCCTAATGTGTACAAAGCCCCTATCTGATGCCATCTATCATACAGTCAGATTAAATAAACAGGCCGGGAGGAAACCATCAACCAAATATGTGCTGATTTCATTTTTTTTTTTTTTTGAACGAAGGAACGGAGGTTTCGTTTTTAGCATTCTGCAATATCCGAGCGCAGGAACCAGAAAACGGGAGGTCACTGTTGTGCGAAGGGGAAATCCGTGCTTAGGGTTCACACGCCTGCAAAAGCCAGCTGACGGAGAGCGACCCTCGGGCTCTGGAGGCCGGAACGAGGGGTGGTTTTTTTTTTCCGCCGTTGTTCGTAAAGCTTTCAGCCCCCAAACCAACATTATTTTTTAAAAAAACCGCTGCTAGTGCCAGCGTTTGAAAACACGGGGCCAGGGGCCGAGGGAGCAGCAAACCTCGCCGTGTCCCCAGCAGCCGGGGGCGAGCCCCGGGGGCGTTGCGGCTCTTTCTTGGCTTAGGGGTGGGAGGAAAAAAAAAAAAAAAAATCCCCCTTGAACGGCTTCTTTGGTGCGGGCTGCCCGGCTCCGGGAGGCTCCGAGCCCTGCGGGGCAGGGGGAGCGGAGGCCGGGGAGCGAGCGGCGGAGCCCCCGTGGATGCGGTGAGTTGGGGAGCCCTCGGCCGTGCCCTGCCGGGGAGGCTGCGGCTCGCAGGCGGCCGCCGAGGGGCAATTTGTAGGGTTTGTCCCCGTGCTCCTGCCCGCAAAGCGTCCTCCTCCCGCACAACGGGGGAAAAAAGTCCTCCGAGGCGGGGAAAAACCAGGGCACCTGCCCGCAGCAGCCCTCCCTGGGCAGTTTTTCCCCTGCTGCTGCTGATTTTTCTCTCCCCACGGAGAGGTTTTGCGTTTTGGGGCAATTTGGTTAAGGATTTTTTTTAATTACTTTTTATTTTTTTGCGGGCGATGCTGGGACTTTGGGGCCGGGGCTGCAGCAGCGCTTGCAACCTCGTTGTTGCAGCCTCCTGCTGCCGTCCTGGGAGCGGTTTTGTCGTGAATCGAATCGGATCCGGATTTTGCGCTGAATATTTCGGAGGCCTGAAATATTGCTGTTTATCGAGGGAGGGAGGCGGCACGGCGGCAGTCCCGCTCCCGGCGGCTGCGCTTCGCTGGGGAGCGAGCCCCGAGGAGGCCGGGGCAGCTCGGGGGGGATTTTCCTCGGCTGCAGGAAAAGGGGAGAAGCGCCCTGGGAAGGTGGAGGCAGCCTCGGCAGAGCCTCCCCTGTGCCTCGGCAGCCCCGCTCAGCCCCGGCCGGCTCCGTGGTGCACAGCCCGGCTGCCATCCCGACCCCGCCGTCTCCTTTCCGTTACCCTACAAGTTTATTGGGATAGGTTCGGTAAATACCAACGCAACGAAGCGGCCTCCATCTCCCCTAAAGAAAAACACAGCGGCGGCTGCAGGTCCGCCTGCCTTAGGGGCTGAGAAAACCGGCTCCAGCCCGGGGTGCTGGGGAGGCAAAACGCCCGTCCCGGCTCGGTCGCGGAGCTCGCCGAGTGGGGTGCAAAAGCCCCGGAGTCCCACTCGCCGAGTGGGGTGCCTGCCCCGGAGCCCCTTTCCCAACCTGCTGAGCCCCCGGGGAAGCGGCTCCGACCCCGGCGGGGTCCGGCCCCGGCCGCCCCCCGGCCCGCAGCGCATCCCCAGCGGGGCGTCCGCGGGGAGGAAGAGGAGGAGAGAGGAAGAGGAGCGGAGAGCCGGCGGCCACCAACCGGCCCTGAAGCGAGGCCTGGAGGGCTGGAATCACCCGGCGGCTCCCGATCGATGTGGGCCCGGCTGCAGAGGGTGGAAGTGATTAATTGAACGATAAGCCGCAGCTATCATTTGGAATGTCATTAATGCGTCGGGGAGACATTCATTGGAGACAGACAGCGTTATCTCCGCTTTATCTTCAACAATGCATCACTTTTAATACTGCAGTTTAGAAACAAATGGGGGCTTTAGCCTTAGCCCTTCTCTGCGTGTTTATATTTTTGGAAGAATCACAACTAGTGGGAGTCCCGGGCTCGGCCCCCTGATAAATGAACATTAGCACTTTTTAGAACTACTGTATCAACAAAAAGAGCTGCAGGGCCGCAATAATTGGTGAAAAAGCAAACACTCCGCAAAGAGAGGCCAGGTCTGCTCTGTGTCCGGCTGATTGATGAATAAGTCCCTGACACACAGCAGCTCACGGACTTTCCGGGTCGGGGCTCGCCACCCGCTCCCCCCCTGCCCCTCTCCCCGGTGCTCTCCAGCTCGCTGCTCCGAGACCCGGCTCCGTTTTCGTGGCGGAGCGGAGGGGCCGAGGCTCGCCCCGACAGCCGGGGCTGGCTGCGGGCACCTCGCACCGCCGTCGTTTATGGCCCCGCCGACCGGGCTCCGCACCCTGCAGGCGCCTCGGCTCCGGTGTCCCCGGGGCTGGCACCCATGGGACCCCCTGGCCCTCAGCGGGAGGGTGCTGGGACCCCGGGGGGCGCCGGGCATCACCGGTGCCCGGCCCCCCCGAGCTGTCCCGCACCGTTCCTGCGGTGCTTTGGGGTCGCTTTGGATTGCTCCGGGCTGAGCCTGGCCCCCGCGCCCCTCTGATTTCCGCACCCCTCGTTGCTTCTTCCCGCGCTTGTTAAATGAAATTCGTTTAAATATACTGGTATGGATATAGAGAGAGACCTTTTCTCGCTGAAAACAAACAAACAAAAAATCCACGCAATTAGCCCCGGAGAGTACATCCTCCCTCCCCCCGAGCTTTCGACACCTCGGACTGTTTAGAGAGCGAGCTGGGGCCTTTTAAAAAGTTTTCCTCTTAATGCCAGCCGGTTAAGACGTCCAGGGCCCCCTCCCGCTCTAATTCCCGGCTATCTCCCAGGACTCTGTTTATACCTCCCCGGTAAACGCCGGGTTTTGAAACCTTGTCACTAATTGAGTGCTAACACTTCAGGTGCTATAGATTTGTTAAGAGCCAGTAGTCCCGAAATAGCCTATTAGGGTTTCGTTGCGCGACCTGGTGCCAATCTCCCAGTTCCCCATGGGAGCCGCTGGGACCTCGGCACCCCCCGGGGCTGCCCCGGCTTGGGGAAGGGGTCGCTTCGCCCCTCCGCCTTTCTGCGGGGAAATGCGGCTTCGGAGCTGTCCAGGCGCTTCGCTCTGCCGCACCTAAAATCGCCTCCTCTCCTCGCTCTGATTTTTTTTTCCCTCGTTTTTTGCTGTAACGAAGCGCGCTTTTGCCCGCCGAGCTGCTGGCGGGGAGAGCGGCCCCGGCTTCCAGCGCCTCATCCAGGGCATGGAACAAGGGGAAAAAAGAAAAAGGGGGGTGGGAGAATTTTGACCTTGACGCCCAGGGCAGAGACAAGGGCACTTGGCGAGGGGCCGGGGCTCGCTGCGGCATCCCGGGGCTGCAGCCGTGCGCTCCGGGCGGCCGCGGCACCCGGCCGGAAAGCACCGCAGAGCCGCCCGGCTTCTTCATCCCTTCGTTTCGGGGCGATTTCCGCAAAAACCAGGCTAAAAGCAGCGCGCTCGGGGGGGGTTTGGGAGGCGCCCCCGCGGGAGCAGCGCCGGGAAGGGGGCTCTGTGGCCGCTCCTCCGTCTCCGCCGCTGACCCGGGCAGGGTGGCCGGGGCAGGGGGACTCCGGGACAGCAAAACGTATCCGTGGCTTTTCCCCTGCTGCCCTCGCTGGGCTCCGTGCCTGGAATCTGACAATTAGGCTGGGTCCTGCCCCGCGGGCGCTGGAGGTGGGCTTTCTCCCCCCCGGCTGAAGGCTGGGAGCCCGTCAGATAAATCCAAGGCTTTGCTTTTACCTCGCCTCTAACCTCTCTGCCCGGGCCGGGTTCGCTGGTGGAAGAGGGCGACCTGGGATTTCGCCTTCTTTCCCTTCCCAGCTCCTGGGCATTAACGCAGCGATCGCGGTTTTAATGCTGCCTCCGGTACGCGCCGCTCACCTGCGCTCGGGTAAAAGCTTAATTACAGTTAATTACAAAAGCGCCCGGTACGTTTCCCAGGGGAGCGCGAGCAGGGCAGAAGCAATGCGGTTGTTTTGGGGGCAGGAAAACCAAACGAAGAGACTTCACAAACGCAACAGCGGCTTGATCCGGGATGCGCCGGTGGCTGGTGATGGTCAAACCCGCTTTAAAAACGAAGGACCTCGAGGGCTGCCCCCGGAGCCTGCCCCGACCCCCGCGGGCTGCCCCCGGCGGAGCGCTTCCCAGGAAGGGGGCAGCCTCCCGGCCGGGAGGATTTCGGGGGGTTTGCAGCTCGCCTGTCCTCACGGCGCTTTCCAGAGGAGATCGAGGTCTGACTGCTCGGATGCTTCCCGCTAGCCGTGCAAATCCCAGCCGGCTTGGATGCGCCGGGGGGGCTGCTCCGGGCCAGGGCAGCGGGGTCCCGTTCTGACCCCCCCCCCCGGGGCCGGTGCGCAGCCTGGAAGCGGGGAGGCACGGGTCGGAGGTGGGGAAGGAAAAGGAGTGGGATACATTTAATGCGAGTTAGTGTTTGGGCTTTATTTGGCCCCAAAGGGATTTCCACCTCCCCGCCCGGGCTGCAGCCTGGAGCCACCGACCCTCCGGGCGAGCCCCTGCCCTGCGCCGAGCCGGGGAGGGGGGAGGCTGGAGCCGGGCGAGGAAAATTACAGAGCCCTGACCCCCACCTCCGCTCCGGCGTCTCCCGGCGATGTCCCCTCGGGTCCTGCGAGGGCCCAGCCTGTGACCCACAACCGGAGAGGCGTGAAATCGGCTGCCGAAAGGCTAAGCGCCGGGGCGGGGGGGGGTCCCTGTCCCCGCCGAGCCTCCCCGCCACCCTCCAGCAGCCGGCACCGGGCTCGGGGGCTCTGCTTTTTCTCCTTGTCCCAGCACCGGGAAGGCTTCCCCGGTCCTTACCGAGCACGGCTGAGCTGTCCCGGGGGGCGACACGGCCGGGCCGGGGCTCTCCGGTGCCCTGCGCCGTCCCCACCCGCCTCCGGGGCTCCTGCGGAGAGCAGGAATGAATTAAACTGGGAATTAAAAAAAAAAAATATGTTAAATAAAAACGAAATAAACTCACGCTAACCCGGGACGCTCGTCCCCGCTCTCATTTTCTGCTTTACATTTAATTTTGCTTTTCCTCCTTTGCCCACCGGTGAATTTTATAAAAGGGGCAAAAAAGGGCTCCCCGCACCTGCTCGGCGGGGCCCGGCTGCGGGATTTCTGCCCCCGGGAGCAGGAATAGGGGCAGGAGCAGGGGCAGGATCAGGCCCTCGCCCTCCAGCCGCTGTTTTTCCCGACTCGGGGGAAATAATCTGTCGGGTGCTTCCGCAGCTCCGGGCCGGTCGGTGTCTCCGGAGCAGAGGATCCCGGCACCGCTCCTCTCCCACGGGCCCTAAAACCGAAGCTCCGAGTCCTGCTGCGGCTTGGTCTGCAGAGAGAGGAAGGGCTGAGGAGCAGCTCGGGTAAAAACAAGGTAGATGGGGGAGAGAAAGCGGCAAACGGGCTGGCGGGCTAGGGGTTTTGCCAGCCCGAGGAACGTGCAATCGCTGAAGATAAAATATGCCGTTTTTCGAGAGCGCGAGAGAAACGAAAATCTTGTAAAACTTGTTTAGATTTTTAACTTTTTTTTTTAATCTGTGTAAAATTTCCAGGTTTCTTACGTCTTCGCAAATTTCTTTTTAAATTTCCGATGCTACTTGCATACCATCTATTTACCAATCGCGTATTTACCATCGCATGCCCAAACCCATCTATTTTTTCCGTCTCCCTCTAATTCCCTCATAGCTAATTAACAAGGAATTAGCCCAGCGGCCGAGGGCAGGGCTCGGTGCGGGCGGCAGCCTCCCCGTGCAGCCCAACGCCGCCGAGCCCAGCCCGCAATTTTCCATTAAAAAAAAAAAAAAACAGGAATAAGAATATCAAAATGAAACGCACGGAACGGTAAAACTTGCCCGTGAATTGATTTTCGGGGATGGGTTTTATTTCGTAAAGAAATGGCGGAGTTTTAAGTTTTGGTTGCCGGTGTTTTCTGATGGTTTCGCACGCCTTGCTCCCGGGGGGGTGTGGGGGGGGGCACTCCCGGATTTTAATCGCAGCGACCCTCTCGTGTCTGAAAGCTAAAATTAGCGAGAGGAGCCGGCAGGGGATGGGGCTTTTGGGAACGGGGGGATCCGACGGGAAGGGCGAATCCCGGGGAGCCGCTCGGGGGGAGCCAGCGGCCCCCTTCAGTGCCAGTTTTGGAAGCGGGCAGGACAGCCGTGCTCCCCAACCCCTGCCGTGCTCCCCAACCCCTGCCGTGCTCCCCAACCCTGCCGTGCTCCCCAGTGCCGTGCTCCCCAACCCCTGCTGTGCTCCCCAACCCCTGCCGTGCTCCCCAACCCCTGCCGTGCTCAGTGCCTGCCCCCCGGGGCAGCACCTGCTGCAGCCCCAGGGACAGGGAGACCCGGGGGGGACACCCGGGGGCCCCGTTCGGGCCCTGTCTCCCCAGCCCTCCAAGGCAGCGAGCTTGGGAAAAAATCCCCGAGGAGGCAATGCAGCCTTCTGGGGCATCTTCGTGTTAAATATTAGAGCCAGAAAAGATCCTTTCTTCATATTTTTTTTTTTTTTTTGGTCCCTGGCCCCTTGCAGTTTTTAATCCGCAGCCCTGATCGGAGCTCAAGAGGATATTTCCTCCTCCAGCGTTTCTCTGGGCAAAGAGGCACCACCAGATTTTTTCCGTAATGATGAAAACATCTGGCCGTCTCCGAGCTGTCAGGCTCTGCGTTGCTTCTTCCCAGATGCCGGCTGCCCCAGCGCAGCCCCTCCGTGCCCTGGCCACTCGCCTGGGCGCTGCACTCCCGACCTCCAGCTACGGCCCCCACATCCTCCTCGCTGCCTCTGCACGGGGTGCCCGAAACCTCCGGGACCCTCCTCGTGTTCGGAAACACTTTTTAGCCATAGCCCGGGGGAAAAAAAAAAAAAATCTATCCCAAAGTATTTTTGGAGGCTTTTTTCCTTCGCTGCGTCCAGAAGTTGTTTCCACCGCTGCCCCCGTGAATGTAGCTCAGGATTAGCTGCCCTGCGGCTTCCAGCCCTCCGGCTTGGCAGAGTCCATCCCGGGGACAGGGGCACCGCTGTGTTTTTAGCCAAAGCCCTTGTCTCTGCTTCTCATGCTGTCTGAACCAAACGTGCTTTGGTAAAAACGTGCCCTTGGTTTTGTGTGTGTCGGAGCTGGCATGTGCATCCGCTTTTAAGAAAAGTTAAAAGGCGGTAAACCCCCAAAAGAGAATTAAGGAAATAGTAAGCGCTGATTCAGTAAGATCTTAAAGTGCTGGTTAAATTTTAAATATCTGGATTTTGAGGATCATTCATGTGCTTGAAGTATCATAACAGAACTGAGGCCCAAACTACGAATTCTGTTACACGGTGTAATTTAAAATAAAAAAAAATCATGAAACAGAGCCGCCTCTGGAAAATGAACAAAGGTACATCCAAGTGGAATGACTGAAAAAATAAATACTTTCTTAGGCCACAAGAAAACGCTCTGAAAAATGCATTTGGCTCCAGTCAGTCAGAGCAGCCCGAGCCCTATCTAGAGTGACTCTTAGAATTTCAGTATTTAAAAAGGAAAGGGGGGATGTCCTATGTTTAAAAATATGACTTTACTTAGTCCCAAAGAAGAATAAACAAAGCAAAGGCAAAAACCTAAATGCCTCTAGAGAAAAAAATGTGTTTAACCACAATTCTAAACTATCCTTTTCCTTCTCCCTCCCCGCTTTTTAAAAAATGGACAGATAACAGCCACATTCAAAACCATTGTGTCATATTCTAGCTTCTCTATCTTTGCTCTCGTTGATGCCAAGGTCCATAAAATAACAATAATATTTACAAAATATGAACCTGATCCAGTAGTTCACGTTCAGGCAGAGCTTTGCACTTAAGGTGATGGAGGCTGTGGCGAAACAGGGAGCAGAAAATCACCGTGCTTCTCCTGTCTTGGGAACTTCACAGTTCTTCACGGGAGCAAAAGCTCGGCCAGACCGAGCCTTGGCTGTGTTCGTGCTGAGTTTCAGGTGCTGGGCAGGAGGTGGTGTGACTCCGTGGTGGAGATCTGGGGGAAGCAGTGGAGGTCCATTTGCTTAGCTGACCCTCTCTCCTCATTCCCACCACATTTATTCGGAATGACTTGTTAGCATTAGCTGGATTAAAGTTCCAGGAGGATAAAATGTCCCACAATACAAATTTCGTTTCTACAGTTTGGTGTGTGTAAATGATGTTGGCTCTGTGCGCTTCTTTGCGATAAGCCCCAGAAGCCCTGGAGTAAATCTGCATCTTGAAATCTGCCCCTTACTTGGCTGGCTGCTGGGCTCGCTCTCAACCAATTTTTATACAAATTCTGCAAGAAGTAAAAAACAGGGTAAAAAGGCTGCTGAGCGAGCTGCAAAGTCGGGCACTCGGCACTCAGGATGCGACCCTCTGCTGCGTACGTTCACAATCAGCAATGGGCCTTTGGGGTTGATTTTAGCTTTGCTTCCCCCCCCCCCCCCCCCCCCCCCCCGGCCTCTGCCTCCCAAAGCGCACAGGATGAACAGCGCTCGTGTATCAAGCAGCCACTCAATATTTAGTTTTATCCTTCCTGTTGAGCATGTGGCCCCAGGCCTTGCTCTGCAGCAAGCTGTTAGAGCACGGAGGGAGAGCTTTTTGTCCCGTCTGTCATTTCAGGGGTGTCTGAGCGCTGTGGTACGGGCGGGTCCACCTTCATCATCGCACACGTGGGAGGAAACCAAGGAGGTGTTGGTTTTATTCCCTATCCCTACAGGAGATATTCCCTATTGCCCAGGGAATTTAAGGTGCAGAGGTGAAGGTAAAAAGCACCCACTGAGTTGGGGCACCCACTCTGAGGTAGCTGCAGTGTGACTGTAAGTAGATATTGTTAAAAAATGCTACAATCTTCAAAGAATGTAGAAAGCACAGAGAAACTGGAGTTTAGCAGGGTGTATATCTAGGCCCACTTATGGTGATTCTCATGTAGGTGACGGAAACGCCTGTTTCTGTTACAGAGGCACAAGGACAAGACTTTTCCTACATGCAGAGGTGTGCCACGCTTTCTCAAAGCAAAGACCCCCAGGATTTTTGCCATGCATCATTTTCCAGCCTTGCTTTCCCCTGAGCTTTTCCAGAGCGTTGTCGTTTTGGCTCGACTGAGAAAAATCCTTCAGCAAGTGAAAATAATGGAAATATGGGACAAGTCTTCGCGAGGCTCTGCCCAGAAGTTGCCACGGGTTTGTCAAGTGGCTGTCCCTCATTCTGTGGCCGAGTGCCACCTTGTGGGACCTGCAGCCCTGCCTGGGAGCCCCCAGGGCTGGCAGGGTTTGGGGGAAAACAGGGTGTTTTTGGGTCCCCAGGGTGTGGGTGGCATCGGGAGCAGAAGCCTCTCGCTGCTGCCTGAGATGCTGGGCTTCCTCGGGAGCACTGAACAATAACTGGAGGATAACCTCGGGGCATGAAATCGGAAAAAGCCCAAAGCAGAGCAGAATGTAACGCGGCCCACAACAGCCATGTCGTTCGTGTCTTTGTCTCAGCGAGGGCAGATTTTATCAGCAGCCATCCAGCACAGGGATGAAATGCTGTCTCCAGATGATGAGCTTGGAAAGCTTGTGTGCATGAAAAGACATCAGGGAAAAAAAAAAAAAAAAAAGGTTCTTTAGGGAAGTGCTTTGAACTGATCATTTGCAAAACTGTCCTACTCAGACACTTTTTGGGGGGTTAGAAGCCTACAGCAGGCAGGTGCTGCTAGTGCATGGGTTTGCCCATTTTGCAGACACTAGGGTTGTTCTGAAGGTAGAAAAATCAGAGCTCCCTGCTTGCTTTCCTTTTGTTTACTTTCCCTTTTGTAAAATTAAATGTTTAGCCACAGTTCTGCAAGCGAGTAGTCCATTTGTAGAAATTCTAGCGTCCTGCCTGCTGCTTTTCCAGGGAATGCTATCTCTGTCTGCTTTGTCTTCCCTCTGTCTGGTTTCGGACACCCCATCCTTGGCATGGGTTTACTTCTATCAGTTGTGGTGGTGCGTGTTTAGGATGTGAAAGGCTATCCTTAGGAGCAGGAGCTGTTACCTCATCACAAAGACGTTAGGTGGGTCCGGCTTTTGATCACTTCGTTAGCTCAGACTTGATTTGACTGCCGTGGCAATCGGATGACCAATACACCAACGCATCCTGTCAAACCCATCCCGCTCTCCTCTCTGTCATCGAAGTCTTGAGATAAGCAGTAGCGAAATGTCTGTCTGGGAGGTGGAACTCGCAGCTTCTGGTCTAATCCATGCTGGGCTCCAGCACAAGTGTCTACCGAGGATCTCCGAGCGGGATGGTTTATACAAGACGTGCTGGTGGGTAAATTTAGAGTTGACAACTCCCTTCCCCAATTGCAGGACTTAAGGACAGTCCTATCAGGTGGCAACCGGCTAGGGGAGTATTTATAATCCATTTGCTGACTGCAATTAATAGGAATCTGTCATCCCTTGTGCCACTTGGGAAACCACGTAGCTGCGGGTTGATGATGCCAATAGCTGTTGGTGATCTTTTTTGGCAATAGCTGCACACGCTGTTCCCGACGGCCAAACGGATTTCAGGCTCTGCAGAAAGCTGTCACCGAGATAAAGCACTGTCCGCATCCCCCTACCTCCGGGCTCTGCCGACTCGGGGGAACGGGGGATTTGACACGGCCGGGAGATTGCAGGCTGGCTGTGGCCGAAGCACAGCTGGCAGGTCCAAGGAGCTGACAGCTGTCTGCGGAGCACTCGGAGCTTCTTTCCTCTCTCAGTGCAGAGCAGCATCTTGTGCTCGCGCCTGGTTTCAGCAGGGAGTGCTCTCCGTTAGCTGGATCTGCCTGCACAGATCTAGGACTTACCCTGGTTTAAGTAGGTGAAACACAGCCTGAAGTCTCCCAGGCAGGTCCTCCAAGGGAGAGGTGTTCACTGGTTTCTCTTCTTTGGCTTCCCAAATGCTGCGTTGGATTTTGTGGTTCTGAGGGCTGAACTGCGATGTCAGAATGAAGTCAGTTAGAGAGGTGGTTGGAGCAGAAGGGCAAAATGTTGGCACTGAGTAAGATCCACAGCGAGAGGGGGGCTGGTTGGGGCAGCAGTGTTGGCAGAAGGGGTGGTGAACTGGTTTGCTTGGGGCATCTTTCCTGCAGCCAGGTTTAGGAGGAGGCAGGGGAATAAGCACAGCTTTTTTTAATTATTATTATTATTATCATCTATTTTGCATGTATGCAATAGTCTGGAAAATAGCAGAGCTGTGAAAGCCCCTGGGGCAGGGGGAGTGACCTTTGCCCGTGCCCTTCCCTCCTCCTCTGCCAAAGCACTTTGGGGGGCCAGCCTTGGCACTGCTAAGCCCCTCCTGCCTGTATGTCCAAGTCGAGGACGCATCTACATTTTCGTGTGCCTGCTTCTCTGAAAGCAAGGCCTGCAGCAGATCTTGCCTTGGGTACATAGCACTGCCAGGCTGGCTGCTTGCCCTCTGACTTGGCTTTTCCATCTCCTGGCGAGCCGATGCCATTTGTGTGCTGTCAGGCACCCACAGACACCCTGGCCCACACCTCCTGGATGTGTGTCCAGGACTCTGTTCCAGCTTGGCAGCTGGATAAACTAATTGTGTTAGTTTTCTTCTCTCAAACAAATTAAACCAAAGCAGCACAGCTAGCTAACCTCTCCAGAAGGCCCAGCTCCATTCCTTTTTTTGCAGAAGCTCCAAATCCATCCCTACTTCACTGTTCTCCTCCATCTTCTTTTTTCCCTTCCTTACCAGCTTGAACCATCACGTTCAGTCAGTCTTTCCCTAGCTGTTTGAGATGAATGCCTCGCTGTAGCTCCTTGTATATGTTAACAATAGCAGTGGGTTTCGTCAGCAGGAGTCTCCTGTAAACAGCGTGCACCCTAAGAGCACCCACAACGGAGAGGTCTGTGGGCTGCAAGCAGCCAAACGTCCCCGTGCTCTGTTTAACAGCCACTGCCAGAGCTCCTGCTCTTGGGAGAAATGAGTTGTGTCTCAGGGTTTCCTGATAACTAACAGCCCTTGTCTTAGCAGTTGTGTAACCCAGCGTTAGCATCTGGGATCCAGCACCCCTAGCATGTAGCCTCCTCTTTTGTTGGCCTCCATGGATGTGCACAAGGAGGGCTGAACGGATGTGTCGTGGAGAAAGTCCCAGCCCGAGGTACCTAGGGGTGGGAGCTTCCAGGTTTCAGGAAGGTGGGGTTTGTTTGAATGGAGAACCGTGAAAGCGTAACAACCTTCCCAGAAGGAAAAAAAATGAAATTAGGGAAAAAGATTCACTCCGAAAATATACAACCCTTTGAAGCTGAGTCAGCCAGGAGACTGTGTACTTGTCCCACTCTGCCAGTGACCCTAGCTGGTTAGAGGAGATGGAGTGGCTGTGCCACGTTTGAGAGCCACATGACTGCAACGCTGTTGTTATCTCGGTAGAGCTATGATATTCTCACAGCATGATGCCCCTACGCTGGGAAGCACACCTATATGCTGGGTGCAGCAGCTCAACTAATATTTTGCACACTGTCATGGTCCAAACTGGGCTGTAACCTGTTGTAGCAGCTTGAAATTAAAAAACAAAACAAACAAAAAAGGGCAAAATACCAAGGCAAATACTTTGCAATTATTTTATTTTTTTCAGACTTGCTGGCAGACATTTACTTTTAATTGCAGGGTAGCTTATGAAATGGTCATTTTCTAAAAGAAATGAAACATGGGTAAAAATGTAAGTGGAAATTTTGGGCTGCTTTTCTGTGTCGGAAAAGAAGCAATGTGGTTTGATGATTTTTTAAATTTTTCCTCATGCCTCCTACTTTAGTAAATCTAATACATGGAAATAAAAGATGGCACTGTTATGCTGAAAGGAATTTTAAAAAGTAATGAATTTCTCCAGGGTTCTGATATTTCTTTTTGCATTTCACTCTGTTTGCAAAGGCTAATAGACTGCCTCTGTCTCTCCCACTACTTACACAACAACCCCTTTCCTTGGAAATACAGTTTAGCCACATTTTATCTGCAACCACTAAAAGTCAAGATATTTTAAACGCATTTATAACATATTCCAAGCCCCTCCTCCCATATTTTAGACCCGGAGAGATGAGCCCATTAAGAAAAAAGGCTGACGCAGTGGTGGCTTGCTGGAGACTTCCTGAGAGCCGCGAGGAGGCTGCTGGTGCTGCCAGGGAGCCGCACACCTCGCCTCCGCCTCATCCTCCGAGGAGCCTCAGCCGAGAGCCCGGCTCCCTCCCCACGCCGATGCCGTCTCCCAGTGTTGGCTGTGAAGTTTCTTCCCTGCTCCTGTGCCCCGCGTGGAGGTGGCTAGCTTTCAGGGCTCTGCCACCAGTGTGCTGGGACATTTGGAAAAAATATCAGAAATCTGGCCTGAAGTTTCCAAGCAGGGGCTTTGATTTCATTTCCTAATGTTTTCTGCCCGCAGACCGGGCAGAATCCTCCTCAGAGGTTTCAGGTGTTGCTTCTAAACCCAACAGAAATGGGTATCAATGTGTCTGTATCAAACACATCTCCCTGGTGCACGGGGAAAATTGTGCTTCCTTTAGGGATGGTGTACACTGTCTTTCCAGACTCCCATATCCAATAGCTTCTTGCAATTTTATTTTATTTTATTTTATTTTATTTTATTTTATTTTATTTTATTTTATTTTATTTTATTTACTTATTTGATTTTTTTAAGTTAATTAACTGTCATTATGCCAGCTACGTCTGAGGAGGGTCTTGCATCCTACGCTTTCAGATGAAAGTTCCTGGAAGTTTTAAATAAAACTTGAGGCAGGTTTGATGGGGTTAGTTTAGGGCAAGTCAGGAGTAAAGTGACAGTGGATAATACACAGAATTTGCCACCTAGCCTGAGGCTTCGTGGAGAGGGACGGAAATTTTTCTCGTTTGACATATTGCACGCACAGAGAGAAAACTGTGCCTTAACCCACAGCTTGTTTCACACCAGATCTTTTCAGTTTCTGAATTTAACTTCAAGCCCACGTATGTTTCAGAAGAGAACTATATTCTGCATCCCTAAAGCACATGAACTGCTGGAAATTGGCACAAATTTGTCACCAAACAGAAAGTAGAGAAAAGGCTCCATTCCAGAAAGTCTGTTGCCAGATGGTCATTTTGAGCAGAAGGAGAAGAAGAACATGTTAAATACTGCTCTGCTTTGAAGAGTGGTTTTCTAAGTGCAGTTAGTGCACAGTAGTGTTACTGGTTGTTCTTTTCAAAGTAGTGTCAAGAGGTGGACGTATATAATTTATTGATGAGTCTGTTTGCAGAAATGAAGGGAAAATATGTGCTTAATACCGTAGGCTTTTACATTTTTCTGTATTGTGTCTCCTTGTCTTCTCCATGCCTCTATCAAACACATTTCTGTGTGGTGCCGCTCGCTACAGAACAGTCCATGGGTGCTGTTACTCATCCTCCTTTTTTCCAGGCCCTTATTTCTTCCAGTATATTTCCGGGAATCGAAGATAGGCAGACAGGTCTGTAATTGCCTGATTCCTCCCATCCCCTGCTTTTGAAGGGAGACACTACCTTTGCCCTTTGCCCGTCTGCTGGTATCTCACCTGTCCCTCACAAGTTCACTAATGGCCAAGATAACCGGCTCTCCAAGTACCCGAGGATAAAATTCCTCGGGGACAGCTGGTTAGGAAATATCGCCCTTATCTACACAGTCCCAGCTCCTTCTGTCCCCACTCACGACGAAGCTCCTACCCTAACAGCACTGCTATTAATTGTGGTCCCCGTTGGTACTTTTGGCGAAGAGAAGAGCTCAGGAAGGCGGCGAGCGCTCGGGCATCGTCTGGGGATGCGCTCAGCTGCAGGGCATCTCCCCAGCAGGTTGCAAGGCTCTCAAATCCTGGGGGGGCCGAAGGAGGAGGCGGCAGCATGGGGGTGCCGAAGTGACCCTCAGCGGAGCCTCTGGGCTCTTCTTCCTCGGTGCCCGCAGCCCTGCGCTTCCCACCTGCGGGAGGAGGCGTGCAGAGGAGCTCTCCTGCCCGGCTCTTGGCGCGGAGATGTGCGGTGCAAGGTTGCCTTCAAGTGCAAGCAGGAAGGTACTGCAGGGACGGGAGGGTGGGGGCTGCGGGCACCCGCAAAGGCTGGGGCACGTTTGGGAGCTGCGCTCCCAGCTCAGGGCGCGAGAGCCTGCAAGTCACAAAGAGCCAGGACCTCTTTCTTCCTACAAACAAGAAACAACAAAGCAAAAACAAAAATCACCAACAGCAAAAAAAATAAAAATCACCCCAAAAGACAGTAATTTGAGAAAATATGACTTTATGTAGTTTATATAGCTAGTTTGTATAGTTGCACTATGTAACTTCGGTAATCCTGACCATATTCCGCGGCCTGCACACCCCACAGAATTTAGGACCAGCTCATATCCCTTTCCCGCTGCTGCATGCACAAGTTGGTCAGTGGCTTTGTGGGACAAGTTGGTGCTGGCAAAAGGAAGCAAAGCTTCGTCTTTGGGAGCCAATGCAGATTGTTCTCAGCCCTCCTGTCATTGTAATCTCAGGGGTTTTCTTTCACAGAACAGAGTTTTTATGAAAAAAAAAATCATATATTGATTGTAGCTAATTTTGATCTTTTTGGATCATTTTTCTCATTAAAAAAATGCAACCTGCCTCAGAATTAATGACACAAATGGTCTGAGTGTAGCTTTCCTGAAAATCGCCTTCTCAAATTTAATTTATTTTCTTAGGAAGGTTCTGGAAATAATCACTTAAAACTTAGTTAAAGTTAATATTAAGTTTTCACATTTCAGAGCCCATTAGCTATTTTTTTCTCATGGTTCTAAATTAATATTTTTTCCTATTTCAAGTCCATGTAACTTCTTTGCTGTTCCTTTATCTGGGAAATCTGGATACTGACATGAGAAAGCTGAGTTGTCCTCTAGGAAAAGTAATGAAACCTAATTAAGAGCCATCAAATGCACTGAAATCTGAACACCTCCACATGCTCCGTGCCCTTTCTCTTCATTCTGGCATGCCTGATATCATCCGAGCAGAGGGAGGCGAGGGTGGAAAGGGTCGTTCTGTGGTTGCTGCTATGGCTTCAGTTGCGTCCTTTGCTCTTCTAGATGCTCCAAAATTGTGTGTGAGAGAGGGTGGCAGATCTGGCACTGGGGAACAACGTCTTGTAAGGCACAGAATTTAGCGGCTATCCCATTCTAGCTGGATGAAAAGCAGCCACCACTAAGCGGGACAGGCAGGAAAGGGCTATAAGGGAAGAAGAATATAACAATAAAATACCGAATCCTGCAAACTCTTTCCCAGTTCATTTAAACCCCGGTGCTGCTGCTGGATGTTGTCGGGGATGCTAAAGGCCGTGACTCTCCATCCCTACCCAGCCTGTCGGTTATTGCCCTGCCCGTTGTGCTCCTGCTTGCAACTGCAATCCGGACTGCGGTGCCCTCCTGCTCCGCCTCTCCACGCTGCCGTCTGCAGAAGGTGCTTTCCTCCCTCCTGCTGCAAGGTGGTGCTGCAGAATCGGGAAACGCGGCCGTGCGAGAGCCGCTCGGCCTCGGAGGCAGCGTGCAGGAGGTATTGCTGCTGCAGGACGGGGCCTTCCTTCCCCGCACAGTGTGTGTGCGTGGCTCTGAGCGGGTGCAGGGGTTGCTGGCAGCGGGGGGGGGCCGGCAGCGCAGCACAAAGCTGGAGCGGGCTGGGGGCTGCATCTCGCCTGCGCCAATTCCTCCTGCCCAGGGACAAGCGACTCCGGTGGTGATCCCTCCATCCATATGTGCCGCGGATACGGGGGTGTCAGGGCGGAAAATGCGGGTGGAAATTCCCCCTCTGCCTTTGCCGTGCCTTTTCCTGCATCACGCACAGGGACGGGACAGCTTTGGCTTGAGCGTGGTGGGTTGGTATGTCCCCGAGTAATTAAAACTGCTGTGTTTGTCAGGCTTTAAGTCAAAATGTTCATGTGAATCCAGCCCTGATCTGCGCTGATGTAAGCTTCAGTTATTTCCTTGAAGAAATGCTGCTTCACACTGGTGGGACAGTTGGCAGCCTGACTTTCTGGCTAATGCGCCCTGGTGGATCTAGCGGCAGCAGTTTAAGATATTCCTGCCCCCAGCTCACCGTCTTGTGTTCTTGTGGAACGTGCCTAACCCCAAGTCAGACCAAGGCATATACCCATCATTCCACTTCTTTAGCCTTATAGCTTGCATTTTTTGGGAGGCAAACTGACCTTTGCTGATGGCTTAAGCTGATGTAATGAACTCCTCTTCGGAGCTCCCGCGATGGAGGTGTGCATCCCATGAGGCCCGTTTTGCTCCAGGAGTGGTGACCATAAGCAAGCCACAGCAAAATCCTTTGGGTGTCTTAAACTGGTCTGCTGTGGTTGACCAGAGGATGTAGGTCAGAGCCCTAAATACAGCCCTTGCACTTCATTTGTTCTTGTTTTTACCATACCTGTACCCATTTACTTACAGAGTTATACAACTTACCCTATGTTTATTTGGGTTCTCTGTAGGAGACTTTATTGTGCAAAAAAATGGTGCATAGAACATTTGTTGTTTTTTGACAAACTTCATTTTCATTAGTAAATTATTTTAAAACTTAGGGTAGACATGGAAATTCAGAATAGAAGTCACAAGAAGGAATTAAGGAATTATTACCTAAAAGAAACTCTCTAATGTGTCAAATGTATATGAAAACCAAAGTAAGTGTATAAAAGCCTATTCTGCATGTAAAACTGATGTATTTTTGTTTTTAAGTGGTGAGCTAACTTAGGTATTTTTCTGATTGGTTTTCAAGATTTTAGTGCTAACAGAACACATTCTGAATTTTTTATTCATGGCTAGAGGAGGAAAATTAAATTTTCCTGCTTTCTAAGCCATTAATTAACACCTGAATGATACAGTACCTGAATCAAACTAATTAAATCGGAATGAAAGATTTCTTTTTTTTTTGGACTTGCAGTAGAAGTTATTTTCATTAGAAGCTTATTGAGCTTTTTGACCTGATTTACTCTTGGTCTGTGGCTTCCACCATTTCAGCAGTTTGACTTTTCTGTAAGATGCTGTCCTCACGTATGGTTTGTGCAATTTTTCTACACAGCACAAAAGATTTCAACAGGTTATGGTCTAGGTTTGATTCCACTTCTGGGTATAATGTCTTGTTTTCTGTTCTCATCCCCATGACATTTATTCCTAAACATCCTAGCAGTTGCTGTGAGGGGTTTGACCATTTTCCTCAGAGCCCCCCATGACTCTGCTTCCAAATCCTGGCTGGAGTTGGTTCCCCAGCACAGGCTCCTGAATCCTTTTGTGGGGATGCTCTGCTCTTAGAACAAGGCTGTAGTCCATTTTGCACACCTAGGTGTCCTGCTTGGCCTCCAGCTGCTGCTCCAGAAGGCCACCGATCTCCAGGAGGTCCCGTGTCCCACCTGCCAGCCCTGAATGGGTATCTTGGATAACCTGCACACCTCAGCTGGCTCCTGACACCCGCATTTTGGCAACAAATGCCTTGCAGCTCACGCTAGACGTTGCTGTTGTTCTGCTGCGTGATCTGGAGCAAGTCACTTCTCCCTGCTCCTTTCATCCTTGGCTGTGGCTATTTTGAGAGTCACCTCCTTGGTCCATGGGCTCTCTCGTACCAGGTATTTACCTGGATCAGAGGAGTAATACACGGGTAATAACCATGTGGCCCAGACCCACCTGCCAAAAGCAGCAGGTCCAACAGGTCCAACTCGACATCCATGTGCACAGCGAGCTCCGGCTGTGTGCAGAGCACAGAAATCCTGCCCATGTGCAGCTGGGGCTGCCCGCCACCTGGAAATTGAGTAGGGGATCATAAAAGGTGGGGGGACCAGAAAATGGACAGATCGGTACAGGAATAGCAGGGAAGATGGTGGCAGTGGATGTGAAATTATCAGTGTTTTGGCTTTCTCCTCCCTTCCAACTGGACAATGACATCCCTTTGCTCTCGGGCAGGGTTTTCAGGGACCAGAGCTGCCTCCTTCCCGTGCCATACAGTGTGTGCAGGCGTAGCCTCATTAGCAGCTCATTAGTAGCACTCCCTCCCTTTTCTATTTATTTATTTATTTTTTAATCCTTCTTCACCAATCTGGGCAGTGAGTGCCCAGCAGAGTCAGCAGAAGAACAGAGGTGTGATGTCTTTTCTTTTAGGAATTTTTTTACTCTCGGTGCCTTCCCCCCCTGCCCAGCGTGTCCCTGCAGATGTCGCTCCTCAGGACACAAGGCAGTGGAGTTTGCCTCCTGCCATCCACCCACAGTGATTCCGCTGAGAAGTGACCAGAGGCAGGTTTACTCCTTGATTTCTGCCATCAGCTCCATTCCCTTGAAACTCCTTGAAAAGCAAACTGGGGCACGACTCAGGGTTCCCATTTGTCTTGGCTTCTTTCCAAGTCTTCACAGTTCCTTCCCTTTCAGTTTTTGTCCGTTTTTACTCTTTCTCTTTTGTTTCTTATTTCCCTCTCTGCTGCTTTCTTCAATTTTCTCCTTTCCTTTCTCCCCCTTTCTCTTCCTTCCTCTCTCTCTTGCTGCTGGATATTATGAGCAGTGACAGCAGCCGCTGGGGGCTGGAATCCAGGGAGATAACAGCACTGCCATGAGAATCCGTCTGCTCGGCTACAATTAGCCCTGCTGATATCTTTCACCTGGACAGAGCTGCCTTATCATTGCTACTTCTTGGAAAATGAAGGGTCACAGATACTGATCGCAGATAGCACGACTCTGGCATTTCCCTCTGGTTTTCATGTTGCTGGAATCCCTTTTTGGCTCCCTTCTCCATATGATTAGTTTTGCATCTCTCTTGTTCAGCTGTGCTGCTGTCAGATGGAAAGCAGGCACCGCAGCTTTCCAAAGGGCGTACGGCTCAGACAGAGACCCGGCTACATTTACCTGATGTGAGCAGCAGCACACGTCCATGGATCCTGCGTGTTTCTGAAGTTCAAAGCCAGAAATAAAATAACGCGTCAGTGCCCCAGGGCCTCTTTATGGTAAGTTGTTGCCCTGTCTTTGGAAACTCTGGAGAAGGGCGCAAGCCAGAGCCAGCTGGGCTTGTTAAGCGTTGGGCCGATCCACCCACCCTTCTGCTGGCTGCTTGCGCAGTTCCTGACTAGCAACGTGAAGATATTGGCAAATGCTGCCACGGCTTTTTTTTTTTCCACCGTGGATGAGTTTTGGCAACTGCTTCTTGAGTCCAGAGACAGCATGGTTGTCCTTCGTGGTCTTTGTTTTGGTGGCAAGTCCACCCTGATAAAAAAATTGTAGTCCCTGCTTTGCATTTCCCTGCTTCTGATACCTTTCTTTCTGTTAGCCTTACAAATACTGCTCTGTAGCAAGAATAAAACTTGATTTCTTCCCTCTCTGGACTTTGAAAGAGTCTGAATGGAAGAACAAGCTTAGCAGCAGGGCTGCATTTAGCTGAGATGGAGACGGCCTTTCTCCAACTCTTTGTGTCTTCCTTCTCTCTTGCTTTTCTGTGATTTATGGGTACAGTCGCTGTTGTTAGAGATCTGTTGGGCTGCATGTAGAGAGGTGAAGAGATACTGAAATTAAGCTAATGGCTCTGGGTCATAACTGGATGAGAAAACCTGCACTGGCAGAGAACTGGCAGCCCATTGACCACCTTATAAAGATGCCCTTCAGGACAAATGCAGAGATCGTTGTTAGTGCTTTCTCTCTCTCTGTTTTTGCCCCTGATTTGCTCCATTTGCAGACAGTACTCAGTGGCAATCAGCATGGCCCTGGGAGTCAGAACGGATATTTCTAAGTCTTTCCTTCTCCTTTTCCCCTGATCTGGTTGGACTCCAAGTCCCTTTTTGCCATTTTCATATGAACTCACAGCTATGGATTGCAGTCTTGGTTGGGGTCTGTTGTAGCCTTTCTGCCAGTAGCAGCATTTTAGCTGACTGCATGCCCTGTAGCTGTAACCTGTGAGATGGTGATACCACTGTCACAGCTCCTGCTGGCTCTGTGTGCCGCCAGATTGCTCAGTACCGTATATCCAGCTTGAACATGTGAACATATTTATATTTTGGTCAGCTGGAGCACACAGGTTGAACCAGCTTTATGCTTCTGCAGTGACTGTGGTTGCTTGTGAGACGGCGATCGGGATGATTTCTGCCAATACGAGCCAACATGTTGGGGGCACCAGCCCACATTTTGTGGTGTAGCCAGTGCCACGTGAGGGTCCCTGATACCGGACCCGCTGTGTTTCTGCTGGAGAAGTAAGCTGTGTTTGCAGGTGTGTGAGTGTCACTGAGTGTAATAAAGCCGGGGTTGTGTAAGAGTTACTACAGGTGTCCAACGGTGCAACTACACCTGCGGCACTGCGCTCGCAGCCGGGCATAGCCTCGAGTGCAGCCCCCGCTGGCAAGGGCACGGGGCTCGTAGTCCCTCGCTTCCTGCTGATGTCCTCCAAAGCAAACCCGCAGTCGGAGTAACTGGTTTCTAACGGCTCGATGGGTGTTACGGCTCCTGGAGTGTTTTAAGTTAACTCATTGTCTTGTCCTCAGGAGAACTGCAAAGATGTGAAAATACTCATGGCTTTCTTTCAAAGCCAAGGATGGGCGTTGCCCTGGGTTTCTTTATCCTAGGGAGCTTTGAGTTACTGTTACAGCCTCTGCCCTCTCCGTCCTGCCTCTGCCTTGCCCTGGTAGAAAATGTGGTTCTACAATTACCTGCCCACCCACCCTTAGTCCAGACAGAAGAAAACATAGGTGAGTCGCCAGAGGAATGCGAATCCAATAAATTGCGACACTTGTGTGTTTATCTGACCTTCACTGTTTACAAATTTGGCTGGCAGTCTCATGAAAGAGGATCTGCCCAACGTATTGGTCAATTGGACCTTAATGCTCTTCTTGTTTCTGGTCAGCCTGGCAATACTGTAAGAACAGTTTGTTCTAAGCAAGCTCCTGAATGAGTTTGTGTGCTTAAATGGCATCACCGCACATTCTCAGTGCTGTCGCCTGGTCTTTTTTTACTCCACCCTTCCAAGCTTTTGACTTCGAAGTCATGGCTCAGAATAATTGCTGTATTTACTCAAATTAAATGGTCACATCCTGCTACCGTCTTCACTGGGAGGGTACAGTTGTTCTTTTCTCCTCTGGAGAGAGGCCTGACCACTTTTCCAGGACGTATCAGTGCTGTGCTGCTTTACTGTGGGATCAGCAGCAGGAAAGGGAGAGGGCGCCTTTACTTCTGTAGGACGGCCAGAATTACAGCAATATGGTGTGTAATGTCATGAAGCCCAGCAAACTTTATTTCAGGTTTTTAAAAGCAGCATTTAAGTCTTATCTTTGTGAAGTTTAAAATGTCTAAAACAATTCTCTGTTGAAGGACGCTGTGGATCGCCTGCTCTCCACAGTTTGCAAATTGTCTGCGCTTCGAGAGCGCTGCAAAAAAACCCACCCATGCCTCAGATTCAGACATTTCTGAATGTGGGATGTTTGAGAACAGATTATTTTCAGCCTCGTCTATTTTCTGACTCTATTAAGATCCTCCCTGATAAGCCTATGCAGTCAGGAAAGCTCCAGTGATTCCCAGCTCCAGCAGGAGCCTAATCCTAACGTATTGCTGTTATCAATAGGATATTTTACCAGAGGCTTTGGTGAAACCAAGAATAGGCCTTTAATTATTATCCAAGACTCATTCCCCAGTCCTGGCTTGTCGGCTGTGGCCAGCTTTCACTAGTCCATGTAATGCAGATAGCCACAAAGTACATCTCCTCCTCCAGGAATCTGCAGAGTCAGCGGCTGCTGCCTCGGGCTGCCCGGACCCTCGGGAGCCCTTTCTTGCTGCAGAGCGGCTTCAGCTTCCTCGGGCATCCTCTGCGCCCTCCAAAGCGTCTCGGTTGTTTTGACTCCCCGTTTTTGTACAGGACACCGTGCTTTTAATGGGCCTTCGCAGGCTCGTTGCTTTCCTGCTGGCACGGCCCCACACGTGAGGCTTCTTCATGGCCTCAGGTGCCTGAGGAGAGGTGGTCTGGCTGGTGGTCTGCTGCTGCCGCCAGAGCCCCTTTTGGGCCGTGACCCTCTCCTGTGATACATTGACCCGTAGCCCTGAGGCTGGGACTAGCCGACAGCCAGGAGTCATTATAAAGAATAAAAACTATTTCAAAGAATGCCTCAAACTTGTGCATCGCGCCCCTCTGCAGGCGGATTTCGTAGTGACTTGGTTTCGTGTCAGCTTAACAAAACGCTGAATGTGCATAATTCCTTTTCATTTTGTCTTAAAATAGGACATCTAAATCAGGCTCTCCGTAGGCCTTTCCCAGTCTCTCCTGGCTGTCAGCTTTCACTGAGCTTCCCCACACCTCCCACCGCATTTTTCTGCGGGGTAGGAAGAGACTGAAATGTAAGTGGGATTATGCCTGGGTGACAAATGCAGCCCGATGTGATTGCGGGACGGAGAAAAGCAGATACAAAGAGAGCCAAATCTGGGAAATGGAAGTGGGCTTTACAGAGGGGATTACGTGCCACAATGCCTCAGATAGCAGCGCGTGGATCCTGCTCCGTGTTAAAAAGCAGCCTGGTTTTAGCCTTCCCATTCGCACAACGCTCTCTGCCATTTCTAATGACAGCGGGGAGAGCTGGGACTGGCTGTGCCACAGGGGCATTTTGTTCCTGCAGCGCGTGAGCTGCCCTGGGCTCGATTTCAGCCCTGTTGCGGTGCCCGTTGCGGAATCGTGCTCCAGACACGCCGCCATCAGCGCCACCGGTCCGGGGCGTGCTGCAGCGGCACTGCCCAGGGCTCTGCTGGCCAGCAGAGGAGGAATACCCTTAAAAAACCCTAAATCCCTATCAGTGCGGAGCGTCTCCCGGCAGCCTCTCCAAAGATGACTCCTTATTTTAAAAGAATTTCTAAATAAACTCCAAGCCGCATTTTATAAGAGAGGATGGTATTTGCAGAAAAGGTCAAGAATATAACAGTCAGCATCCTCGGAGATAGGAATTCTCAGCCCCTGCAGCTTCCCATAATTTGTCATGGCTTTAAACCCTCAAGTCCCCATTTTACATTCCCAATCAAGACAGACATGAGGTTTTGATTTCCAAATGAAACGCTCCGCTGGCTGGGACGTTTTTCCCTAAAGAAGATGTACAGAAACAAAAATTGTTAGGATTTCACTAATTATATGTTTACGCTCAGTCCCGACCCTGAGCCAGGACCCATTAGTGCTGGAACCGTGGGGGCAGCCCCGGGGGGGACCCTGCGAGGCGCTCGCGGCGCTGCGGCCCCTGGGGATGGCCAGCTGCACCTCCACCCCCGTGCCACCTCTCCGCAGTGTAACCTTCTTGTTGGGTTTTGGGCAGCCGTAATGTGGGTGACCCTTGTGGGTCGGGGTGCTGCAGGCTGCCCATGTTGCTCGAAGGCTCGCGCTCTGCTGGGTTTCTCACCGGGGAGAGCGTGCAGCGGTTTCTGCCGCTAGCAGGTGTGAGAGAAGCCTTTCCTCTGCGAGTCTGCGGGGAGAGCATGGAAACGCGAACACCGCAGCGAAAACTGAGTGGGATTTGTGTTTCTGGTGAGGTGTCGGGAAATAGCTTTTAAAATGCGCTGGTGAGAGGCTTCCCAGCGAGCATTAACTGTTCCCTCGCCTGGAAGGATGGCTGCAGTGAATGCACCTGGCGAGGTGCAGCAGGAGCTGTGCTGCTGCTGCTGCCACGCTCCGGGCATCCCCGGGTGTGGGCTCGGTGAGCAGAACCACGGGCAGTGCCTGGGAACCAGGGAGGGCTGCCCCGAAACCCTCACGGCGGCTTCGGCTCAGCTCGCGGCGTGGGCTGCCATCTGTAAGTTGCCATATATACATTTGTAAATGTTTTGGTATGCTTGAGCAAGCCAGTATCTGGAATTAATTTTGTTCTTTTGGGAGACTAGACAGGGAGCCCGTTGGAGGAGAAATCCAAATGGACCAAAAGGATGCATTTTGGTGGGATTTGTTCAGTTGGAAGAGACCTTTGTATGGATGTGCTTTTGCAATTTGAATGGCCTTGATTTGTTTTTTCTTACTTCACTTGTGAAGTGACTCAGAGCAAATTGAACTAAACTCACTCCAGTCGTGAAGCAGATCTGTATGCTGATATTAAATGTTTTATACACTCCTCGGGGTTGTGCAATGCAGCATCCCTGCTGTGCCGTCCGTGCTGGGGCTTCTTTTCCCCTCTGTGCTCCGTGCTTATGTCAGCACTCTGTTACTGCGCTCCTTTGTAAGATGCGACGCCCTGAGGGAAGGTGAGGGTCACTTCTCCATCACTGACGTGTAGCCGCTCTTTGAGCAGAGTGCAGTCTCGCCACTTCACACGTCAGGAGATGAAAAATTACTTTTCTGGCTGAAATTGCAGGGAGGATGGTAGAGAGCAGAATGCACTTACCTTCGTGGCATCCCAGCCAAGGGGTGGGCCAGCTCCTGCAGGAAATGCAGTGGGATCTTTAATGCCGGTGAGTGGCCCAGCACCAGCACAAGCTGGTTCATGGTCTCAATCCGACCAGTTTGGCCCAAGATCATACCCCACCAAACTCCGTCACTTCTTTACTGGCAAGATACGCGTTCCCTGTGGTGCCTGACGACAGTCTCTGGCAGGGTTATAGATAGCATTTCCTTGCCTTTAGGTGCAAAAGCTACAGGTCCTCGATTGCTGCAGATCACATTTAGGCTTGCGAAGCCCATCTCATCCAAAGGCTTCAGCATGATTAGTTATTTTTAAACTCCACAGAAGGAGTGTTAAAAATGTGCTTTTTCATGCAAGCAGCCTTAAAAAAAAAATCCCTGCTTTATTTATGTTCTTGAGGTGCTTTCTCATAATTTTCCCATCCCCTTGCTGCCTACACCGCAACGCTGTATGAAAACGGCTTTGGAGACAACACAAAGTGCTGTATCTGCAGTTTGATTTTTGCAAATCTTAGAATTTTGCTTTTCTCCTTTGCTGAAACTCCGATAAGCATTTAAGTTTTGATACTGATCCTTCCTGGGATGGTAACAGAGAGCACTCAGGATTACAGATACTGCCCTCCTGTTACATCCCTGCTGACCAATGCTTACTGATAGATTATTCAGAGCTGGCAGCAGAGATGCCAAATGGATACCCTCTGTTTTCACGGTAAAATGTTGAAGGGAGATCTCTTGCTACGTTATGAACTATCAGGGTCTTTTATACACGCAGGACAAGTCTTATCAGCTGTTACAGCATCTAGAAAGCCTTGCAGTTGTATTTCTTAACGGGTCTGGCTGAAACCCAGTGCTCATGGCTCTGTCCCCGTGCTTGGCGCTGCTGAATTTGTGTGGGTCCCCTTCCCTGCCCTGGCAGCATCTCAGGACGCTGAGCTGTGCCTCCAGCCAGGCTGAGCACAGGGCAGTGCCACTGCCACGTCTCAGGGGATTTTGTGATCCAAGGTCCAAAACGCTGGGCAAGAGGAAACCCACCAGCACCCGCATCCCTGCACTCTCTTCCCAACCTGCATAGGGGCTAATTTAAAGCAGATGAAATGGCTCTGACATGCCGCAGTGAACCCAATCCGCAGCTCCTGCTGGGGAAAAAGCCTCCCAGGCTGTGCAGGGGCTTTGCTTGAACCTGCAAAGGATGTGAGCTTCTGCTCCCGGTGGTTTTTATCGTCTACTTTGCCCTGCATCTCTTTCTCCACTCCCAAGCCAAGCTGCCAGATCCCAGCTAAGCAGCCAGCAAGGCCTCCCTCCCAGGGGAACAGCCCATCGGTGACAAGGTCTCTGCCCCTGACGTACAGGGAGGAAAGGCTGGCTCTGTCCGGGGAATGAGCCACGGTGCTGGCACAGCCCCGTCCCCGTGTCCTGCTCCAGCCAGGGCACAGCGCTGCTGCTCCCAGCCCGGGGACAGCCAGACAGATCACCTCTGCCCCCCTTGGTCGCTACCGGGAGCCTGGCCTGGCTTCAAAGGGCTTTTCTTACCCCTTATCACAGCGTCTGAAATTCCAGCTTAAACAAAACCCAGCCACAGACTTATTCAAAACATTTATTAGTGTTTAAGGAAAATAATAGTGTGAAAGGTACAGAGCTTTGTCTAAAGCCATATGCATTTTTGTTTTTTTTTTACAAGCTTATTTGGCTGCAAATTCTACATGAGATAAAACTAGTATGTTTTTCTCCCAGAGATTTGGAATTAAGGACAGTTTGTCGTTTTTTTTTTTTCCTTTTAGTTCAGCACTTTAAGTTAGGACAGCATTTTCCAGGGTTTATTGGTATCTTCTTCCAGTAAGCATTTTGCTTCTCCCAGTATTTTCATTCCAGAACAAGGCTCATTCCAGATGCAAAGCGTAAAGGAAACATTCATACCTTGGCTTTGAAGCTAAACCTCCTTCATGAACAGCAAGTTCATAAGGAATGTTAATTAAAGCATCATACAGTATCTAAATGGACATTTTTTTTTTTAACTTTATAAAGAATTAAGGCTATGTAGATGTCACAATAAAATACTCTCAGGTAAAACGCACCCTATTTGTTAGACATGAAAGAAGGTTTAACAATAAATAAATGATTTATGCTGTCAATAACATTATGGAACTGTATAAAACTATATTTACGCAGCTTTAAACATAAAAAACATACTAGTGGCATGAATATATACAACACAGGTCATGACGTACGTTTAAATTATCATAGCCAGCAGTGTTTTTTTTTTTTAAATGGAGACACTATAATAAATAGAAATGTTAAATATTTACAATAATAGCATATGTGGAATCAGTAGATGAACACATAAAATCTTCACACACAGAGGAAAAAAAAAAGTTATGCCTTATAAAAAAAATCCCTCCCACCCACAGCTTGCCCACCCACCCAAAAGAAATTGTCATTGACTAGACAAGGGGAATATACAATTTTCCCCCCTCAAAACAAATGAATACAAATAAAACTGTATGCATGCTGAGGTGATATGTTGACTGAGACATTCAAGGATATACCTGTCTATATGTTTGGTTCCCATAGATGCATCGGACCTCTAATGAGAGAGGGATCTTATTTCAGTTCGATGCATGAACATTACGTTGGTAGCGAGTCGTTTCATTTCGTGTTTTTTTTTTTTCCTTTTTTTTTTTTCTGAAATGCTTGGATTGTCTTTTTGGTTCGAGCTTGTTCTTTACGGTGACATATGCCACCACAGGGGAGAGGATGCTCACAGGAAACTCCGGGAGGCACACTGGAGACTTCCTTATGGTACCACCAGCAGCCACTTGGTTTTTGGAGCAGTTTTTGGAGCAGAGGTGCTAGCTGTCAGAGCTAGCAAGAGCTAGCCTTAGCAAGCCCCTCCGTGACATCCTGGGGGCACCCTCCAGGGGACAGCCCTGCTGCAGCTCAGCAGGTCAGCCTGGGCTCTGCTCCTTGGGTCACGCTGGTCTTTGTAGCTACGGTATTTGGCCTGATCCCACATCTTCCCGATTAAGTTGAATGAGAACATCACAGAACTTAGCTAAAATCAGGAAGGATCAAGGTCATTTCCTTAAAGACCCGGTGATCACAGGGAGCCACACCTCTTCAACTTAGCGGTTCTCTCTTGCTTCCTACGTGACTTCTATTAAAAGTAATGCCTAGAAATTCTGCGCGTGGATACATGCATTAAACCCTGAATATAGCTATTAGGAGCTGTGCTCACTCAGCAGTAGCTAAAATCTGAGTTGGAAATTGTAGCCAAATTCCAACAGCCTCTACTGTTTGTGCAGCTCCTTCCCACCATGCGACAAGACGTACGTTAGTTCACCGGGTACGTTCTGTCTCTGCTGAACTGCCTTCCTGCCCCCACAGCTTTCCTCCCAAACTTTCTAAATAAGAAGGCTCAGATCTTTGGTGTGATTCCCACTTTCTAAGAAAACTCACTTTTTCTCCAGAGGAAGCTGAAGAGCTCACCCTTCTGTCCCCGTGGGTGCTGTCACCTCCATTTCCAGTACCATATCTGGGGACATAGGATTGCGCGGCTGCAACCTGAGAATTACAATTGCATAGGGGGTAGGAGAGATGCATCCCAACACCTCATTCACACTTTAAACTGCCTAGAGACAATCCATTCTTGGCACTCTCTCTCTCTAGTAACTCATTCTACAGAGACCGGCGGTCGTTATCTGCACAACAATGAATAAAGAAGTCAACCCCCTCTCCAGATCTTTGGCATTTTGGTAAACCAGAGCTGACAGGCAGGTTCTGGTGGGGCTCCACATCCCAGCAAACCACACCGTGTCACTTCTAAGGAGAGACACATTTCTGATGGGCTTCCAATGCAGCCCTGTGGAAGAATTTAGTGTATGTACGGGGTCCTTCATTGTGTGAGCCTACGGCCATCCTTTTAAGCTTGTGCATTAGGGTGGAGTAGCTGTGTCTGGGTGGACAGGTGTAAGAAGAGAATATGCAGGGGGGTTTAGAGGTTCGGGAACATACTCTTGGGGGTCCTCCATACTGTGCTCTGTAAGTAGGGAAGTCGTGTCAAACTACTTGGTCTGGAAGCTGATTACCTAGGCCTTGGATACGCTGAAGTGACTGGATAAGCAAGTGTTAAGTTACACAGTGGTTAAAAAACAACTAAGGGGCACTTGAACTAGGCAGTGTCGCCCGGATGGGAACAATGGCTCAGAAATTACTCAGCAGACAACGGTGGAGCTCCAGACTGCATTGTTCCTGTATGAGAGACAGGACAGCTATTTCATTCCAGTGTGTCACAGAGAGCCTCCAGCCCCTGCCTTGTCAGCCACAGGCAGAAACCAAATCCCTCTGGAATTCAGCCATCTGCTGTAAGACTGCACCCTAAACCTTCGGAGGTGCTAAGCCACAAGCGGCCGCATGCAATCTGCCAGAGCCCTTGTAACCTTCTCCCCAGCTGAGGGACCAAGATAAACAAACAAGCCCCCAAAACAACCCAACGACCCCAGAACAAGATCCTAAATTTCAGCCAATGTCCGTTTCATTAATAAACAGAGGGGAAAAGAATTTAGTCGGAGACATTTTGCCACATTTAGCGGCTGCTCAAGTGTCGAGTTTGCTGGTTCAATAACCCATTGCCACTGCTCTCCCTTTGCTACTATATACACTGGTGCTGAGGTCCATATATCTTGCAATGCCCTGTGCTTGACCTCTGAATGGGAAATGCTTTGGAATGTCCATAGACGGGAAGATGGACTCAACGGAGGAAGCTTCCAGCGGAGGGGGAGGGTGGGGGTAACGGGGGGCTTGGTGCCTTTTTTCACCTCCGGATGTCCGAGAAGTCGGACAGTTCGTCTGCCCGGTCCATGATCCCATGTGCCCCTTTGGGACCGTGGGCCCCAGCTTTCACCCGGGCATGGGCATTCAGGTGGCCCTTGGTACCTCTCTCTGCCTTGGACGCTCGTGAGCTCTCCCTGGGGTCGGACTCGGAGTGGGCCAGGATGTCCCCGCGGCCAGCGGTGGCTTTGCCAGCTTCAGTCAGCTTCTTCTCAGGGCTCAGGATGGCATCACCGTGCACGGCTGAGGTGCAGAAGCTCAGGATGGAGCAGAGACTCCCCCAGTTCTGTTCGCATTGGGCCTGGACGCTTCTTGTTATTGCCTTTTTCACCTCCTCGCCACAGGTGAGCAGGATATTCACTAGGTCAACATACGGCCTGGAGGGAAAGAAAACAGTGAGAGGCGAGTCAAAAAATATATTAGGATTATCTACCAGTCAGCCAGGGTAACGGCCTCTCTGCCTTACTCTCCCCTTGCCTACAGCGCTGTTCAGTAGCGTTTGTCCCCCGCTACCTGCTTACTTGGCCACCAGGGGGTCAGACATCTACTACCTTGAGGGCCAGTTCTGCACCATATGTTGACTATGCGATGTGTTATACTCTAATTGGCCACATCAGAGTAAGAAATGCACACGATAGCATCCTGTGGAGCTGAGTCACTCAAGTGCAGGGGCTGCCTTGATTGTTCACCCAGTGGAGATGCTCTGGGAGGACTGTAATTCCCACCAGAGGAAGACAGGAGGTCTACACGCTTGGCAAAGGGGGCTGTCAAACGGAACAAGTGCTGTCTCACATCTTCTCTCGCTATCTCTTTCCATGCTCCTTTGTCTTTATTAGTCAGGAGACATGACAAAGGAAGCCAGCGCTGGAGCCATCAGCTTGATAAAGCAGCTTGCTATCTCCGGGTGAACACCTGATACAGACATACACTGGTAACCAGCCTGCAGGAGGCAGGCATTTCCTCTGCTCTGGGAAGAACAAAAGACACTGTTCTGTATGAGGTCCTCTGGCTTTTCTCACCACCTTCAGCTCTCCCTGGAGCAGCAGGTGTTGACCTCTGCCACAAGCAAGATCCTATCTGGGCCCACGATCCAACTGCAGCTAAGACACATGGAAATCCACTCAGGTGGCACCAAATGTTCTCCTCATTTCCTTACAGAGTTAAGTACAGCCTTCAGTATATGCCTTGTCCCAGCAGAACAAGGACTCCAAACAAGCCAAGGCCAAATGCTGCTCCTGCTTCCCACCCAGCGCCGAGAGCCGCCTGCAGCCCCGCAGCACAACACGGCCTCTGAGCACAGCTCGCTTCCTCTGTCATGGGCACGGAGGACAGCAATTTTAAAATAGCTGTGGTCGCAGGTTTTGTGGGTCAATATTGATGTTGTCTATTGACACAAGTGCTCAGCTGTTAGCAGGAGGTGCAGGCAGGCTCAGAAGGACATGCTTAAGACTTGGATGGTAGGACCCATGCAAACTGCAAGTCAAGACCTGTCCAGGGCTGGCAAGCCTGGGTTCTGCGGTAAGGGCGGTCGTGGTTGCATGCATGGGGTGGTGGTGGTGCACCTTCCACCATCCCCTAGCTCTGTGACGGTGGACGAGCCCTGTCTAACAATCTCTTCCCAAGAACTGAGTCGAGGAGATGAGGAGAACCAACAGACCGTGAGCAGATACTACCCTGATTTTGCTCTGCCCAACTGCTTAACCTCATTTTGAATGACTAATCTTGGAGAGCCACCTATTCCCCTATCTGAAAATATTTCCCATGTTTGGATTGTTTCTGTCATTAAAAAAAAAAAAGCTATTTGGAATGCAACAGGGAAGGATCTGCCAGGGCCTGTCACCACTTCCACCATGACAAATGGGTCTGACCCACACCCCCACAGCAGCTGACTCCTCAGGAAGAGGCTTCACTGCCCTGATCGTGCTCCTTAATGCGCATCACAAGAAAACAGCCAGAAGAATAAACCAGAGAACAAGTCTGAAAGCTGCCACTGGCTTCTAAGCTCTTAGGTTTTTGTCTTAATCATAAAATAGAAGATGGCAGAGAATTGAGCACAACGCATATGAAGTAAAGGGGAAGGATAAAAAAGAGATCAGTCGTTAAAACCGGGCATAATCTGTGCAAAAAATCTTTGGAAGAAAAAGGTTGCTGGTATGACTAAAAAGCGGCTCAGCTGCCAAATATTTCAGGTATTCAAAGTCTGCCAGAGCCCTGCGGATTAATACTGGCCCATTTCTCCTTCACTGTTTTACTTTCTGCATTTCAGCTGGCCTGACCATAGTACCTGAACTGAGCACAAGGCTGCAAGTCAGCAGACGTGATTTTATTTCCAGCTCTGCCACACTCACCTATTGATCTCCAACAAGTTACTTAGCTCAAGAATTTCAGAAATGGCCTCTAAATTTAGAGGAGGGGAGGAGGCTGGCTTGCTTCTATTCGGGGAGTCCCACATAGGAGAGCTTAGCTCCAACTCCACAAGATGCTGAAGATGAAGTTTATGCAGCTCTAAGTGAGATCATGTAAAATGTAGGTGCTCAGCTAAATGACCTGTGCCTTCAAACTGAGACCCCCCCATTTAAGCTCCCCAGAAAGAAGCAGTTGCCTTTGCGCATTCCTGTTTTAGCTTGTTTGCAAAATAAGGAAAACCTAACTCTTCTTTCTACAGCTTTTGGCTCTCATAGGTGGTTTTCAACATAAAGTAAGGGAATCAGGGGCCAGCTCCTCCGGAGACCAATGAAAATTCAAGGCTAGAAGTCAAAAATAAATGATTCGGTGAAAAATTAACATCACAATCGCTGGGATTTGGGGTTTCTGTGCTAATATCCCTTGGGGATAAAAAATAAGCATAGTGGCATGGTAGGTAGATGCTCTAAGGTAAGCCTGCTGCCAGGCTGTGGCTCAGCCTCCTTGTTTGGGAGTGGGATGTTCAGCTGCAAGAAAAACAGGCTCTGATTTTTGCATCTGTGCACAAAGAGTTGGTACAAACAGCTTGTGCCTGGCTTGTTGCTGTCATGGAGCAGCTTTGATCAATTCCTACTAGGACTCATGCCTGCCATTCCTTGGAGGGCGGCTGCGTTCCCAGGCAGAGGGATGAGCTGCTCAAAATCTGACTTGTGCCTTTATTTCGTACACCTCCATGTTTTATTAAAAAGCATCTTAGATTAATAAGGAGTAAGATGAATGGGAGATTACCTGGGGGACTGCAGCTCCTTCAAGGACAATTAACTAGAAGACATTTGAAAGTATGTATTTACAAAAGAAATTATCCTGCTGACAACTCTGCAAAGACCATCTTCCCCCTTCTCCTCTAGCTGTCACTTGTAACAAACTGGTCATGAACAGTGCCTTTGACTACAGAAAGCACAAAGGCTTTGTGAGATGCCTCTCGGAACATCAGAAGCTAACGCTGTATTTGCCTAAGGACCAAGAAGACAGCCAAATCCAAGTCCAACCCACTTCATTTCCTTCCACGACCACATCCAGCCCTTTGCAAGCAAGCTCCTCTTCCAGGCCCCTGCGAAGAAAGCATTGCCTTGGTCTTGTACCTGGGAAAACAAGCCGTGCTTAAGGCCAGAAGGAGGTGAAACAGCTTTTGGGCAGATGCACAGCCCATTGGCACCATCATGCTCCTGGAAGGAGCTCCCACGCCTCTGACTGCACTAGCACGGAGGCACTTACTCATGCTGCAGCAGGTCTTTGAAGTGAATCATCTCCACAATGACCTGGACGTTCTCCTTGGCAGCGGAGCAGAGGTCATGCTTCAGGTAGCACTCCCGCTGTAACTGGAACACCATCTCTTTAATGGCTGGGCACTTACGGCTGATGCAGCTGAATTTATGCCTCAAGGCATGAGCCTTACACTTCAGAGCGTCTTTAATGAAGGATTTTCCCTGAGAAGAAAAGAAACGGAGGAGGTCTGTATTTTTGTCCATTAAGCACAGCAGCTGATTTATGGCCAGCTAGCTGCTCCTCTGCAGGACAACCTCAAGGGTTATTAGATTGCTGGGGAGATCACTTAATGGCTTCTTCTCCCCTCTTCTCTTTGTTTCTCTGCCTTTAAAGATCACGCCAGGTTGCGCTGCCTTGCTATTCCACTGGGGCTGAGCACGCAGGGCTTCCTCAGATATTTTGGGGTTTCCTCTGCCCCAATAACAGACTGCCCAAGAGGGAAAAAGGGAAAAAGTAAGCACCTTGAAATAATGCAGTGCTTGAGTTACGGGCTTGCTTCGCCTCTGGGGTGGTAGCACAGCAGGTTCCCACAAAGGAGAAGGGCATCCTGCCATGGCTAGGGTCTCCAGAACCACAAGCACATTCCCATTCCTTTGCTTAATTTTTTTTCTCCATTTTTAAATCAGTTTGTAAACCCCTTACATAGCATACATACATGTATGCACCATTTCCCAGCTATCAGTTTTTCGCTACTACCACTTCCTCAGGTAGAAAGGGACCCAAATCAGCACTAATAATAATTCTACAGTGTCTTGATGCCTGTCTGTTGCAAGAAATTCTCAGTGAAATAAAAAAACCCAAGAAACTAAAATGTACACTGCAAGAAAGTTGCTTTAGCAGTATCTCTTTAAAGATCATTTGCAATTCCCTCATTCAGCTGCTTAGAGGGTATCAAAAATCATCCCTACCTTCTCCCTCTTTGCTATCTGACCCCATAGCCAGCCATACACAGTGCACGTGTCCCAGCCTGGCAGCTCTGCTCAGCCTTTCTTTACTTTGCTGAGCAATAGGTGCTGCACTGCATCCATCTCTTCATTGTTTCCGATTCTTTTACACAAATGCTTCCAGAAGACCAAATTCCTGTTGTCCTTTATCCAGAACACGTGGGCACAGCTCCACGGACATGGACTAAGATTCACCCAGACCTGTGAGCAGATTTTGTCCCTAAATTGTTTCAACCCAGAAACACTTCTCCCTGATCAAAGAGCTATTTCAGGTATCATCCCCTTCTATTCCCTGTACCTGTACCCTACCTGTCCTTCTCTTCAATACAGAACATGCAGAGCACAGTGGGAAAATTAGGATAAAGAGAAAATCCTTATACAAACCAAACCTCACATCATTTATCAGATTTCAGAGAGGGAGGAGAGCAGAAAGCAGAAAACGGCCAGGGCTAGTCTTGTTATTTCATGTACCCTAAAACAACTGTAGGTAATACAGAGATAAGCCCTGAAAAACCACATCACAGCAGAGGCTCAAGTCACCTCCAAATTAAAGCTCCAGGGGTTTGGTGCTTGTGCACTGCAAAGGGGACAGCCTGGATGGGAAACGGGCTGGATCTGACCGCAGTACCTGGGGATCCCATGGAACAGGCATCAGTGGCTGCACTCAGCCTTCACAGGCACACCTTCCTCCCACCAGGGCTCGCTGCTTCTATCAGCTTTGCTCACTGACAGAGCTACGCAAAAATAAGTGTTTGCTAGAAGCCACTTGGAAATGATGTCAAAGGTTTTCAGATACCCACAGACTTTAGGAGAAACAATTCCAGTCTTAATAGCTAACCAGACCCTGTGTACATCCTTGAGAATTTAAGCCTAAAACTCCAGCACTTGAAGTGTTTCCTGCTGGGTGGTCCCACCATCCCTCACAAAAGGGATGGAGCCCTGGAGACAGCTCTACTTTACAGCACGCTTCCAGCAGTGCCATGTAGCTGGTGCTTTTAGTCAAGTTATTCTGTAAACTGCATGGTCAAGCCAAATGCCGCTGGCCCGGCGTAATGTTCTCTTCCCTCCACACTGAAATGGGAGAGTAGGTTTACAAGACATAATAACAGGATGTCTCAATGATGCGTAAATGGTCTGGGGAGAAAATGAAGGAGACAAACTTAATACTGCATACCATCGAAGTCATGTATTTTAATGTCAGTGCTCGAACTAAGGCTTATATGAATGCAGCAGCTTTTGGAGGTTGCCTGTACTGGTTGTGTGCAAGTCTCGAGAACCAAGCTTTAATAAGCACACAGTGGGAAACATCTTCTGATACATCTACGTGAACTTGGGAGCCCCAGGTGCATTTCAGAATCAGCTCTGAACAAACACGATGTAGAAGCTTCAGTCATTTAATGTTTCTGACAACCGTGCTCAACTACATTACTGATTTTTGTCCTGGGTGCAGTAGGAACAAGTCCCCACGTGAAGCTGCAGCTAGGGACCTGTCTCCTGGGGCAGCTTACACACTGCTGCTGCCTTGGGTCTTGATTCTGGACCCTTCGCTTCAACAGAATAATTTCTATTGAAGCTGGTGTCACATGCAAAAGCAGATTTGCTCCTTAGTGGTAACTTTTTCCTCAGATGTGCTAAAGAGCAAAAACACATCCTAAGTTTCATTGCGTTACCTGGGCATCAAATTTTCCAGCGTTGTGCAGGAAAGTCATGCAGATCTCATGTAAGCCTCGGATCTCGCAAGAATTGTTTTCAAAGCATTCAAACACTCCGCATCCCACATCGCCGGCATTAACCAGGCAGTGCTGGATTTCAGCTAAAATGAGCATTGATTACAGTTAATTTGAAGAAGTGTTCATAGAAGCTGCTGGTGGTGGGTAGGGGGGGAAGGGAAAGAGACGTTTTGCTAACATCATCAGTTCAAAAGAAAAAACACATGTGACAACAGTTATTGTACCCACAGCATGCCCACTTTCTGCAGAAATTAGGCCAAAACTTGGGTGTATTATGCTATGAAAGTGATATCCAAGAAGCAAATGCCAAATCCACTACGCTTACGTCAAGCTCTTTCACTTGAGAACTGTCTAATGCTTTCACATTCCTCAGGAGCAGAGGACAGGCATGATTTTTGCTGTCTGACTTGTAAAAAGACCCCATCAAATTCAAGTGCCAAAACGAGAAGGCCATGAGGAGCTGGTCCCAGCCAGCTGGAATTGGTCGTTTCTGGTGATACAGCACAATGCTCTTTGCAGGCTACCGGGCGTCCCCTGTCCCGATGTCGAGGAAGTTTATGGCAAAACTCCCACTGATAAACAAAGTCCTTTGCACCGATTGTTGCATAAAGCTGAGACTCTGTCCTCACCTATGCAGAAATCAATTGGAAATGCGTATTTTTATATACGGCACATAAAACAGATCCACTGGACCTAGCATACATGTTTATTCTGCCCGAACAGATGTTATGTAATGCTGTTAAAAAAAATGCTGTCTAATACCTACGCACAACCCCTCCTTCCCAAGTTCTAACTCTTAATAAGACGGCTTCTGGGCCTTTAAAAAGAAGGGACGTCGTAGCGCTGCCAGAGGGAAGGTGGTTGCTGAAAGAGCCCGGGGATAAAGTTAAACAGGGGCAGCTTTTAGGCCGGGACTGAGGATGCTAAGAACGCCTGTGCTCCGTGCCCCAGTGGTACCTTTAATTAAAGCTCGCTCTTGGGAGCCAGCCTAATCCCCCTGCGGACCGCAGCGCGTTTCAGCCCCCCCCCGGCCCCCCCCCCCCCCCTTTGCCATACGGTCCATTTTGCAAGTCTTTGCAGCAACTTTGGGTCCCATTTCAGCCCGCCGCAAGGCAGAGGGGAGCAGAGCCGGGATGTCCAGGCTGAGTCCCACGGGGCTCGTGTGACCCCCCCAGGGGGGCAGCGGCTCTCTCCGCCACCCCTTCTCCTTCCTACCTGCCCCGGAGCGCATCTGGGGGTGTGGGGTCCGGGGGGGTCCTGTCCCCGGTGCTGGGGCCGCTCCGGCATTGTGTCGGGCACGGGCGGGGAGCTGCGCAAAGCCGCGGGCACCGGGGGGGGGGGGGGGAGAAAAAATGGAGCTCTTTGTGGAGCGCTGCAGAAGCGCGGAGCCGGGCTTTTTTTGGGGCCGGGAGCTCAGCTGTAGTGCTTGTGTTGGCATCCGGATGCAAACCCTCGCCGGGATCACATGTCCTGGCTCCAGCGTGCTGAGAACTGCACAGTGCCGTGATTCACATGTGGCAGTCCCTAATGGGCATTCGTGCATTCCTGCTCGTGTGTGTTTAAACACGTCGCGCAGCAGCGAGAGTGTTAAAAGGGAGGAAAAAAAAAAATAATAAAAGGGGGTTGGGGTGGGGGGGGGGGGAGAAGGAGGGGAGGGGGGGAAGGGAAGCGCCTGGATCCCGCGCTCTCCGTGCACGGCTGGGAAGCGATCCAGCAAAGTGCACGCCTCGGCTCCCTCTTTCTAGGCAGCTACAGCCGGGGGAGGGAGAGGAGGACAGAGAGGGACCCCCCCGAGCCCCCCGCATCACCGCCCGGCTCCGTGCGGAGCGGAGCAGCGGGCACCCCCCCCCCCCCAGCCTCCCTCCGCCCCCCAAACTTTCTCCTCGCCCCCCGCCCGCTTCGTGCCGGGCCCGGGGGCCACGTGCACGGGGCAGAGCCGGCTGCGGGCTGCCAGCACCGGGCTTTTCCCCTTCCTTCCCCTCCGTGCTTTCACCCAGCAGCTGCCTGCCTGACACCCCCCCCCCCCGCCCCGTACCTGTGTTCTGCAGGGACAGCCGCCCCTTCTGCGGCGGGGTCCTGTCGGGCGGCCCCTCCGGAGGGTGCGTGGCCTCAGCACCGGCCGCCGCGGGGATGGGCAGCACCAGCACCACCACCAGCAGCACCACCAGCAGCAGCAGGGCCGGGAGGTGCCCGCGGAGCCCCTCGCACATGGTGGCGCCTTGCCGCCGCCCTCCTCCACCTCCCCCTCCTCGCCTCCTCCCGGCCCCAGCGCGCTGCCCGCCGCGGCCCCGCGCCCCGCATGTGCCCGGCGCGGCGGCGAGCGCGGAGTGGCGGCGGCGGAGGAGCCCGAGGGTGCCTCAAATATCCCCGCCGAGCCCCGCTGGCGCTCGCATGAGGGAGCCGAGCAGGTGTCGCTCCGCGCCGCGGCCAATGGCAGCCGCCGAGCGCTCCGCCCGCCCGCCGGGGGGCCGGCCCCGGCCCGGCGGCAGGTTGCAGCCTCCCGCCCCCCCCCGCCCCGGTTCCCCCCCCCCGCCCCGGTTCCCCCCCCCCCCCCGCCTCCCTCCGGTCCCCCCCCCCCACTGCTGCTGGGAAGGGGCCGCCAAGGTGCCCCCCCCCCCGCGGGGGGTGGCGGCGTTGAGGGGTGGTTTTGGGGGATTTGGGTTCGATCTCTGAGGGGGAAGGTGACTAAAAGGGTTTGGGGACGAGGGGGGGGGGGTGACTTCGGTTTGTTGGCGCCGAGGGGCCGGAGCCGGCCGTCCTGCGGCGCTTGAGGCCTCAGTTGTAAGACTTTAGAAAAAAAAAAAAAAAAAGAGAAAAAAAAAAATAAATGAAATCCCTCTCCAAAGCGGCTGTTGCACGGAGTTTCTTGGAAATCCTCTCCTCCCTTTTTTCCTGGGATTTTTGTACCCTGCGAGCTCTGCGGGGAACTGGGATAAATTTGGCACCTGGGGGGAGGCCGGGGGGAGCACCTACGGGGTGCCGCCTGTCCTGGCCCCCCAATGTCCCCAGCACCCCGCGGATGGGGGGGGACATCTCCCCTGCAGCCTCCCCCCGCTGCATCCCCTCGGCCTCCCCGAGCTGCTGCCTCCCTGGGAGCCGGGGCTGGGGGAGAAGGGAAATCTCCAGCAGGTGATGGGAAGCGTCCCGCTCGCGGGGCCAGAGGCGCGCAGGCCTCCCCTCGCCCTGCTGTAATGCGCATCAGATGTTTCATCAGACCCCGCAGGCCCCAAGCGGCTCCCACCGCCCCCAGCAGCCCCCCCCCAGCCCCTCGGTGCTGCCGGGGCGCGAAGGGCCGGGGGTCCCGCCGGGGGGGTGCAGCCAGGAATGTCTCCAGCTGCTGCTGCCGCTGCCGCCGCTTCCTCACAGCTGTCAAAATGCACTTGAGGAAATCCACTCACACCTCCCCGAGCAAGGGTCTCCTCGGCGGGACGTGACACCGCGCCGCAGGACCATGGCTGAGCACCAGCAGGCACGTTTCGACCCCTCCAGCTTTCTCCTGGCAGCCCCCAAAGCATCCCCCCCGCCAGCACCGCCAGCCCGGGGCCTTGGCCGGTTGTGTCCCAGGCTGGGAGGTTTTTTAGCTGGGTCTGAGCTGCGCAGAGTTTGTTTACTGCTCTTTAGGGTCTGACTTCTAAACATCTTTTTGAGGCTGAAATTACGAACAGGCGTGCCAAGCTCGCGTGGAAATTCCCTGTTATCAATACGCCGCTGCCTCGTAAACGGCGACTTGCAGCTCTCCTCCGGGGAGCTGGCTGGGCCCCGTGCCCCTGGGACAGGCTCTGCTCTTTTTGACGGCAGGGCTATTAATGGAATAGAGAGGGGTTTTTGTTTGTTTGTTTGTTTGTTTTCATTTCTACCTCGCCCGAGTGCCTGTTGGCCCTTCTTTTGTCCTTGTTCTCTTGCTGTTTATACTGCTGAAGATTTTCGCTCTTTAATTGCCTTCGCTAGGTCCAACTAACTCGGCTTTAACAATTCTCATCTCCAGCTTTCGAAGACCAGGGGCTGAATGAACTCCGGAGCAGCACAGATGGAGTACAGGCAGGAGGATTCGAGGGACAGCAGCTTTTCTCTGCCAGAGGAGGTAACAGCCAATGTCACTGTTCCTAACCAGAAAGTTTGTATTATATAAGATACCACATATTTTTACTTTTTCCTCATGCCTCGCAAATTGTGCTCTCTTCTGTCTTCTCTCTGATGCGTTAAGTCTGATGCCCTCCTGCAGCCATCCCCCGCGAATCCTTTCTCCCCTTTTTAAAGATATAATTTTGGATGGGCTTTGCCCTTTTGACTTGAAGGCATTCCACACATCCTCCGTTCACCAGACCCGAGTTCCTCCCTCTAGGTGTCTTCTCTAGTCAGGGCTCGTCATTTCTCAAAGCGTGTCCTTTGAACCAAGCAGCCCTGCCGCCTGTAGCGTGGCTTGTCCTCCCCCTCAGCCCACGTTGTATTAATTGCTCCATCCAAGGTTATTTTCACATCTCTCTTCCTTACCAAAACCGTGCCTAAAATAGCACCCCCTCGTGTCACTATTTGGTGCAGAAATCTGCCGGCTGTCAGCAAGTTGAGCGTTTCCCATTTCTTTCTGCTCAGCAGACGTTGCTGCTCGGCGGGTGGCACTGGGAGCTGTGCGATTTCTCCCTGCTTTTCTCTGCCGAGGTCACTCCTTGGGGTGCTCCTGGGATTAGAGGATCTGTTCCCAGCCAGCCCTTCCTTAGCAAGGTGAGGTGCTGTGAGTGCATTTTAAAAGTGAGAGCTGTCAGAAAATTTGCGCGTGCTACACAATTCATGCTCTAGCAATTTTGTCATCTCCTGGAGAGCAGTGCAACTCGCTCTCCGGCAGCACGATCGACTGCCAGAGGGAGTGCCAGATAATTTTATAGAATAGTTATCAATCCCAGCGATTTCAGGGCTGGTTTCCAGGACACTTGGGATGCCCAAATCCCGAGGCACCAAGGCACCGAGCCTGCAGATTTGCACCAGCAGCAGGAAGCTTGTGTGGATGCAGGCATCTGACTGCGGAGCGGTGTCCGGTTGCGAGGCGTTCGATGACGTTTGAGGAGTGACACTTCAGAGAGGATGGCAAGGCATTCCAGCAGTTTTGAACGCCTGTTTCTCTTTCGGAAATGCACTTTTGAGTTCCCTTTGATTAACACATGTGGGCATTACTTTATAATAGCATTTCATGCTTTGATCGAAACATTATGTGACCGAGCACAAGCATTTTGCAACTACCTTTAAATGGGAAGCATTTAATTGTTTGGGGTTTTTAGGGAGAAGAGGTGCTTTCATGATTATTATCAGGGCTGTGTCCCTGCAAGGCCTTCTCAGACTGGCGAAGGTTGAGAAATGCTGTGCGAGAGGCCCTGGCACACAGGGAGAGAGCGAGCACACCTTGTTATGCAGGACGGAGAGGCCGATGACTTAACAAGGGAAGAGGATGCTGTGGGGAAGGTGTGCCGAGGTCTGGATTCTGGGATTTTGTCTGTGACTAAAAGCATTTCACAGTAGAGTTAGAGTAAGCTGTGCTGTGCAGCCCAAGCAGCGCAGCGTGATTTCATCAGACTTGAGAAAATAAGCAAGACAGGGAAATTTATTGTTGCCTCTTCTCCTGGGTAATTTCCCCACCTCGGGGCTTAGCGCAAGGTGCTGACTTGCAAATGACACATCATTACGAAGCCAGCCCAGAGCTGCAAAGCATCGCTGGGAAAGTGGTCGGGAGAGCGGAGGAAGCTGCCTTTTGGACCTCGTTCATCCTGGTGCGGGACCTGCTCTGGGAATGTGTTGATTTAATTCCCACAAGTTGGTTCTCGGATGGTGCGAATAAAGCTGCTGACAGTGACTGAAATGGGATTTGACACTGGAGAACCTGTTAGGCTCAGTAAACGTAGGCCTGTTGGGAAGCTTCAAAGGGTTGTATTTTAAGCCACTTTCCCCCCATCTATCACTGATTTAGTATTTTTGAATCTCTGGCAACTGGAGTTTTTATGATGAATGAGCAGAAGTTGACAATAAAGCCACAGAAAATGAAATGCAAGAAAAATCGAGAGTTAATTATATTAAAAAGTGTACAGACTCTCTTTCCTGATTGTTTGTGTAAAAATCAAGTATTTGAGAAATGGTCTCAATGAGTTATGCAGCAGGTTTGAAGACAGTCTGGCTTCTTTGATAAAATATGAACTATTTGAAAGATTTATAAGGGTCAGAAATCCTGCCGAACGTTTTAGTATTTAGAGCAGCAGGAAACCACTCTGCGATATTTTTAAAACAGGTATTTACTCAAGTAATTGGTTACTTTTTATGTGGAATAAGAAAACCTGGTGTAGCTATATTGGACTTGACATAAAAGAGAGGTATGTAATTTGTGAGCAAAACAGGGTGGAATGTACACATTGTACCTGGGGAGGTATTTCGAGAAAGACAACTCCTTGAGACAAAAAGCCAAAACAACAGACAAGCTAGGTTGCATGCCAGGATTGTTTATTCCTTAGTTAATCAGCTGTGTAATAGGTGTCCAGAAACAATCCCTTCTGCCCAGGTAGTTTAAGTTTCAACCTTTGCAAGCTTTGTGGCCTTCATAAAATGGATTACATGGAAGCTGGATAAAAAGCATGTTTCTGAGAACATTTTGATTCAAATAAAAAAAAAAAAGTGGCAATGTTGGTGCCAACAATTTACTACAGAATATACGAACCAGATGCTGTTAAACTATAATTCCAAACAATTTGCCAGAATTATGTATTTGCTTTATTCTTAAAGTCAAACTAAAGATATGCATGTTTTTTATTACTTGTGGATATAAACAAAAATGTGATGTGATTACAACTAATATGAGGCAGATAATGCCAAACAGTCATGATTTCTGTGACTACTGCACTAGCTCAAGAAAAATGGGAGCTCTGTTGGTAATTATGTGCGAAAGGGTCATCAAAATGTGGCTGCTCAGATTGAGGCGTATCAGGCTGCAGTCTGCTTAGTCACCAGATAAAGAACATTGGCCAAAACCATCTATTTCTCCCCTTTTCTCACAGTAGCACTTTTTTTTTTCTTTCTTAAGAGAATGGGGAAGAAATCTGTAAGGCATGCTGAGTTACTTACATTCTTAAGTAATATAATACAGGGAAGGGACTCTTGTTATGTGATTCTTGCAGGCAATCTCTGACTTGCCAGTTCTTACCCAGATGAGCTGCTTTGTGATGGTTAAAGAGACAGACATTGACGTCAGGACTGCCATCTTGAAAGGACAGAGTGAGTTTTAGGAGGAGTTTTTATGCCATTACATGTCATTCAGGTTATAAAGGGTTCTAGCTGGCACTCCCACAAGCTGAAACAGTCTTCACCTACTGTCAAGAGGCTCTCAGAAAACCTCAAATAATTTCCTCTAGTGAAGTGGCTACCTCAGTCATCTGTGGCTTGACGCAAAGAAGTGCTGAACATCCTGTAACACCCATCTTCTCAGGTCGGACTCCAAGTCAGCTGGGAGAAAAACACACCAGAAACTAGAGAAAACAGTTTCGAGAAGAAGCTTGGATTCAGAGAATCGCTTGCTGAAGTCACCAAAACCGAATTCCCCTGTGTGTTACAAAGAAAAGAAGAGTCTGCAAAAGATTTGTCACGGAGTCCTCGGTCTCATCCAGCCAACGGGCTGCTGGGACACAGCGAGCTGTCTCCTGACCAAGTGCTACAGCGTCAGATCCTGCTCAGAAAAGCATGGAAACTCATCATGTCTTTTCTGTAGAAATCATCTTTGATTTTGAGGAAAACATCCCTTTTTTTTTTTTTTTTTCAATAAAACAAAAAGTTCTCTGGGTCCCTGTCAGAAGACCACCTCTTATATGAAGTGCCGTCTTGGTTTTACATCATTTAAGGTTAATTTACTTCACTGCGGGCAGGATCAAAACCTAGAGGTGCAGCACAAGAAGATTTTGCATTTTTGAACCCGCCAAGTCCTGAAGCAATAGCTATAGGAGAAAAGAATTAGCACTACAATATTAATGCCAAAGCCTAGTAAAATGACTTACTGGTGTCATGGCTGATATATCTACCAGACACACCCAACGTATGTGTGCTTACGATGCAGTTATATGAGGCAGAAGTTAAAGATGAGGGAGATTTGCTAGTCCCAGGGTGTCCTTCTCCTTGGAAGTGCCAGATTCTTCCTATGTTTGGTTCCTCGGGCTTTCTCCACATGAGGAAGACCCAGCTTCATCAGTGGCATCTCCAACTTTTTCACTGGACTGGGAGTCCTGATACAGTTTTTCTCCCCCCTTTTCTTCCATCCACCTTCTTGACCCTGCTAACACCTTACATCCTGAAGGAGCCACAAGCGATAGTGCCAGGAAACACTCGAACCACACTGGGTTGCAATCGAAGTGGACATTGACCACATATTTTTTTTCCTCTGGAATAAAACTGTCTTGGCATTCCTGTCCTTCCAATTCATACTACCCCTACCAAGTTGCAGCCAGGCCAAAAAAAATAAAATAAAATGCTGTTGTCCGTCGTGTTAGGACTATCAGAAACTCAGGTCAGGTAACGGGACTATAATTCCATGGGGCTCGCCAAGAAGGAAACATGCCAGTGTAATTATAGTGGTAATTATAGCACCGTAGTCACCGCCCACAAAGTACGACTCTCTGCAGAGCACAATGATTCCAGAATCAGAGTCCAAACAATATAATGCTCGTGAATTTCCCGACCCGCCAATCCTGGCTCTCGCTCTGATTGACCTCAGATTGAAAGCGAATCCGCCTCTGCCGTGAATGGCCCTGCGGCTGCCAGCAAACACAAACTGAATGGATGCTTCGCCTGCCTCTCCTCCGCTTTTTCTCCACTGATTCCCTTCAGCCAGCAGCTGATGCTGAAGCTAAGGGCCGGTTTTTGTTTTCATGCTGGACCTGACAAATTAAACGCAATTCTGCAGAGCCAGCGAGCATACAAGGGGCAGGAACGCCCCTCCCCAGTCCCACTTTGGGCTCCCATTGCCTTTGCATAACCCCATTTCTCTTTGTACATGTAGATGGTCTTCCCCCAGCTTGGGGACTTCTCAGCACAGTTGAGAGAAGAACTAAACCATACCTTGGTAGCTATTCCTGTGGCCTAACGGCCTCTCATTTTACTCTTACGGGATCTGACACACGGCACACAGTCTGTAAACCCAGTCGGGTGGGAGGTATTGTGTGTGGTGGTCCATTTGGGACCACCCAACACGTGTGGGTTTGTATCCTTCCCGTCAAATAATAACTACGTTGGATTGAAATTCACATTACAATAAATAAGTGGTTCAGCGAATAATTATTTGTCAAACGTGGGCAGCTGAGTCTAAAACCACTCCCCAAAAGTTATCAGTTCTGTGCAGGACTTGCTGACAGCCCGCAGTAAAACCAGGGCTCCCTGCAGGGAGCAGTCGCGGTGCCGAGGCCCTGCTGGTGGCTCTCAGAGGAGCAGCTGCCGAAATGGGAGCGGGCAGCCTTCAAAGCACAAGGAAAGTCCTGCTGCTGCCGTGGGGTCTGCTGGTTCCACTGGGACCACTGAGATGCAGGGAACCTGTCTGAGCCCAGCCTTCTGCAGGGCTGATGCTAGCCTCTATTTTCAAAGCATCTTAAATTATTACTTACCACAAATAACTTGCTGTTTGCCACTGTGATGTGTATGTTGCCTGCATCTTCCGTATCTGTATTTATTCTGAGAATGAGTTTTTATTGTGATTAATTAGGGTTAGCTTTTGCTTTCTGTGGAAACCTTTTATTTTGCTGGGCTGTGGTGGCAGGAGCTCTGTGCTGTTGTTTATCCATCGCCATGTGCTTGCTCCGGGTACGATGTGCCCCGTGTATCCACAAGCACGCACGCCTGCTTCCAGTGGGATCCGACGCCAGTGGAAACACGTTCTTCAAAGAGATAGCTAATTACTGAAGACCTTGTCTAACGTTATAGCAGGACCAATAGACTCTTTGAACCGGTTTAGTATTCATAATAATACATGGTTCGGAGCTGAATAAAAGGCTATAATTCTTTTGAGGGGTTCCACTGACATAATAAACCACGAGAGCTCAGCTAGTCAGCAGAAAGCAAAGATTGGATTATAGCTGGGCTCATCGGCGTGGTACCCTACACGGCGGTTTCTCATGTCTGCAGAGGAATTATTTCAGAAGGTTTTTAATTCGTATTTGAAATTACTTTAAATCTATACCCCAAAATAGAGGAACTGCCGGCCGTTGTTTTCTGTAAGAAAACCCTCAGAGATAATATTTGCTTTCTTCTCTACTTTGGTGTAATCAGATTTTATTCTGGACGTGTGTCCATGAATGGGATTCAGTCCTTTCGCCCATCCAACCCCAAATAGGCCGTGGTGCTGCAGAACACCAGCAGCTGCAGGTCTGGCTGGTGCATGGATGCCCCCCGGTGCTGCCCTTCAGGTGGCTCTTCTCCCACCTGCTTAGCAGTTTTGCTGCTCTACGGATGAAGTCTGGAACCTATAATTATTTAAATGGATTCTGTACATGTACTGGGTGGGTCCTTTTCTGTGGCTGTTTGAGCTAAACCCGTTTTCATAGCCAGTAGAGGGTCCCGTGTGCCAAATATGCTTTGACTTTAGGTTGATGTCATATTGCATTTGTAAGTAGTTAGAGACCATGTCAAAATAGAGATGTGTTTATATAAATATTTATATATATTTTTTTGATCACCTCAGGAAACCAACTCAATGACTGAGGAAATAAATAGGCATGGAAAAAATCATAAGGGTATTGTTTATGAGCAGATTACAGTCAGATGATAATAACAAGCAGAATGAATAAACTGGAGAGACAGAACTGACATGATGGATACTAGCTTTAATACCATGTACTGAGCTTTCAGTACATCTTGTTTTAGGATTCATATTTCTTGAAAATCCACAGGAAATAAATTGGACTCTGGGTAAATGGCTCAGCCAGAGCTGACTGGAGGCTGGAATGTGCAGAATGAGACCACAAACAGCATGTCCATGGTCTTCTGCTGTCTCCCAGGACTCCTCTTTTCTCTGCCTTTTCAAATCTCTGTGTTTAGTCAAGTTTGTGTTCTGATAATTTATGCACACTGGATGAGGTAAATGCTGTCTGGTCTTTTGTGTCTTCCTCCACCAGCGGCTTTGCAGGGCTCCCTGAGAGCATCTGCTGGGACTCCTCTGTGCATTTAACGTCCCCAGCTGGCAGGTGGGGACTGGTCCTCCCCAGCCCCCTGCGACACACGGGGTGTTTCATCCCCAGCGGGAAGGGAACAGGCTGGCTCTGGCTTGAACACGGGGTGGCCGTGGAGCAGCCCCCGCTCCTGGGGAGCGGAGCACTAGCAGCCTGGAGGAGGGCACAGCTCCCAGTGGCATGTGGCCGGTGACACAGCTCTTTGTCAACCTGTCTCACCCTTGGGCTGGGGAGCGTGATGGAGAACTGGCACAGCAGCGTTAACTCTGAGTGCCTCTAGCTGCCAGAGTCTTTTTGGGAAACTGTTTTGCAGGGCACAGTTTAGAACAGACTCGAGACTGGTATAAATTGCGCTGAGGTCAGCCTCGGCTTGGATGGCACTAGGATTAGATTGCCAGAAGGTTTTTCAATAATAACAGCAACCATCCTAACTAGTGACACAGTAATACTCATTTATATGATTTATGGGAACACTGTACGTAGTGATTCCAGCATATACAAGCAGGACTGAACTTCTTTTTAGCCTCCTGAATAGAGGCAGCCGTGTAATGCACACAGGAGCTTAGTGCTTGTAGGAATATCCAGCACTGCCTGTGGCTGGAGGAGCTGTTTACATCCATCATTTCTACTGGCCCCATTAGGAGTTTTTGGAAACAGTAAGGAAATTTCACCGGTCTTGAAACCAAGAGACCAGGTAGCCTCCTATCTGCTTTATGTTTCCGTGTTCATCTGCCCACTTGTGTAGCACAGTCAGGCACGGGGATGTTGTTTGTATTTGGGTCTCGATTATCAGTGAGCATAGAGCTTGTATTGTCTTGGCTGGGCCCCTCATTGTGGGCAGACTGTCTGACTGCAGTGGGTTGAGTCCTGAGATCATACCAGCAATTCTTCCTCCACAGCCAGTCTCCCATTATAGGCTGTTGGAACACACTGGGGTATTTCCAAATTCTTTTCTGCATCTGTCTGGGAGGGTTACGGAGTTCCCTCAGCATTCGCCTTTCTTTCAATGAACGTGTGTGGCAGTCTTGATGTACTAAACAGGCCAAAATCTTGGGTTTTGCGTTTGCAAAAAAAAAAAAGTAGGCTGTTCAGTTCCTTCATTGCTGGGTAAGATTCGTTAGGTACAGAAGCCACAGTGTACCCACAGCAGAGCGCTCCTTGCACAGTGCAATCCAGGGCACCCTTGGAGATGCAGGGGGAAACATGGCTATATATACTGTGTGTGTATACATTCCTCACCGTGTGCCTGGAAAGCAACATTCAGTACAGATGTCCTCAGCTGGCTACAGAACAGTGAGAACAGCCTCACACTGGCCTTGTGACAGTGTTATGCAAGATCGAGTGCGGGAGCCTGACGTGTATTTTGTGCATCTACAGCCCGAACAAAGCAAACTCCAGAGGCTCAACGCAGCTGAGCTTGTGTGTATTAGCCACCCTGCAAGAAATGAGGGGAAAAGAGGAAACGTATCACATCCCAGGGAACTCCAGACTTACTCCTGGTCTTGACATAGAAGATCTTGGCATTATAACATCATTCACTCATTGTCCCTACTAGGTATTTCGTGTGGGACCCATGTTTATGAGGTGATGTGTGGCTGCTGAAAACTAGCAGGGCTCCTGTATCTGCAGGGGATCCTGTGTCTGCATGGACCCAGAAGCGAGCAAGTGAAGGAGAAGATGGCTGCTGTGAAGGGGGGAGGTACTGCAGTGACACAGGGAATAGCAGCACAGAAAAGAAAAAAAAAGTATATATACAGATACGCTGTTTGCTGATTAGAGCTTTAGGGACTCACCAGTAACCACAGGCTCCTGTTTAGCAGTGGAATACTGATTTTGCTCTCAAAAACTGTATAAATTCCTCAAGTGGTACAATCACTGCCTACCAAGAACCTCACCTGGTTCAAATGCAGATCAACATCATCTTCAAGGTGTTTTAGGGGAGATGAGATGGATTAGTGATTGGAGATCAGCTTGGTTTTGAAGTTCTTTTAGGTAATTTTGTCTAAAATGCGTTGAGTATTCCCCTTTTCCAGTCAAAATCTCAATTAATTAGCTAACATATTAGTTCTGTGCCTATTCTGTGAAGTTTTGAGCAAATCTGAATGATTTCCTGAAGCCTACTAACAGCTGCATCACCTTAGTGTGCCAAAGTGCGTCTCCTAAAATAATCAGATGATTAAACGTCCCACCAGGAGGATACGATTTCTCTCAAATTGATGTCTGCTCCCTGCAAATTTAAACTTTATCTCATTAAAATGATTAGGAGTTCCTTACTCTCCTACCAAATATTCCCTCCGTGTTTTAAGGATACGAATGACATAATCTAAGTGAAGATATTTTCAGTTCTCACATCTTGGGTTAGGTCATGTATCATTCTCTGCTATCTCACTCGAACATTTATGGGTTTGAATGACATTCGGCAGACCGGGGTACCACCAGTTCTTTTGTCTTGGTACTTGGAAACTGCTGATGGTGTTGGAGGCGCCATAGCTAAACTACAAATGTATTCCTCTCTCGGTTGGAATTCCACTGTGGTTGTCTGCTACGTGGGGATAACGGTAGATTTGTCTGTAAATGAAAGCTTCAATAGTCAGTGCATTGACCAAGTCTCTCTTGGCATTTCTTACTGCTGCCGTTGGGTCTGCCGAGGGCAATTTAGGCAGATGCCTCTGGCTGTGCTCCAGCACGTGACTTTGTTTCTCTCTCGTTGCCATCTGACCAGTGCTGTGATGACGGAGCCCTTGGAGAGCTCCCTCTGGTTTAAAAGTGCCGTCCGATGTTGGCTGAAGGGCAAGGGTCCTCCCTTCTTCCTCCCTGGAGAGTGGGCTCGTGTTTCTTCTCATCACATTCTTCCTCTCCTGCTGTCACGTCTGCCAGCCTTTAATTCATCGAGCTGTTTCAGAGCCAACCTCCTCTCTTGTGACACCAGGTACACTGAACTCTGTCCTGGCGATGTGATTTTCCACCAGGCACACCTGCTGCTCACTCGTGTCGTTCTCCTGCACTGTTCTCCTGAATCTGGGCTTCGGTCACTGCAGACTGGTCCAGCTCGGGACAGCTGGTTCCCACCAGCTCGTGGAAATGGCGTCAGCGCATGGGGAATCCTTTGGGACGTCAGCGCATCACAAGCTGATTTCACCACAGTTTTTCTCAGAGGCCGCACGGGGAGCACTTCATCTCTGTCACCCTGGAGGAAAGGCAGGGGAAGCGTGATTTGCCCCCAGAGGCAGCACTTGTTCTACTCCCACCCACTGGAGATGTCTGAAAAACGTCCAGGGGAAAATACGTTAGCACAGTTAACAGACAGATGAACTCACTCCAAAACAGCACCCTACTGAGCTGATTCGGCTGCATTTCACAGGTAAAACAACACTTAGTTGAAGTCCCTCAAAGCCCAGCAGCACCAGAGAGAGTGATCATTTCATCAGAAGTCCACTCAAGTTATAAATGTGAACTTCTCTAAGAGCTGGGTTTCTCGTGTAGTCTGATGCAGCTGATAATTACAGCTTATTTAATTTTTGCAGTTTCCATGTGCTTCAGCAGCGCCCGTTTTCCATGGCTCAGAAATGTTTCTGGCTTTCAGGCTGTCAGCGTCATACCTTCACCAGCAGCTGTGTGGCCAGTGTTTTACATGGGCCTTGGGAAGGGTGGCTGATGGTGACTCTGCTGCTTCAGCAACTTCTGTTTTTCCCTGATGTGGTTTCCCTACACTTGGGCAATCCTGTCACTGGCGACCTTTGCCTCTATTCTGCCTAAAAATTCATCTAGCCTCAAACCCACGTGGGAAACAGACGGTCTCCTCCGAGCCGTGGGACACCTACCACAAGCTCGCACTTGGGCCACCTCCAGTTTTTAGCCAGTTCACTAACGATCCTTTTCTGAAGGGCTTCATTCTGTACAGATGATAGGACGGGAAATTACTTACAGATGGGAATTAACAGCTGGTGCCTTAACAAGATCCCTATTTCTGCTTCCCTGGGGGAGTCTGTCTAATTTAGGCTCATTCAGTACCTTCTTTTTCTTCATCAGTGTAGATTTTGAAGTTCCTTCATTCAGTTGTTTATGACCTGACTTTTCACTAGAGCTATTTTATGGAGCCCTTGTAAGAACAAGCATCTTTTCACATCACGAGTTCTGCATTCAGCTCAGTACAAGCTGCCTTGCAAATCCGTCTCCTGGCTGAAGTGCTCCATCAGGCCCTACCACAGCAGTCTCCTCATTGCACATGATGTGCCAGGTTCATCTCCTGCCTCCGTGTGGTATTTCAAAAGGTTTTCGTCATAGCTATCTGCAAAACTGGAAGAGGGAACAATGAAAAAAAAATTACTAACAGCTATTGGTACAGGCATAAGGACCTAAAATCCATCATAAATACTGCAGTGGCTTCTCAGCAGCCCTCCAGCCTGCACAGAGGAGCAGCCTCACCTCCGATGTGCTCTTGCACCTTCCAGTCCATCCGCACCCTTCAGCATCTCTTCACCCATCGAGTGACTCCTTCCCAGCTGGAAGACCTTGCCGGCTGTGCTAGTTCTCGCTTGTAAGCTTGCTTACAGAGATTTCACAATTCCAGCAGGCAGGACTTTAATCTTAGCCCCTGCTTCAAGTGCAGGCTGAAATCCTGAGCTTGACCCTTTCAGAGAAGTAATTTCTTTCCCTCTGCAGGCACACCGCAGTGAATGTGCGTTCTCCATTTCCCCAAGTAAACCAGGCAGTCTTCTATGAATTTCAGCTAAAAGATACATAGATTGTGTTCTTTGCAGGGAAACTAAAAAGAAGAAAGTCCTTCACAATATATTTCCACCTTACTGAAAAATCTTATTTTTGCACTGATTTAAATTTTGGGGTTAAGGGTATGATGTTGGGCAGCGTTTGATAATGGGTGCAGGTGTTATGTGGCTGACCCTGATGGATCCTCACCAACGAGGTGGCCATCACTTCCTGATCATCTTTTCCAACCCTTTTCCTTTGAAGGCTCTGTCTGAGACAGGAGATTGGAAATCTCCGTTAGACAAGCTCGAGTTATTGCTTGCATGGGCTGTATTCTCAGCACAACGTCAAGTGCTGCTGAAGTACTGTGTTAGGCGAGAAGCTAAGATCTCTGTCAGAAACAGATGCAACACAGCAAGCATCTGCTGAGGGAAGTGTCCTGGAGAGAGTAAGTGTGTTCCTGCTTACTGCACCCACTCCTGGGACAGTCCCCAGGGGTCTTTCAGACCTCACTGACACCTACGAACTGTCTGTTCTGTCTCTGCCTCTTCAGGGCTAGTACTTTTTCCATATTAATAGGAAAATGTACATTTTTTCCCTGCTGTTGAAGCCCTGATTTCACAAAAAGCAAAAATTATCTTGGATTTAGGCCCCTACTTGTGTCTCTGTGAGCATATTTCCAAGATCAGGTTCTCTTGCCCACTCATTCATTTGGATCTCCAGCCCAGCAGGGATCACTGCCATAATGATTAATACCCAGTCTTTCCCTTTCATTATTGTTTACCTTTTTATTTTAAATTGGAAGTTTGGATATTTCAGTACATTGTTTGCACAAGGATTTTGTTGTTTTAAGCTTGATTTTTCAGTTGAGATAGGGTTTATTGCTGTGTTAGTATTGTGACTGTAAAGGCACAGTATGTTTTCATCCATGGTGTTCCTTTCCTAAGCAGATCAATCCCAATGAACTCTTACTCAGCAAATGATGTGAGCCTTACCAAACATTTGCTCAGAAAATACATTCTGTGGTTAGGTATACTGGCATGTTTGCTGATACGACCATGTACTTCAACAGTACACGATTGGAGCTGGCCTGTGATTTATGATCGTGGGGTTGATTGCAAAACAACGGTTTGCCGCTTCTTTATTTTAAAACGTGTTGGGTATAGCATAAGGGTAAAAACCAAATCTTCTTTAAAAGTATCTGAAATTTAAGAAGAAAAGACAAAAATTTTGATTTCAGTTCTGCGAATTGTGACAACATCCTTTTGAGTGCTCTGTACCAAAAAAACAACCCCAAGTGATTCTCAGGGTGTTTAAAAGGAACAGGACTGAGACTCAGTCTTTCATGAGGTTCTGCCAAAGCCCCAAGTAGACACAGACGCTGATGTCAGAAGAGAGCTGCTGCAATTGTCTTGTTTTCTGTGTGAATGACAATACGTGTGACCGAATCCCAGTGCCCAGCGCAACTCAGTTGGAGTTTTTCCATTGGCTTTGGTGAGAATTGGCTCAAATCCTACATTTGTGTAATGTGTTAATGTGTTAACTGTGTCAAAAACTTTGCGACACCATTGACTATTGTGCAGTTGATGATCTATTGGATGATAGCTGTATCTGAAGAGGACAGACGACCACAGGAATTTCCCGCAGCGTCTGTTGCATTGTTATTAAAGACAGAACGATCGTATGGTTCTGACAGTGCAATTTCATTATAAAACCAGTAGATTTTCCAGGAAGTTAACTTATGGGTTGCCACCTAATCGCCAAACCAATGAGGGGCTGTTAGACTGAACGGAGAACAGTTTGCTTTTGACTGGATGATTATTATTTTTAACCATCGCATCGTTCAGTGTTATTATTTTTGCTCAGGAATGAAAAACAAGACTCTGTGTCCAAGCAATAGATAAATAATATCATAGCAGAAAGTATGGGAGGAAAGCCCTGTATGCCTCCCTGATATTCCTGCCATCAAGGGGTTTATTGTTAAGGGTTGTGTGTGTTTAACGGAATGGCTGAAGCACCTATTTTGTAGCTGTAGTATTTAATTGGCACTAAATAATGAATTTGTTCAGGATTTACATCTGTTCTTGGTACCCCAGCAAAAGAGTACCCTCGGTCAGGTCTGTCTTATCATTCCAGCACATTATTAGGACAAACAGTCTCTGTAAGTTCAAAAATGAAGCAATGCTTCACCCCTCAGCTTTGTTGATTAAGCCTGGAACCTGTGCCTTTTCTTTTCTCTGTGCAAAGCAAAGCATGCTTTTTTTTTTTTCTTTTTTTTTTTTCCACCTTTCTGTTGGTGGTGATGAACTTTCGCTGCTTACACATTTTGTTCTGTTAAGTGAGAGCTCTTCATTTTCAACAGCTCCAGTCTCTCAAACTCCTTGTAGTGGCCATGGCTGAACCCCGAGGTCCTTTCTTTGGTTTGATTCTGCCTCATGATCCTACTGAGCTCCAGTTGATTTAAATGGGAGTTTTGCTTGAGGAAGAGGAGGAAACTCAGGATTTGGTGCAGCATGTTCTGGGAAAGGACGTTCACCCATAACCTATATTGCCTTGACTTGGCAGTATTGTTTTATCTTGCATATCTGACAATCTCCCTTTCACTGCTTACGTAAGAAAATCGTTTGTACTGTCAACAGCTCTGTTTAACCTTTAATAATAAAATTAGTAACTAAAACCAAGAGGCCCAAGTCCTGAGGCCCACTTTTGGGTAGTGTTTCCATTGAAGCCTATGACAGTTTTGCCAGGGCCAGCTCTGGGTAAGCCCTGAATATTGAACTCAGCTTTTACCCCAGCAAGCTTTTTCAGTAGTCTCTTGTTTCTGCTCTACAAAGAGCAAGTAGGGCTACAGTGGCAGGGAAGGAAGCGTTAGGAGAACCTTGCTGTACTTTCCATTTAATGACTTTATTGGATGAGACGTCTGATGATACCAGGTTTTTCTAATTCTTATTTTTGTAAGCTGTCTGTTGCGCAGAAATGTCAGTTCTGGGCATATGTTCCTGTCCCTGGAGTCTTGTTCAGACATTAGAGAAACATTTTCTAACTCAAAAGATAAACACTTCTGCTAGAGTTCAGGGACGGAAATTGTTTTCATCGCAGCAGGTGTTGCCTATTAGTTCTACTAGAACTAAAACCCGAAGCTGGGCTTTAAGCGAGATGCATAATCAAACTCTTACATCATTGTGAGATGTACCGTACTTGAACCTTTTGCTTGCTGAGACTGTATTTCCTCCAAGAAACATCCTGTTTTGCAATCCCCCAAATTCCCCATGTGCCATACAGCATTAGGAATTTCATCACCTCCTGGGCACACAGGCTATGCTTTCTGCAAAAGACCCGAAGGGAGGGAGAGACAGAAAGCCAGACAAGTCAGAGGTTTCCGTGTTTCCTGGTGGGACCATGTGATCTATGAAAGATAGCTTTATTTTTATTCCACACCCCCCTTCTTCGCTTCATGCTGTTTCCATTCTAGACCTGAGTCTGCCTAGCAGGCTGCTGGAGACTGCTGGTTGCATCATTTCAGGGCAAGGATCGGGCTCTGTGCACTCCTGCTCAGTTGTTCCAGGTCCTCTCTTACTTTGAACAGCCTTGCCTGCTGTATTTCTGTCCTTCACCTTGCTGAAGTGACCAGTAATGCACGGTCGTGCATGCTGTCGTGCATGTCAGACCAGTAAAAGGCATCGCTCTTTGTAGATTCAGTTCTTTACCTCCAGCTTTCTTCAGAGTTTATGGCTAAAGACCTCATTTATTTGCAAGTTTCAGCTTTGTATTTGTGGACAGTATAGAGATATATATTTATTAACAGTTCTTAACTTTGCAAGTTGTAAGTCCTTACTTCTTTCTTTTGGACCTAATTTGACTCACCTGAATTCACTGGGTTTGTTAGCCTGGGTTTATAAAGATGTTTGCCAGGCTGCTAACAAGCTCTGAGGGGTGCCCTGAACTGCTCCACCTGAGTCCCTCATCCCCAGAGGTCCCTCTGGGAGCTGTGCCTGCTGCTCCTGGCTTCATTTGGGCTTGCCTCAGGAACTGGGCCGTTGCTGACTTTGGTTGTGGCCACCAGACTTGCTCAGCTCTTGCCCAGGTACTGGGGGCTGCGTTCCTGGCTGGTGGAGGGGTCACCCTTAGTTCTATTTGTCCACCTCCTGCAGGGCAGCTCGCTGTGTCTTCTGCCTGGCAGGGCTGTGGAAAGCAAGAGTTGGCTTTCAGTCGCTGTGAATGCTTTCAAGACTGGTTTGCTCTAAGCGCTGCTCCCTTGTTGTTTTGTACAACTGACCTGGGTCATGCATTGTGACTTGTCTGCAGCTCTGCTGCCTTTTCACAGGTCTTACCCCAGCTGCAGTGCTCGTTATGCAACAATAGTCTACATCCCTGGTTCTGCAGTCAAGGATATTTGTCTTTCTAACAGTTAAAGTGGTCTGGATATACTTTTTCTTGGGGGAGTGGGGTGGAGGCAGTTAGCTTGTTTTGTTGTTCTTGTGTATTTTTTTTCCCTTTGTAGTGAAAGAAATGTATGTAGCTACAGTCACTGGTTCCCTGTGTTAATAAGCGCTTAGTCACCTATGAAATTGTAGTTAAAATGGTGCCAAACTCTGAGGGGTGCAAGGAAAACTAGAAGGAAGAGCTCATCTCTAAGATGGTTATGGTCCCAATGAGTTTCACCAAACAACTTTTGTTTTTTGGTGAAACTCATCGGGGCCATAACCGTGTTTTAGAGCTCATGTGTCTTATTAATGCATATTTTGCACGTGATGCATGGTGGGTAGAGGCAGGCAAAAAGAGAAAAATCTTAGCATGCCTATCCTATATGCAAGCTCTTTGAGTAATATAGCAAACTGTGCTGTGTTGGGAGACAATGTATAAATAAGAGAGCAGCCTGGAGAAGCACTTTTTCCTCATCCCACTAGAGGGTGGGTGCAGTTTGGACAAAGCGAGGCTTTGGCTGCCTGAAGGCTGCCTGCTTGGCAAGGCACACAATGGGAGCGTGAGCAGCAGCTCATCATCTAACAGAGGTGGTGGGGCTGTCAGAGGTGCCAGTTCAGAAAATATTCAGCTCAGGGATGGATGCAAGCATTTTGTCTCCGTAGTTCAAGTTCTGTAATCAGAAGATGCTGTGAGTGCTAGTAATATATAAATTGATACAAATGTTTTGATTTTCAGTAGCTCATGACAAAAGTGTCTATGTGCTCTTTTCCACTATGGATTTAGAAGTTCATCATGTTGACATGTTCTACTAGGCTCACAGGCACAGCATTTAAAGACACTTCTTTCAAAGAGATGGGAAAAATAGAAGAAATAATATTCCAGACTGTATTTTCTTTTACTTTAATATTTGCAGATTTTTTTCAACAGAAAACATGCATGTAAGAGCCCCTGATTGCAGTCTCTGCTCTGGAAATGAAACGGCTCATGCAGAAAGTAAATAGCTGCAGTTTAGAAAGAATATGCTTCAGTGTATCACCATCAGTATGGTGACTTCCCTAAACTCTACTTCAGGTACAACAGCCTAAAATAGATTGTCTCAGTCTATCTTTACTTTTTTTCCCCTAATCTGTTGGTTTGTATAGTGGGAACTGAGAAGACAATGTTGGTTTAGGGTCGAGCTAAGTATTTCTATAGCTGAACTTTAAAAAGCTTGTCCAGGATAATGTGGAATAAAGATAGGAAAGAATAAAAGCTCATGACGTCAGGGGTTAGAGGATCTCTAAAGAGACAGCAAATTAACCATCCTTAATTTGGTAAGGGAAGGAAAGGGTTTAGAGCTCTGAAACAGGGTGAGGGTCAAGAGAATGTCATGAAACTTCAACTACTGCAAGAAAAATCATTAACATACTTAAGAAAAATGTCACCCTTTGACACCAAGTTGAACTCGTCTGTAGAGTCTAGTCTTGCAGACTGTAGTGAGAGGCCAAAGATTTGATCCTCTTGCAGAGGACTTGCAGTTAGATTAAGCTAAAATGAAAAGGAAGAAGAAATTACGGTCCTCTGACTTGGCCATCGGGTACTGTCATATAGAAATATATCTGGGGTACTACAGCGTGGCATACCCCAGTTGTGTGTAAAAGTAGTACAGCCGTGTCCTGGGTCAAGGGAAGAAGATTGCACAACTGACCCAGGTGCCTTGCAGGCTCTGTGTATCCATTTTTAATTTTCCATTAAAGTATCAGCGTTGGCCTCCGCTGGAGACAGAAGACAAGAAGATGGATCACTGAGTCTGTTCTGGCCTGATAGTTCCTATGTTTTGTTCCACAGAAAAGGTTGTGATCAACAAAAACACTGCCAACCTAGGTCACTTGCCAGTTTATGAGCAATGGGATTGCTTTGCTGGTTTGTGCAGCCCCAGTTATTTTTGCTGTTATTGAAATGTGACATTGGCTGACAGCTCTGTGGGATCTCACATATGGAGACTTCGTTCCGCAGGGATGGGAGAAACTGGACAAATTGTAGTGGGTTTTCACATATGGGGCCAATTCATGCCTGATGAACTCCTGTGGAAGATGCTGGCACTGCACCAGCCGAGAGACTGTTTGTCATGATTAAAGCGCTTGAAATTTTCTCCCTAATGGGGGACCATGCTGGGTTTCAGTGTGTACTGCTCTGCCGCCGCCTGTTTCTGTTGTTGCTAGCTCTTCTGTAGTTGTTTGTGTTTGTTTAAAAGGCGAGCGGTGAACTAAGCTGGTAGCTGAAGCTGCAAATGGGGTCTAGTTGGATTTAAGAGTGTTTGACACTGTCACCTTCTTCACCATGTGATGTGAGAGGGTGTGAGAATGGGCAATGTGGATTAAGAAGAGTCAGATCATGGAAATGAGACCAGAGTGGTGGAAAGCAGAAGAGATAGAAATACTGTGGTGATTTGCTCAAGGACAGTCTCGGTCCTGCATCCAAGTGGTTTGGGAGGAGACAGTGCTGCTGCAGCTGTGCTACACGTGTCTGCAGAAGATGGAGCCTGAAGATGACCAGGGATGGAGGGGAAAGGAGCGTGGTGGGATTCCTGGAACTGGGAAGGAACTGGGTTGAAAGATCTGTGTGGGAGCAGAGCTGGGGGAAGCTTCACTGCAGCCTGTAGTGTTAGACCCATGCAACGTGCACGGCTGAACTTGGCTGGTGGATTTAATGGGCCACCCTTGCAATATATTAGAGAAGGTGATGAGGGCGTAGAGATGAAGATACAACTGTTGTGCTGTTTCCCAGCAACTTATGGCCATGGTTCAGAAAGCTAAGAAGCGAAGATGCCAGTGAGTGATTTTTGGTAATAAAAAAAAAAAAACAAGCTCAGGTCTATTGTTTTAAGAAGTCTCTCAGGTCATACATAATATGGGGCTCGCTTCCACTGCTTGCAGCATGTTGTGGAGGAGGGGGCTGGAGGAAGAAAAGTAAAAACCCAAGAGAAATGAGCGTGAGGCTTGAAAACAGTAGCAGGGCTGTAGTCTTGAAGAGAACCAGAGAGGCATCTTGTCTAAATAATTTAAGATGCTTCAGCTGGCCTGAAAGGGTAAATAATGATCTGGCAAGTGGGAAAAGATTATTTTTAAAGAGCTGACAGTAACACAGCCTACTAGGAAGGGCAGTGGTAGCCAGACTGAGAGACTAATGTGGGCAGCGGAAGGAGAGGGTGTCTCAGGGTGGTGGGGAGAACTGGAGGCACCTTCCTTTGTAGGAGGTGGAGGCATGCTGAAACAGCGATGCCCATGCCTCATTTCATGGTCTTTTGGAGCACTTGTTCTGTTTTCATATGCAGTTAACTTTGGGCAGTGGAAGTAACATTACAAAAAAAAAAAGAGGGAGTAAGTGTGGCCTCTGAGCTGTTGCTGTGTTGCTAAACCACCACCATCCAGTGCTGGCTTAAGCTGGTGCAGGAGGCTGTAACTAGACAGAGACAAATATGAAGATAAGCTAGGGAGATCAAATAATGTGTCCTGTAAGATGCCAAGAGTGTTCTTTTACATAAAAGTGCTTAAATTCTAGCAAATTGTAGTCAGTAGTCATTGCTCTTGCAATATGCTTAAACTCATGTGTAAGCTCTGCTTTAAATTAAGTTGTTAGTGTGGAAATTGTGTATAAATGAGCACAGCAGTCATAGAAAAATCGAATGTGGTAACAGAGAACCCTGAAGTTCCCGAATAAATTCTGATTTATTTGTATATTTTCTGGAAACCAGCAAAACCTGTGAGCATTGTATGTGAAAGCAATGAAAGCACTGTCTAATATGAAAAATCTGCTTTAGAGAAACTTTATTCTGCATGTTTTAGGGGAGGGACTTTGACAGGTAACAGGTCTTTCTCCATTCAGATTTTGAGGCAGTGGCTGGCTGGTGAGGTTTCTGGAATCAGAAGGACACGAGGGTGAGCCAGGGAGGTCATACAGATGTCTGTGGATGGTTCATGAGGAAAGAGAAGTAGGAGAGTAAGGGTGAGGACAAGTGGAGCCAGAGAATACAGCTGTGAGATAAAGGTACAAGGAGGGTGCAAATATTTGTTACACCTGGGGCTGGACTTTCTGGCAACATACTTGAGAGTATGTGCATTCAGAGTGTAAGCTGGGAGTATTAAAAAAAATACTGTTATTGCCTCCCATGTGCATGTAGAATCTGCCTGCAGAATCTCAGGCAAGTCTTCTCCCAGTCTGGAGGTAGCTTTGGTTTCACATGTATGGTTTTCGAAGGGCCACCTCTGTCAGCCACTATGTGGTATTGCTGTAAAATACGAAATAATAATCTTGCTCCCTGAAAGCCAAATCAAACCACAGGACAGATCTGACAGCTGTCCAAGCAACTGAAAACAATCAGTCATAAAACAAATGCCTAAGTCAACAAATAGAGAACCAAAGAAATATCGAGTGAGATTAATCACTATCAGTTGTTCCAAGATTTTATAACAAAGGGGGCAGGAGGAGGGATTAGTCTTGCAGACTTCACACACTTTTTTTCTTAAGGGCAGCAGTTATCCAAGTCAGTAAAAATGAGGTAATTATATTGCAAAATTCTTTGGATGAGAATGAGACTTATGTTCTAAAATCCGAAGCTACACTTACCCACAGCAGAAAATTGCTGGAAATCAGGAGAATAGCAGCTTGCATGTTTATTTTTCCTAGAAGAAAACAATTGACTCTTCAGAACTCATTTTGGAGTGACTGAAAACAGATGGTGGTGGAGATGCTTTGCAACCCAGAAGCATTAGGGTGGTTATGGATTCCTGGGGGCTTGTCGTGCTTGCCTGCCTCAGGCTTAAACTAATTCAGACTGGACTGGGAAGCAAAAGACTTTTCAGGAGGCAGGAATTCTCAATTGCTGATTTCTCATACTGAAAGAACAGGAACGCAGCTTTGTTCTTTCTTCTGCTGTGACTGTTAATTAGACTGTAATGTGCTAGGTGCTGGCAGGGCTGACCTTGGCTTTCCCAAGTCCTGCGAAATTCTTATTTAAATTCTGTAGCTGGAGAAAAAGGGGGGCTCTGGACAGAAGCCTGAAAAATCAGGGTTCCCAAAGATCTGTTGATACAGTTCAGTGGCAGCAGATCATGCTGGGAAATGTATGTCAAAGTTAACCTGTGACACAGTAATTCTAGGTGTACGTATACTTGTAATAGCTCGACACAAACAATGAAAAATCCTTCTGTATGCAAAGGCTTTGGGGGGGATCCTCCATTGTTTCTGGGGATCCCCTGCTCTAGAGGGGTTCAAAGAGGAAAGACAGGCTTGTGCTGTGGAGATAGTTTTCTTCATCAGAATAAAGGTGGTTGTTAAGTGTTTGAGGAAAGCACCTTTTCCTGTGATGCTTTTTCAATGTTAGTACACAAAGAACTTGAATTCTTTCCAAGCGAACAAGTATGTGCATTAAACGACAGTCGCCCTGTTTCTACTTGCCAGAACATCCAAATGAGGCTCACTATTTTTATATCAACCAGTCAGGACAGAGACACCTATACAATATCTCTTTCCATATGCTGTAGTACAAAGACATGGAGATCCAATTTGGTGTATTAGTCCTCAGAGTTTCTACATCTGTGACTTGCTGCATGACTTTTACCGTTCTGTCAATATTATATTTTACCGTCCTTTCCAGAACTGGGTGCTGCTGCAGCTAGTTGTGCAGCTAGAGGATACTCATGACATACTCTGATCCAGGATAGTATTTAAATAAATGCTTAATAATTTCAGGTTGTGAGTAGTCACACTGGATTAACAGGAGCTCCTGCATTTAGAGGCTAGCTTGTGCATCTGTGCTTTGTATCAGGGAGCAGGTGCACATTTTCGGTGCTGTTTCTTACAAAAACTAAAGTGATGCTGTGGAGAGATTCCAGATCAAACTCAGTTTTCAGGCCAGACCTATAGTATAGCAAACTCTGCCTGGGATCTGGAGGTGGAACTGTCACTCTTCTGTCGCTTTCTTCATCCTTAACTTAAAGGGTGGAGATGGGTCAGGCCTGCCTGTCACTTGCAGCTTTGCCCATGCTGCAATCTCTTGGGGCTGTTGCAGACATCTAGGGTTTGAGGCAAGGTTAATTAGTGTAAAATCTGACCCTTCCCCCTTCCCTTTCTCTCTCTGAAGTCACAGCTAAGCCCTCACCCCTTTTTATTTACCTTGCATCTTATCTTTTTGTTCTCCTCTCCCCAGGAGTCCAGTTCTCTTAATGGCTTCAGTCTCCCTCCTTTCTCTCTTGTCCTATTGTCATGCCGAGCCTTTGGGGTTCTTACTGAGGAAAGGTTAGAGTGAAAAGTCCCTGCAGCCCAGATCTCACACAATCTCACTTGAGCTTAATCCAATTTGTTTTTGCAGGGAGTTTTATAGCCAGGATGGGGCAGCCCCGGAGCCTCTGAAGAGCAAACCTGGGCTGGCTGTACTGCAGTACGCTCCTGCCTTGTGTTATCACTGGCTTGGTCCTTAACCTTTGTGGGTTAAGGTCTTTAAATGAACTAAAAATGGATGGAAAGCCTGTAGAGAAATGATATTACATTAGTTTTCAGTGGAGGAAGAAGTGAGGACCAGGCAACTAGAGGCAGAGCAGCATATGTACATCCTCAGTGGTACTGAGGGAGTGAACAATTCCTGTGTAAGCTACGGTCCTTGGAGGCTTCTTCAGAGCTCCACGTCCTCTTAGTGCCACCATTTAAATGGGCTCCTGCTGGCTCTTGGGCAAGCTGGCTGCTTCCCCTACTCTGAGGGGTCAGAGGGAGTGACTGTTGGTATCACCCGTTGATGTTGCTATTTCAGGCTTTTGAACACTTTGGTGGGGATGGAGACTGAAGAAGTGGGAGAAATAGTATAAGACCATATGCTGCCTGCATCCTGGTAGTATCAGAAACAACAACTTATGAGTTTTGAGATCTTAAATTATCTAAACGAGAAGTCTGAGATTAGCTGGGTAGTAAAAGCATAGGGGCTAGACCCAAACCCTGCTCACACCGCAGTCTGGACTTGTGGTGGTGGAAACTGAGGTTTGTAATGCAGTTGGGGCCCATCTCTCAACAAATAGCTCTTCAGGCACTTGCTAACTTAAAAACATGGCTAGAATGCTTTGGATATGAGGAGTACTCTATCCGTGTTTACAGAGCCTTGCAAAGGCATGAAATAGTGTTCCCTGTGTTAATGTTCCATTTAATAATAGCAGTCTGCCCCTCGAGGTAGTCCATTTCAAGACATTAATTGAACTTCTTGGGTGCTCAAGGTCATTAACCTTTGACTGTAGCTCACACCAGAGGCAAAGTAATAACTCAGATGTTCTCCCCGGTGTGCCTTATTGCTTAAGCACACTGTAGGAATGCACTATATCACTGGATAAATCATTCACCACGATATCATCAGAACGGCTGGTTTGCCATTTAATTCTACCGGGGTACAGAATGTTTCAAAGCATGGCAATTAACATTTTCATTGACTGGAAAACTTAATTGAATGATGTACACGTGTTTTTTAAAAAAAAAGTGGGGAAGGAGAACAAAAGGAACAGTGAGCTGCATGTTGGCAGGTAAGTCTGCATCCTCCCCCAGGCAGGTGCCTTATCTGCGTGGTGTGCTTACTGTTATCTCTGCTGGCCTGGACCATCTGCCAGGTCTTAGCTCTTACCATGCTGGAGGTTTGCAACATGGTGTTATAAGGGAGAGAACTGGGATGTAGCTGTGTGTATATCCAGAAAATCCAAAGAGATCCAGAAAAAAATAGAGACACCTTAGACACTAGGAAGCTTATTTTTCTCTACATTTTTCCTGCTGTCTGGAAAATTCCTCTAGGGGATGTTAGGTTTGAGTATTTTTAGAAGTAATTTTAAGCTGAGAATGTTAGTGGATTTGCTAGCTTGGACCAAAGCTGGTAGTACTTCCTAGGGTAAAACTTGCTCTCAGCATTGTGAGAGTGGAGTGTTCAAGATTTCCTTGCAGGTACTTTCTGGACTGCTGTAGTGAGCTATAGTTGGTGAAATCACCAAGAAAATTAGTTAAAATATGTATTCACAACTCCTCATTCTCACTACAGCTTAAAAAAAAATAAATCAATCCCTTCTTCAACACCCCTGCACCTCCCAGCCCTGCTACTCTTCTTGGCTCCCTAATCCCTGTCCTAAGCAGGGGGCTTCCTCTGCAGCCCACCTGGCTGCTCTGGGCACCCCTTGTCCTTTCCTCTCCTGCCGGCTGAGCCCCAGCTGGGGCTGTTTGGAGGTTCTCAGACCACTGCATCCTGACACAATTCTGGGGCTTTCCGCGCTGAAATGCCTGCAGAGACTGTTCTGGGAAGAAAAGGGCTCAGCCTGTCCAAAGCCAGAGGCAGGGAAAAGTCCTCCTCTTTGACGCCTGCTGATTCCAAGAAGTAGCTTTGGCCTATCCTCCTGCAGAAGCTGTCTCTGCTGGGGCCCTGGTGGATGACCACACGAGCGGTAGGCCCCAGTTACTGGTAATGCTTCCCAAAGAGAGGGACTTGGGTACCAAGTAAGATCAAAATATTCTGCATCTTTCTGTGTCGGTGTGACCTTAGAGCAATGTGACCAGAGGGTGGAGTTCCCAAAATACGTGACCGGTAGCTACAGTCCTGAAGGAATCCAGAAACCTCCAGCAGTGTGCATATGAGCAGGATAAGGAAGAATGTGTAGCTACTGGCTTTATTCTAGGACACTGCCGTCCCTTAGTCTAGCCTAAACCTGGTGCCAGAGCAATGAAAGAGTAGAGATGAGTCTGAGGGAGCGTGGAAGAACATGAGCTCACCCTGGAGGTCTTAAGCTGCCAAGGTTTTCCTGAAAAGGGAGCTGATTTCATGCAGGCAGAATACAAGGACTCGAATGTCCCCGATAGGAAAGTTTCTATTAAAAAAACAAACCCAGACGAACGCTTTCATATTAACGTAAAAATTCTTCTGTTTATGAAATCAACTCTTTAAGGGGGGTGGAGGGGTGGGGGCAGAAAAAGAAAAGCTGTTTGTTAGCATAATGAAATCCAGACAAATATTTATAGCTACTTTCAAGTGGCTTGTTCTAACATGAGTCGACTATCCTTAATACCTTCCCTTTAACACCATTAAGCATCTCACTGGCACTCAGAACAAATTTATGAATGTCTTATAAAAGTCAACAAGCCGCAGGAAAAAAATAAATAAAGAGCCTTGTGCAAACAGTCCTTCATCACAAGAACTCAAACAAAGAAGGTCATATTCGTCATTTGTTCAGAGAGAGGGAAGCCAAGAAGACTGATGAAAGATGACACAAGACCTGGCTGACTTTAAATCTCCACCTAAGAGCAGTTTCTGTAGGTGCTGCCAGGGTGGCCACACTCTTTGCAGGCTGCTCCCCTGCCACGTCTTGTGGTCTGGTGGCTGCTTTTCTCCTCTCGAGCGTTGTCTTCTGCACAGATGCAGAGGTGGGGGGAACTGCAGGAATCTGGCCTGCGAGGCCCTGTGAGGAGGGGGGACTCCTGTCTAATGGGAAGTACGGTTTGATGGGTTTAATAGAAATAGGCAATGGAATTTATATTGTTGGAGCCCATGAAGCAGGTGGGTAGGCTTCAAAACAGAGGAGTTAGTGGCAAATCAGGTGGGCAAATGTGATGGTATGAGATAGTGGGTGAGCATGGCCTGAGGTAATGTGACTCTTCTCAGCAACGGCTCAAGAGTTGGTAAGAGGGGATTTGTGTTGGTAGTTGGTGGTTCCCTGTCATATTTAAGCACTCTGATACACACAACAGCAATTAATTAGGAGCTTATTGTGACCAGTGAGCCTTTTCTTAATCAATTCTAGGAAGTTCTGAAGCTGGAAGGGAAACTTCCTGGAAGTGTCATTGTTTCGGTGACAAGCACACAGTGGAAGAGGGAAGACGCCCATGTGGTGGAGGTTGAAGCTGGGCTGAGTCATGGGCTGTGGCTGTAGGAGTAGGAAGGGCTGGGGCCTCATCCAGGGCAGTGAGGTTCAGCTCTGAGCATCAGCGGGAGGCAAGTCACCCCCTGCAGTGGGGAGAGGCTTGGGATGGGGCTCCAGCATGGTGCATGGGGGGAGTTTGCCCTGGGCTCGTTGTTTTCTGGCTTAAGGGAGTGTTAAAGCCTGTGGAGGGATGGGGACTGTGGGAGGAATATGCCTTGCAAGATGGGAGGTGGGAAGCGTTTAGACTATATTGCAGTAGGGTCATAAGCCTAGGTTAAATCTGGAGCTGGAGATATTTTTTTAATATCATAGAATCATTTAAGTTGGAAAAGACCTCTAAAATCATCACCTTGGCTGGGGTTTTGGAGAAACAGATATTTACTGGAGAAAGTTCCTTTCTTGTGGCAGTTTTTGTTTCTGATGAATCACTGAATTGTTCTGCCAGCTTTCAAACCTGCCCTCTATTTTCACTTTCCCCAGCTTTTGGAAATCTGTTCAGAATTAAGAGCAGGGATTGTATTTTTTTTCCTTCCCATGGTGAAGGAGCACGTGTGCATGCGGTCACATCGTACAAATTGCCAGTACAATGCAAGTAGTGCTGCATTGCACTGAAATGAGTCAGGGTCTGCCCCCATAGCAAAGCAGGTGCCCCACAAGGTGACTACGCTTACAGGAGACCTCATCTCTTTAGCCTACAGAGCTGTGCAGTGCTTTGAAACTGGAAAAATACACATCTTTATTACCGCTTGTGATGTTCCAGCGTTGAAGCTACCTGGTGAAAGGACTGCTACCACCAGGCATCTCTTTGCTCTTGCTTGGCCACTGGCTGATGTCAAGCAGAGAAGGGGGCTCTAAGGTCCTTCCTAACCAGGACCTCGGCTTCTGAGCTGCAGGGATGCTGGATGTGGGGCAATCCAAGCTCTGGCTGCCTTGTAATGTGGTGCCTGTGGGATATAAGCTATCAACAGCCTGCAGCCCACAGTTTCCCTCCTCCAGGATGACATAAGCCTGATTTCTCTTGGTTTTGCTATCCCTGTTATTCTTCTGCAAGGTGAACTCAGAGGCTCTGCCACTGACCACCATGCATTAGACATGGTCACTGTTCCCTGTCAGGGTCTAACGCTGCCATTGAGGGCAGGTTACTTAAACATCAGTGGGTGTGTGAGGGGCAATGTATGTGTATATTCTCTAGCTCATGGAGCTTAATAATCCTGTAGAAAGGAAGCTGCTACAGGATGCTCATCATTTTCAAGCAAAACTGGAAGACTTATGCCCATGAGATAGCCTGCAAAGTTCAAGTGAAGGGGAGTGGAAAGAGCAATCCTCAGACTTTTCATAATTCACACAGAAAAGACCTGAAAAAATCCTCTGGCAAGGGATGATGAAAGAGCCTCATGGTTTTGAAAAGTTTTTTTTTCCTAGGGTTAAAGTCTGCCTGCTGTGGAGTTAGACTTTCTCCTGCTCGGAACCCATGTAAAAGTTAAACAGTTCAAGAGTATTTGCTGCTGTAAATTGTTATCCAGAATCCTGGTGTTCTTGGCTATGTTTTATCTCTTATTCATGTCTTTTCCTTCAATATTTAAGGTCATTTTCTGTTTTATGGCATGACATAAACTGATAACAAAACCCTACAGCCTCAATAGTTACTTTAACCACTTATTTTCTTTTAAACATTTTGTCTTGCCAAATTATTGAGTCAGCTGTAATGACCTTGATGTAAACATGTACTTTTGAACTTATATGAGGATCAAAGGCAAAGCAATGTTAAATGGAGGCTGGAATCTGGAAATGACCCATGCAAAGTTGGCATCTGTCTTCCCTCTCCTTTCATTCATTTTTGCAGTGTGGAGCCCAGAATAAATTTGCTCATTTCAAAAGTGAAGAAAATGAATTTTTTTACAATTGCCAGTTCTGCAAACACTATGGTGTCTGAGCAACAGCCTGCCTCCTTTCTTGCTTTAGCATTGTCATCATCATGATAAATCTTTCACAAGTGACACAGGGAAAAAGAGCTGTGCTATTTATTTTCTGACCACTCCTTTGCTTGGATTCTCTGACCAGAGTAAAATGCTGGCCAAGAAAAGTAGTAGATAGCTCTAACTGCAGGCTGCAGTATTTCAGGAAGAATGCTTTGTCTGTAGTAGTCCTTCATTTCTTTGAGAAATGAAGAAGTAGGGGGTTCATCAGACTACTTTTATTCATTTCTGGATGAACAGAAGAACAGATCAGCAGGTTATCACTTCTAACAAGGCAGACAAACCTGAACAGCGAAGTTAGAACTTTGCTACGCTGCTCTGAAGAAATGAAGGATGAGTTGTGCTGGCAATGGAGGTTTTGATTCTAGTTTGTTCTGACTGTTGACCCTGGAATTGAGAAGGTTTTGGTAATTTATTAGGTGACATTTAGCTTTGCTTAAGATGACTTAAAATTCTAAACCAAATACTCTAGAAATCTTACCTGCTGCTGTGAGAATGTGCAGAGAAATAGAAGTCCTTTTCAGAAGTGCCCTCTGATTTCATGGACCTCCCTTTAAGTGCTCAGAGCATCTGCAGCTTCCCTTGGCTTCATCTGGAAAGGGAAGATGTTGGGGAAAACCAGGCCTGCTTTGTCCCTTAGGCTGCACGCTTGGAAGGAGGAGATGCATGAAAGCATCCTGACATACTTACATGTTGTGAGGGCAGTCAGGGCTGAAGCAGCACTAACAGTTTCCTAGGTCTCCTCCACTTTGTCTTGCAGCCTGCTCTTGTCTGGTGGTAACAACAGAAGCTATCTGGGGTCAAGGACAAGAGTGCTTTTCTCTTTTCAAAGAGAAACAAGTTGTTCCCCCACCCCCCCACCCTCCTCAAACATCCTACGTTGAAATGAATAAGATCCCTGCTGTAGCTATCATATCTCCTTTACAAATTTGTTGGGTTTCCAGTGAGTAAGTACCTATAAATGCTAAATATTTAAGAAGTTAATTTTCCAGGCTCTTAGTGGCATTAAACAGTAGATAGAGTTTATGGAAACCTGACTCTCCAGCAGCTATAAATCCCTAACAGTGACGAAAAAGTTGCTTCTTTTTTTTTCCAGCCACACGGTCTTTAAAATATTAACAGGATTTTTTAAACTTTATTTGGACCAGCAGTCATTTTTCCAGCTGTTGAGCTGATCAACACTTCAGTTTTTTCTTCGCTCCCAGCCCATCAGACACTCTAACATTTTTATTTTAGTTTTTAACAAGGAGGAAGTTTCGTTGGCTACTTGGTCTTATTCCTAAAAATACATATGAGTGTGTTTAAAGGAGGCTTGTCACCATTGCCTGGATTGTACAGAGGTCCTGTCTTATCCCATGGGGCAACATTTTGCAGGCATAAATACAGAAAAGAGGCTGCTGCTGTTGTGACATAGCAATAAAATACTTCATATTTATTGTATGTGCAGTTCTGATATCAATGAGATCTGGCAGTGTAGATCAGTTCTGATATCAATGAGATCTGGCAGTGTAGATCAGATCTAAATCTTCTCAGGACACTGCAGTCAGTCCATGCCGTGGCATACTGATGGGACAGAGAAGGCTTCTGATACCTTTCCATCTGCCTCATGGGAGACCCTCTGCTTGCAGAACTCTCCCTGAAAATGTTCTCCCCTCCTGGTATTCTCTGCCATGTGGCCATTTTCCTGCCTTTGTCAGGAAGGGCGATGTGTCAATGGGCTGGATGTCGGTCAGAGTAGGAGAAAAGGACACTCCCAGGATTCTTGCCCCAGCGTATTCTTCAACTTGTTGGACCACATGCAAGGAACAGCTTCACTGTGTCCATCTCCTGGTCAAGAAAACTGCTTGGTGTTGAAGGGGTGTGTGTGTTCATAGGGAAAATAAACCCTTGGGACTGGCCAGGATCCTGGAATTTCATGGTGCAGGGGAATTGTGTGCTGTCCATGCTTCAGGAACACCACATTCTTTCAAAATGGGTCTGTGGTGATGTGCCATGTGTGACAGCCGCCGAGAGCTCTGCATGCGCCGCTAGTGCTAGAGGAGGTGAAGGAGTAAAAGACTTGAGGTGATGGGTGAACTCAGACTGTATGTTACTCCCTAGTGCCTGGCTGCAGTTGGCTGTGTAGCACTAACGGTCCCATCATTTGCCTGTGAATGTTTTATAGATCTATATTGAGTTGGTTGTATAAAAACAATTAGCAAAGAGTATCAGTTATGTTCTCAGCTGAGGAGATTGCAAGGAGCAGACAAGAAAACCGGTGTCTGTAGTTCTCGCAGTGTTCAGCTCCTTTCTGGTTTATAAAAGGAGGTGTGTCAGGGAAATTGCACAATCTGGAACTTGAATCTAAAATGAATAGGGCTCACAGAACCAGATAATTCTCCTAAGGGAAAAATAAATACCCAAGGAAGTTAATGGCTCGGTATTTTGAGCACACGTTACCAGAAAATGAGAACTAACAGCCGTGGTTGGGTATGGCCCTTCTCTCCCCTGCCCAGCTCAGGGGTTAGAACATCTACTGATCGTGGCGAGGGGGCTTTCTTGGAGTGGAGCACTAAGCCTCTACATATACATATATAAAGGAAGTGTATCTTCTAGCTTGGTGGTGGGAATGAAACAATGCATCAAGACAGTCACAGCCGGTGACAAGCCCCAGAGCCACCTGTGCCTGCTGGGTGCATTTCAGCTTTTAGTTATTGTAGAACAGGTTTAAAAATAAGCTGGCATTTACTGATGTGTATCTTAACTTTCTGCTTTCATCTCCAAGTGGATTCTTGGGCAGAACTCCCAAATTTCTTGGAGGAGGCCCTTCTTCGCACCCTCCAATACTGAATGCTTTGGGACCACAGTTCTGTGTGTTCTTACTCTCCTCGAAAGCCTGATGCAGGACAAGATCCTGCTCTCCTTTGTTTAGTTGTTCTAAAATTGGGCCATTTGTTTGGACTGTTGCCCAAGTATTTTTTACAAGTCCAGACTTCCACTCTGCCCTTGAGAGCTGCTGGTCGTCTCCCTCCCCTCAGGCTTTTGTTTATATATGTCTTTCCCTAGCCTGGCTATTAGGGGAGGGAGAAATACATGAGAAGAGCTGGAAGATGGTGATACAGATGATTGTTTGTATTGTGTGATTGACACTTGTTTGTAAATGAAAATAATCGGGTGGTCACCTTGGCCTAATGTCCAAGGTGTGTTTAACTAAAGGGCAGAACAGCTGACAATCAAAGTTCTTGTACAATAATGGAACATCAATCATTGTTTCATTCATGATTTTTTTTTGCTGCTTCAGTAGAACTAGGTCAGGATGAAATCTAATCTGCCTATCACAAAGCCAATCCTATCACAAGGTCGTTCCTTTCATCCTGGCTGGAAGGCAGGGTTACATCAGACAAGGTGAAATTGCTGAAGTCCATCTTCCACTATCCAGAGGTCGTGTTCCAGATGGGCAAGTGGTCTGATTTGCTGCCCTGCCCTCTGTTCCCTGTGGTGGCATCCTCTTCCCTTAAGCCGGGGAGCAGAATTGCAGGCTTTGCCCCTGCTAGCAGAGAATGGGATGGCTCAGGGATGTGAACGCAGCCAGGAGGCAGTTGGCCTGCTGCCTGTCTTGTGTGGTCGGTCAAAGCTGGCTGCTGTTGTGCTCTGCCAGGTGCCGGCAGACTCAGGCAGGAGCTGCTGCAGTTTTCTCAGCCCCTTGGAGCCCTCTCCAGAAGTCATGCGGTACCACCAGGGCTGCTGTCATTTAGCTGTTGTGGATGCATTGGCTGTGGAAATGACATGGGGTAGAACAGAGGAAACAGTTCAGAAAAAGTAGTTAAATCTTCATCTTCCAAGTTCATCGACTTCCAGATTCCCTCTCAGGAGGGAACATGTTGCTATTTTTTCTAATAAGATTCTGGATGACTTCTTCCTAAAGTGTCAGAAGTAAAATGTGTTGTTGCGATGAGGACTTGCTGTGCCCAGTGTCCTCCTGAAGACAGATCTATCTAAACTCAGATACAAGAGTTCCTATAGAATTGCACCGTACATAGGGCGATACAGTCTTATGAACTGGCATTATTATTGTTGCTATGATATTTGTATGTCATGTATTACTTGCAAAATGCTGCCTATTCCTATTTTAGATAGAACACACATCAACCAAAATCTGTGTTAGTGCTTGAGGTATGCAGGCGAAGGAGAATAAACATGGGAGTAAATTGCAATCTTGTTTTCCAGACTTGGATGCACAAATAATGCTGGAATGGTTCTCTGACAAGTTTTGGGGCTGTGCCCTCTGTGTAATGCTTACATATCTTACTGGTGTGATTTCTACTTACCATAATTACAATTCCATGGTCCACTCCAGGAGTGATGCCTGTAAATTGTTTTGAATGTATGTCTGAGAGTGTAAGCATGAGGATCCAAGGAGAGGTCCATGGCAGTTAAGCTGTCTGACAAGCAGCTGTTGAAGAGTACCAGGCAGACATTCAGGACTCTATTTTGCTGCTGAAGTTGGGCAGCAGATCCAGAAATGAGGAAGAGGGCTGAAACTGAGCTTGAAGACTGTAATGAGCCCAAATGCAGGAGGGAGTAAGATGGGAGTAAGATGGGAGTAAGATGGGAGTAAGATGGGAGTAAGATGGGAGTAAGATGGGAGTAAGATGGGAGTAAGATGGGAGTAAGATGGGAGTAAGATGGGAGTAAGATGGGAGTAAGATGGGAGTAAGATGGGAGTAAGATGGGAGTAAGATGGGAGTAAGATGGGAGTAAGATGGGAGTAAGATGGGAGTAAGATGGGAGTAAGATGGGAGTAAGATGGGAGTAAGATGGGAGTAAGATGGGAGTAAGATGGGAGTAAGATGGGAGTAAGATGGGAGTAAGATGGGAGTAAGATGGGAGTAAGATGGGAGTAAGATGGGAGTAAGATGGGAGTAAGATGGGAGTAAGATGGGAGTAAGATGGGAGTAAGATGGGAGTAAGATGGGAGTAAGATGGGAGTAAGATGGGAGTAAGATGGGAGTAAGATGGGAGTAAGATGGGAGTAAGATGGGAGTAAGATGGGAGTAAGATGGGAGTAAGATGGGAGTAAGATGGGAGTAAGATGGGAGTAAGATGGGAGTAAGATGGGAGTAAGATGGGAGTAAGATGGGAGTAAGATGGGAGTAAGATGGGAGTAAGATGGGAGTAAGATGGGAGTAAGATGGGAGTAAGATGGGAGTAAGATGGGAGTAAGATGGGAGTAAGATGGGAGTAAGATGGGAGTAAGATGGGAGTAAGATGGGAGTAAGATGGGAGTAAGATGGGAGTAAGATGGGAGTAAGATGGGAGTAAGATGGGAGTAAGATGGGAGTAAGATGGGAGTAAGATGGGAGTAAGATGGGAGTAAGATGGGAGTAAGATGGGAGTAAGATGGGAGTAAGATGGGAGTAAGATGGGAGTAAGATGGGAGTAAGATGGGAGTAAGATGGGAGTAAGATGGGAGTAAGATGGGAGTAAGATGGGAGTAAGATGGGAGTAAGATGGGAGTAAGATGGGAGTAAGATGGGAGTAAGATGGGAGTAAGATGGGAGTAAGATGGGAGTAAGATGGGAGTAAGATGGGAGTAAGATGGGAGTAAGATGGGAGTAAGATGGGAGTAAGATGGGAGTAAGATGGGAGTAAGATGGGAGTAAGATGGGAGTAAGATGGGAGTAAGATGGGAGTAAGATGGGAGTAAGATGGGAGTAAGATGGGAGTAAGATGGGAGTAAGATGGGAGTAAGATGGGAGTAAGATGGGAGTAAGATGGGAGTAAGATGGGAGTAAGATGGGAGTAAGATGGGAGTAAGATGGGAGTAAGATGGGAGTAAGATGGGAGTAAGATGGGAGTAAGATGGGAGTAAGATGGGAGTAAGATGGGAGTAAGATGGGAGTAAGATGGGAGTAAGATGGGAGTAAGATGGGAGTAAGATGGGAGTAAGATGGGAGTAAGATGGGAGTAAGATGGGAGTAAGATGGGAGTAAGATGGGAGTAAGATGGGAGTAAGATGGGAGTAAGATGGGAGTAAGATGGGAGTAAGATGGGAGTAAGATGGGAGTAAGATGGGAGTAAGATGGGAGTAAGATGGGAGTAAGATGGGAGTAAGATGGGAGTAAGATGGGAGTAAGATGGGAGTAAGATGGGAGTAAGATGGGAGTAAGATGGGAGTAAGATGGGAGTAAGATGGGAGTAAGATGGGAGTAAGATGGGAGTAAGATGGGAGTAAGATGGGAGTAAGATGGGAGTAAGATGGGAGTAAGATGGGAGTAAGATGGGAGTAAGATGGGAGTAAGATGGGAGTAAGATGGGAGTAAGATGGGAGTACTAACTTTGATATCTTTTTCTTTTTCTAGAACTCATCCAAGGCACAAATGGCAGATGCATTCCACCTTCACTGTCCTCAAACTGAAGCAAGGAGTTTCATGTGGAAGTTAAGGTAACCTGTATTTCCTTAATTAAAACTGTGTAGTGAAATTCCTGATGATATAAATGAAAGGACATGGGGAAGAAAATTCTATGACATGAAGAATAGGACAAATGAATCAGGTCTGAGACCTGTCCCTTTCCAAACCTCTGCACATTGCTCTTCTGCTTTGCTGGTTCTGGTGACAGTGGAATGATGCCAGCCACATGTCCGTTACGTTTTCTCCCCAACTATGCCTAACTAAGGTCCTGGCATTGCGACGTGCTTTGAATGCTGTGGAGTATCAAACCAATGGCCTTCCGCATCTTTGGTGATCAGACTAGGATGCTGTGCAGAGTATCACTCTAACTGGACAGAACTGAGCGGGATGGCTTTCAGAGAATAGTCTTTCATTTATATGAGAATTTGCTTAGCTTCTCTCTGGTAAGCTTTCGAAGCCTGCGCAAGGATGAGAGCGGTTATCAGAGTACTGCAGTGCTTTTGTGATGACTTGCAATCGTTAGGACTTCAGTCTGTGGGAAAGAACAGACAAAGAGCTGTACTGAGTCATCCCAGAAGTGCAAGTAGTCCTAGCTTGTGTCTGGTTTGGGTCACAGCAGCTGTGTAAGGAGGAATCTGTAACACGTAGTACTTCCCTTGATGTTACCTTCCTAGCCTGTAATAGTCTGCAACTGAGGAACTCTTTGAACCGGAGATTTGTTCTTCTCTTCCCCCCTCTGAGATCAGTGACAGCTGTGGGCTCAGTAACCTCTGAAACCCAGGCTTCTATATTTAAAGGCCTAAATATAGATGTGTAGAGGCCTATGAGCCCGTGGGCACCATTGAAGTGGACTGGAAATTTCACATTTGCCTTTCTGGTGATTGGATCAGGCCCTATTTCAGGTAACCAGCTTGAAAAAAAAAAAATTGGATTAAGTGGCTTCTGCAAGATGGTTGAACAAATGGGACAAATGGTTGGCAAAGCTCAGGAGTTCTGGATTCCATTCCTGTGCCCTGACTGCTGAATTAAATTTGTTCTTGCGTAGAAAGAGCTCATGCATGCAGCAGAGATGCAAAGGCATCTTAACTGCATCTTCTCGAAGTACAGTGCTGCAGTGTTATTTCTTGCGCTGTTCTTTACAGCGGTGTCTAGAGAGCAGGAGCTTGTAGGATGTTTTAGTATGACTCCTTCTGCTTGGTTAACAACACAATAGGGACAGAGCCTCCATGTTTTGTGTTGATCCAGAGAAGATTCATGATCTTCAGTCCATCTGTTCCTTCTGAAGTGTGTATATGTGTAACCAGTCGTGTAGTTTAATACCTCTATTTCAAACAAGAGCATTTACAGTGGGGGAAGCAGAGAACTGTCAGAATGTGCTGCAGCAAGGAGGAGGTATAGCTTGGAGGTTTTTTCTGTGCAGGATACAGCTCCTAAACTCATCTCAGGGAGATCAGCCAGTCTAGCAGTGAGCTGTGCTGCAAGTATGCACCAAAATCCCTTTCCCTTTGAAGAAGGGAGAGTTAAACCATTGACTTCATTGCAGTTGGGTTAAGCCTGTAAATAGTTTGTAATACTTGCATATTATTAGTTACTCTCATGGCTAGATCTAAGCATACTTGATCTCCAGAGGAATTTGACTTTGCATACAGTCAGGCATTCCTCATTTCACGTTAGTTGGATAAATGCATGTGCAAAGAAGTGTGGGTTTGTCTTAGCCCAGTTGCTTCTTCCTGAGAGGGTGACGAATGCTCTTTTAGAAACTGGGTGAAATGCAGCATTTCTGAAAAAGAAATCTATAGTTCATCTCAGAACAAACTATGGCTGTGACAGCTGAGCAGGGAACGCTCAGGCTCTGCATAGGTTGAAATCTTTTATGATGTGGGACCGTTGGCATCTGCTGTGCATGTCACAGTCAGAACATAAGGACAGCAAGTGGGCGGTTCAACAGCTGGGATGGGAATTGGGGGTGGGGGGGTATGGAGCGAGCTGTCATCTGATGGCTCAGAGCAAAGGGAACAATAGGGTTTGGAATACTGTCTGTAACTTAGCATGACTTGCTTCACAGTATATTGAGCTTATTTCAACACCATCTCTCATTTTTTCTTCGCCTCCTATTCCCCAGTACAGTTGCACACTTTGCTTACTCCTGCCCTTCCACAGTCATGCATACAAACTTCCCTGTGGATTTGTCATCAAGAAAAGCTATCAGCAGGTGCACTTGGCACATCATGTGCAAATGAGCGTGCTACGACGCTAGTGCAGGAGTAGCAGCCAAAAGGTGAGAGGCTGGATTCTAACAGAGGGACTATGCCAAGGCCTGGGGTACCTTGTGTATCCCTCAGTCTTCATGGGGAGCGATCACAAGGCTCAGCGCTGGGTGGTCCAGCGTGGTCCTGAAGTTGGAGGTGGTTCAATACACTGGAAAAGTTGTCCTGCTGTGACTTGACAGGAGAATGGCTTGGATAAGCACACTTGAGATTTTCTTAGAAATGCTGTTAATGCTTGCAGTTGGGTTTTATCGCTCATTAAGCTGTTAGCCTGTTTTGATCTTTATTTCAACAAGGCCAGCTTGCTATATCTTTATTATACGAGTGTCAATGTGTATATAGTCTGTGTTCCTCTTCTAAGAAATGAGTGAGTTGCATCTTGTCTGGGTGATATCTCTGGGCAAATTCCATGCAGAAGGCATTGGGCAGCCACACCCAGGGTCAGAATCTTCTCAAAAATCACCAGGAGTGGGTTCTTCCAGGGGTGTATGCGTGCAAATGTAACACATGAAGCTAGCCATCTTTATTCGCAGTTTCCAGGTACAAAGACTTACTGGTGTGGGTGGAAAATCAGGCTAAAAATAGACTTACCTTACCTGACCTTGCAATTAAGCTTGATATCTAAGAATCCGTGGGAATGATCCCTGGGTCTGAATTTATTGCCTGTTGTGAGCTGAGCTGTTTCCCTGTCTGAGGGTAGTACTGCATTGTTCTCTTAAGGGCTGCATGAGTCACATCTTACGTGGGCTGTTTTATCACTCTAATTAGTCTACAGATTGAAAAAAGGAAAAGTGTACACAAAAGGACAAAGGCAAAACATATTAGTGGCCCTTGTAAACTTATGAGGCACTCCATATGATCTTCTGGTTGAGAAATAAAACACTCCGAACTCCTTTCATCTAGGCTACAACGCTGAAATGTCTCTTCCATATGTCAGTGGTATAATCTACATAATGAACAAAGCTTCGCAGATGGGCTGGCTGATGCAATGGACATTCTTTTCATAAGTTGCCCTCACTTTTATCATTTTTCTTTGGTTTCCCACAAGATGGGCTGAATATTGACAATTACTGAGCTATTACTTCCTAAGTTGCATAACTTATAAAACTGCTGCAATTCAGTGAGGTGAAATTTTGTTCCAGAATAATCAGTGGCACAAAATAGCCAGAGGAAAAGAAGGTAGAAATTAAAAAGAGGAGGAAGAAGAAAAAACACTTCAGAATGAGTGTCTTTAATAAATAAATCCACCCCGATTTTATGCTTTCTTTTTTAACCAATGTCATTAAGTTAATGTTTTTTTCTCCCTACGGTTTATGCAATGATACAGATCTTCTGACTGCCTTGGAACTTCTTTGTGTCCTTGGCTTCTGAAGTTTTTAGAACTTGTTTTAGTTTTTATTACAAATGCTTTTTTTAAACTAAAGGCCTTTTAGGAATGCAGGAAAATATTTGTTTTGAAGTCCTGCTTTCACCTTCATTGCTTTCCTTGGCCAAAGATCACCACTTATTCAAATTCACAAAGTTCTAGGACTTCAGCTTTTATTTCCGCAAGCCTCCTTGGTAGGTTGGAGATCAAATCCCTTCTGGTTCCTCTCTTAGTCTTTCTCCAAAGGTGGTTGGTGGTGACGTGGTTTTAAACTCAGGCTCAGTCTAGCCTCCCGGTTATTGCTGGATCAGAGAAGGTAGAGTCAGAAGCTGAATTTACTATGACCATGTGTCCAGGACTTGGATGAGCTTTGTGGAAAACAAAAGTCTCGTTTGTATGAAAGAGGGCATTTTCTTTTGCTGTGTTACGAGGATGCATCATCCCAGCCAAGAACCTGGAAGACATTAAGGTAGATGTGATTGTCACAAACATTGAGCTTGTCATTTCTGTAAGGGACCAGCTGAGCTTGTAGAGCATGAGGTGGAACTGCAACCCACGAGTAGGTATGAAGGTGACATTTTGGTTATCCAGGAACAACAGTAAAGTGCAAGAGTTCTCACTTCTCATTGGCTATGTGTATGGGGAGAATATAAAACTTTATGTAGCGGTGGCTTCCAATAAAAGGAAAGATATCTCATTCTTGGAGTGAAACTCAGACACTCGCCAGTCCAAAGAGTTTGCCTAAGGCCTCCCCAAACTCACAGTCTCCTCTTGTCTTTCATAGTTGCCTGGTTGCTGGTTCTCCAGCATTTATTCCGTCTCTCAGAGTACGTGTGCCACCCAGCTGAAGGTGTGACTGCTCTACCTCATGTACCCGTACCAATAACCAAGTAACCGCACTGGCAGAGGTTTAGGTGCCAAATATCTTCCCAATGTCTCAGGCAAACATGCTGAACCTCCCACTGCTGTCAGACATACTTTTACGCTGACTACCTTGGAGATGTCTAAAATAGTGACATTAGTAAAAAGAGTGGCATTAGTACCGTGAATTGTACTGTAAATGCATCTTCAGAAGTTCCTGCAGCTAGGATCAGAGCTGCACTGCTTCCAGTAACGGGAAAGTATGCAGAAAGTGTACTCGCTTCTCCAGAGATTATAAATATCCTTGTATATTTTTTTCTTGATTTAAAAGAAATGCCAGTGCCTCAGCTTTATGCTGAAGCCATCCATAAGGGTTTCTGTTCTATCTCTTGCTAGATTCTTTTCAGGTGTTGTGTTAGATAACATCTCCCCTCCTATCCACCTCTCTGGGACCATCACCTCTGAGTGCCTCTCTCACTATTTTAGGCATATTGTCCTGATGCTTCTTTGGTGCAGAGCATGGAGTCTGTTTTTACAGGCTGACTGAAACAACTGGCCCAGGGACTCACGGGTAGCTGTGGGTTGAGCGAGGAGCTGAGCCCAGGTCTCTTGATCCCAGTGAAGTGCTCTGACCATAGTTGTTTCCTTCTCACTTCTAGCAAGAACTTAATTTCCTTTCAGGAGAACAACATTCTGCTGAAACAGTAGCTCAAACCCAGCTTTTAAAAGCCTGGGTGCCAGAAGTGAGAGGCACCCACTTACGTTGTCATATTAAGGAGAATAATTCAGAAATGCTGTCTGTCCTCAGCTTTCAGAGTTGTGCTTACCCATTCTCTCTGCAAACCAGGCCCTCTGTTTTGAAGTCTAGTAGATGTGTTGTGCCTTTACAGCTCATGGGGATTTGCAAATTTGGAGCCAGACTGAGGTCTGTAAGGGCTGCTGCTATCTTCCTGAACTTAGACAAAATGTTATTGTCAAATTTAATCACATGTTTCATACAGTATCTGTGCTTTTGACCTGTTTGAGATTTCCATGTGGAAGGGAAGAGAAGGGAGGTTCTCCTGGACCCACCTCAGATAATCCATGGCTAGGGGGGGAAATGAGCTCCTGATTTATTTTTGGTTCTGTAACATGATGCAACTGCTGTGCATGGAAAATAAGGCTGCATGTGTAGACTGAATGATTCCCAGTGAATATCTATCTGTACAGTACTGTCCTTTTTTTGCTTGCTCACCACTAGTACACCAACCATAATTTCCTGTAATATGTTTCAATTCCAGGTTAGCAACTGGTTTAACAGCCATGAGTCTTTGGGCTTTTTTCACCTTTCTGGGCTTACTGAATACCAAATAATAAAATCAATACCTAGATTATATCAATTACCTGAAATTAGTGAGAGAATACACACAATATTTTTGTTGTCTCCCTGGATGGAGGAGTGTAAGCATTTCCAAAGCAAACACAACAGTAAACTTTGCTTTCCATGGCAGCTTGTGCCAGTAAAATCTGATTTTTTTGTGCCAGTAAAATCTGATTTTTTTCAAAGCTCATGGCAAGCTAATGCAAGAGGTGTGAGTGTGGAAGGGATAAATCTATAGAAATATTCAAACAATATTATCTCTGTTCAGCTCTCCTGGATTTCTGCATTTCTCTTGATTAGGATGATATCTGAATATCTGATCTAGATGCCCATTGTAGCCTGGCTTTACACTTGTGTGCTTTCATGGAGGCAGCTGACCAGGGCAGGTTGTACTGACACAGGGTTACCCCCCTTACTGCCACGTTTCCAGTTTTAGTGCAGTGTCCTGGGCATGCAGAATGGAGGGAGTGCTCCCCACAGCCCCAGCACTGCTGAGGTTGGCAGGGACCTCTGAAGGTCTCCTACTGCAGGTTGTTCAGGGCTGCATTGAATATCTCCGTGGATGGAGACTCCACAACCTCTCTGTAAAACTTGTTCCAGTGTTTGATCATCCTCACGGTAAAACAATTCTGTTTCTTACGGTTAAATGGAGTTTCCTGTCTTCTAATGTGTCCCTTGACCCTTCTCCTTTCTCGGGATACCACTGAAGAGAGTCTGACTATCCTCCGGACTCCATCTACCCATGAAGGATGTGCTCCTACACGTGTTCTGGGTTCCCGTAGTTATGCAGTTTCCTGAGTGCTTCAACATTCATTTAAAAATAGGGGTTTTAGCTTTCTCAACCGGGGGATCGTTTCAAATTTTTCATTGTAAAGGCACAGGAACCAGAAGGATGATGAGGTTTAGATCAAAGTGACTTCCAGACTTGTCCTCTCCCCTGCAGAACATGCTGCCTCCCACACTGACAGCTCTCCTCTGCGCAGAGATGCACACCTATGGCACCGTGTCATTATCACACCATAATATTAAGCAAATGGTTTTTGTTCTACTTGCCCATGTGTACCAAATCCTCAGCATGATGGAATGTCACATGCTGCAGGAGAGAAAAAGGTGCATTTGCTTTTGTAGCTCATGCTGAGACACTGGTTTCATCTACCCCCTTCCTTTTTGTCTTTACGTCCTATGCATTATTATAACTCTGCTAGGGACAGAAAAATATTGGCTTTCCTGGTTGGTTAGTGCAGTGGCAACTAAGAAAAATAATAAAAAATAATCCTAATTAAGGAGTTATCCTCATGATTTGTGGTTTTGTATACTGGAAAGCAGGCCAAGGCTGTCTGATTTCATTTCTGTAAAAGAATGTAACTCCAGTTCCTTGCCAGTTTATACCATTCCCCATGCCGGGCAGTAGATAATTTCTCATGGTCCCAAAGCTTTCAACAATACTCCATTATGTTTCATGACTCATAAATGGGCTGGTGCCCATGGAAAGCCATGTGTCTCAGTGCAGGCAGCACAGCTCCCCGCAGTATGTTTGAACTGATTTCATAGCCTCCAGACCTAGCATGGTTTATTATTTTCATGACTCGCTCCCTGTTCTCATTGTTGCTAAGACCATATTGCATCAGTAGCAGGAATAATATTAAAGGCTCTGATGCGTTTCGATACGAAACTAAAAGCACAATATGCGGAGCTTCAAATGAATGCAGAAGAAACAAGATCAAACAAAAGACTGAACTAAAGTTCAGACCTAATAGCTCTTTGAGATAAGCAGCTCGTATAAACTGCAGAGGCGGCTGACAGATAAGACGATATTATCAGGACCGATAGAGCTGCGGTGATTATTGCTGGATTACCTGTGTACTCAGGGCTCCATGCTGATGGATGGAGCACACATCCTCTGTTAGACTGGAATAAAGCTGAAGGATTAGAAAGATATCATGCATAGTCTTGCGTCTGCTCCTGCAACCTTTATTCGAAGGAGCTGAATCAATGAAGGCAACTGTTCCTTGCCTAATTATTCTTTCTTATACTTTCAGCCTGTTCTGTGCCGTGCAAACGCGTGTGAAGCCAGGGTCCATACCTTTATACCCGAGTAAAGGTTGGGAGATTATGGTGGTGTGTTTACAGCCTGATTCTGCTTTTATTAATGTCTGTGGATAAACTGCTGGTTGGCTTTTTTCCTCCGTATTTTTTAATCCTGTTGTGCTTTCCTGGGGTTTTGATTCTGTTGGCGTGGTCTCGGGGAGCCCCGTGATATGGGGAGGGCTGTTCGGGGGGGGGGGGGGGGGGGCAATTCGGAGCAGAAGCCAAAAGCAGCTCAGTTGAGGAGGGCTGAATGGAGCAGTTCTGTCTGCCGTCGTGAAGGCGTTTTGTAATACTCGGCTAACTTAGTGAAACTGCTGCCAGGTACTGTCGCAAGCATCTGACTGTGGAAATAGCTGCTTGAGTAACAAGAACAATAGAATCTGGAGGAAAAAGGCAACAAAAAAAGATTTATAGTATTTCTATCTGGTTTTGGTGTTTTTTGTTTGTTTTTAGCAAATGAGTTAGTATTGCTCTATGTAGTTAGACTCATTTTCATATACTTATACTCCAGTATAAGGCAAGGTTTAGGCTATAAGTAGTACAAATTGAAGGCTTTTTTTAAAAAAAATCCTTTTCCTTCTTGTTTTTTGTCTCTGTCTCTAATAGAAGCATTTACTAATCTTTAAAAAATTGATTTTAAAAAAGCCCCAATTTAGCTTTGGAAGAGCATGAATAAAGTATTTTAAATGCATGTTCTCATTGAACTTGCTCTTAGTTACATAATTTCCCATTTGCTATTCCATTTTTTTCTGATTTAGCCAGTTATCAAGTTTTAACGTACATATTTATTTGAGAGGGCTGAATATATTTGGTCTAGTGAAAGAAAAGTATGTTCTATAAACAGATCTGTTCCTTCAGCAGAGCTTCATCTGTTTAGCTATTTTTTTGGAAGGAGCTGCAGCAGTAACATTGGAAATGTGCTTGGTTTCTTGAAACAATCACTGGGCATTTGTACAGAAAACAGAGGCAAGTCAGGAAGCTTTAAGAAGCAAAGCATGTGTGGATCTGTTGTGATGCTTAATGATTCATTTAGTGCTCTGTGGTTAATGATTATAATGACTATATGTGGTAATCCCGCTACCACCCTCGCCTCCCCTTTTCTCTCTCACCCTTTTCCCCCCCCCCCCCCCCCCCCCCGAAATAGGCAAGCAGATAAAAATCCTGCAGCGTGCAGCGTCGAGGATGGGGTTACGCCGAGTGGCTGGCAGCAGGTGTGGCGCTGGAAGGGTTTGTGCCATTAGCACCCTCAGCAAGACTCAGCATCAATTTAGGAGCTGAGGCTTCCCGCAGCCTGGCCCACGCTTGTGGCTCCCGTTGGCTTTCTGCAAGCTGCAACAGGGAAAATTCCCTGCTGGGGACCGGGCTTGATGGCTGCAAACTACAGAGGATGCAGTCCCTAACTGTAATTAAAAGGGCCTTCCTATTAGTTCATGCAGTTGGAGCCGAAGGACCTGGCTTGGTTCTCTGATGCTGAGGGAGGCAGGAGCAGTAATTAATTAGCTAGATGAACTTTCCCATTGTGCAGAGTCTGGTCCCATGACCCTAGACGGGTTTCGTAGCAGAGCTGAGGGAAGATTTGTTTATTAAAGCTTAAGGCAAAGGTACAGATAGATAGGTAAACGTTTGGGAAACAACCTAAAATCCTCGTGGAGTGTAGCAGCCTGGGGAACTGTTTACCCAGCTTTCATGAAGAATGCCCTCCTTCCATCCCACCTCTGACCAACTCCAGACTAGCCACCTGCCTAGACTTGCTCCTTGGGGATTTTTCTCTCGGTTCAAATGCAAATGCTGTGCCGATAGCTTGCTCAGGAGGTTGGCAGCTGCTTTACCCAGGGTGCAGTTTCATGAACGTTTTCCCCAGCAGCAGAGGCAATTTAAAAGCTTTGCCCCACCTTTGGCCACTTGCTGCTGGCTCTAAACCGCATGCTTCATTGCCCCCTCAGCTGTGCTGAGATAGCTCTTTGTGGAGACATGAGATGAACCGAAATTAAAAATAAAAAAAGACCACCAAAAACCACAAAACCAAATCACCCTGCTATCCAAAAGAACTGCCTGACCCAGTTTAGCTCAGCCCCACCACCAGTTGCATCAGCATGACCAAGCAGGAGGTAAACTGAGGTGCAGGGGTGGGAACAGGAAACCTGGGTCAGGAGGAAAGTGAGAACTTCTCAAACTCCATTTCTTCCTGGAGAAAATGGTTGTGTAATTACTGGCTGTGGCTGTACCGTACCAGATTGGTGCATCCAGAGGAGCTAAACTGATTGTAGGACAGGGATGGGAACACAGTTGTCTTCACGTTGAGCACAAGATGCAGGATTCACACCAGCTTTGCAGTTTTCTTTCAGCTTTATGCTGGTGGCAAGAGGACGGGGGAATACTTCAACCAGCATACAGCTAGCGTGGTGCAGGCAGGTGATATTTGATCTGGCATAAAGCCTGCTGGTACAAAGTTAACATGTTGAAATGTTTTGAACAAACTTGAGCCAACACAGCTCATAGCCATTCAACGTTTTGCCCATGTGGCTGTGGTGCTTTTGGTCAGGCAACAAAGCAGATTCAGTGTGTTGTCAAACCATGGCCTGGAGGTCTCGCTTCTCTTCCCACAGCCCAGCTCTTTGAGGGAAGCTGCTGAGCTCCTGAACAAGATATTTCTTCCCTACCTTTGTGTTCCCCACGAGCATGCTTTGTTTGAAGTCGGTGCTATTCCATGCCTCTCTGTCATCAAAATCTGAATTAAGAGTGCGGACGCTCTGGTACACCCCACTCAGCTTCCAGCAGAGATCCCACAAGACCTTCAGACACTTAACTGAAGTAGCAAGCAGACTGACAAACAAGGTACTTGTCCCTGGATACAAGCTCTGAGGACAGATTTGTCCTGTTTTCTGCTGTCAGAGTTTGGGATTCCTAGGTCACAGAGGGAAGGGGAAAAGCAAGCTGTCTCCCCAAAAGCTGAGGAAGGTGAGAGATGCAGCTGCTTCTGTCCCTGTGGTAAAGTTCAGAGAGAGCAGGTAGGCTGAAAATGGGAGTATTTGCTGCAGGTGATGCAGAGTTAATGCTCTTGACAGGTAGATTGTGCCGAAGTGGTTTATTCGTTTATCCAGAACACAGGCTTTGCATCCTCTTTGAAAAGTGTTCAAGAAAGTCTGGTTGCTTCTGATACTCCACACGAGGCTGTAGTTCCTGGCCTAGCTCTGAGCTGGCAGATGAGAATGAAACTACTTCTTCGCAGGAAAGGGAGGCTTGGTTCTGATGTCCATCAGGACCAGAGCCTCTCCCGTGAGGCTGCTGCTGAGGAGATGTAGAGCCGAGGGTGGCCAGACAGTGGCTGTTAGAGCAATTACTGCCATGGATCAGATTTGTTCACGTAATGAGTTAATGCCTAAATAAAATTAGACAGAACCTAGTTAAAATTGCGTGCTGTGTCTGAGAAGTGATATAAGCCGATGCCTTCAGATCCTCATTGAAAACTGACTTCTGTCTGCAGAGGCTATAGAAATGTGAAGTGCTGGCTGCCTATGAGTTACTGGGTTATTGAATAAATGTCAAACCCAGTGAAAATGCAGGCCCAGACATTCAAACGGTCTGGGGTGCACAACTGGCAGAATTATTTCTGAGCACGTAATGAGAAGATATGTGCAAAAAGTTAATTAGGTGCATTTTCCTGAACATTACCTGGTATATACCCATAGTCCCAGTGCTTGAATAGGCAAGTCTAATGTGTGAGTGTGAGCATCGGGCCTGGCAAAGCATCTTTATGATGATATTTGGACATGCAAGTCAACACACAATTTCTTTTGTTTCCCTTTTCCTCTACTTTTTCATGATTAGCTAAACATACCTAGAGGATGCTTTGTTTCCCTATGGCTCCCTTCACCTCATTCAAACAAACTTAATATGCTTTTCTGGACAGCAACCAAGTTTATATTTGTGCCAGCACCCCAAGCTTGTGCTGACTTGTTCCGTTGTGGCAATAACTGCTAATGAGTGCAAATGTGTTCCTGGAAAACCCTTGACGCTGGAGAGGCATCTCTGACTGGAATGATGCTCCTGGCTATGAAATAGCTGAACACCTGTTCCTTGCTCAGTGCAAAAAAAAATACAAGAGACCCTCAGGAGCTCTGCTCCCTTTTTAATTTTCAAGTGCCCCCTGACTGCAAGGCCTGCTGTTGAATCTCAGGTTTTTTTCTTAATTGCCACATTCCTTTATCAGCTCAGCAACAATCCCTGCTCTTCTGTTCTTGCATGCAAAGGGTCGTCACGATGCAACAGATGGAGCCGAGGGTTGACCATCAAGAAACAATTCCTGTGAAACCCAGAAGGCGGTGGGAGGAGGAGTGATATTTGGAAGGCTGTTTGGCTCGGTTCCAGGGCTGACCTGTAGTTGTGTGAGTCCTGCCTGATCAAAACTGAGAGTTGGGCTATATTTATTGCTTAAGCATATTTATTACTTGCTTGTGGTAGGTTTTCTTTTTTTCCCCCCAAAGTTTTTCATCACCGAAGGTGCTGTGCTAATAAATGTATTCATGTAGAGAGACTGGATGTCATTGTTGTTCTATCAAGTCTCACAGTTCTTTCTTTGAATAATTTTCTTCCTTGTCTTGGCTAATGTACCAACCTGACCAAGTCATTTAAAACCTGATTTAAAGCAATGTGGTTTTGCTTCATTCCTTTCCCCATAGCTATGTTGAAATATCAAATCACCATAAGCCAATATTGGCTGACTGAAGAGTGCACTCAGGATGGGTTCAGCTTGTAATAGTTTTCCCCAGGTACTATTGATGTTAAGGGGGACAAAATCAATCTAGGAGTCCACTCAGAGGCACGGACTGCTGTAGTTCAACCCATTAGGCTTTTGTTGTGGCAAAACAATTAGAGCTCAGCCCTTTCACCGTCTTCCTCCAATAATGAGAAAAGCAGTAGGGAGATGTTTCAGAAAACCAAAGATGCCCCAGCCTGTTGAAGAGTCTTGTGTGTAGTGCTGGGCTCAGCGTGGCCTGCTGGGAGTAGCGGTGGCTGATAGATGCACATCTTCTGTCACCTCAGAAACTGGGTAGAGGAGCTCATTAGAAATGGCTTGCGGATTACCTGCGACAGAGGATTTGGGTCAGATGTGCCCTCTCTCGGGCAGCGTTCCCAGGTTGAATATCTGCTCTGTGTTATTGCCCAAGGCTTTCCTCCAACCCGTGTTCCTGCTCCATTGCCATGGTGATGAGGCTGCAGAGGACTGGGGAGGGGCAGACGTGGTCCTGCCAACTAACCTGTTCCTCACCACAGCGTTCAGCTGCCACCGTCAGGTGTAAAGCCCCATCTCTTCTGCTGAGGCAATGGGGGTCTGTTCCGCTTTTTGGGAGCTGGATCGGGAGAGGATGAGAATGGATATAGGAAAATAAATACCCCTGAATAGCTTTATTATTGTCTTTAAAAGACAAACAAAACTCACCAAAGCAACAGAACCCAAACCCAAGGAATCAGGCTGTCAGCTAGTACAAACCGGGCTTGTTCTTAACAGCCGAGGAGCTGGCCTGTCTGCATATAATTCACAGTTGGCTCTTCTTTTCTGCGTTTATTTTGCCATCTCTGTGGTGACTTTTTTTAAACAGTATACAAGTCGCATCACCTTCAGCTTCGAAGGTTTTGTGGACACAACATAATGGACTTCCATCCCCCCCCGAACCTTGAAGGGGACCCCCTTATCTCTAGATTCCTTTGGCAGCTATGGTCCATCTCAGGGATCCGTAACTCCTCCAGGGCTGGGAACAAACAGTTCTTGACTGTTTTCAAAACCTATTTGTACCAGGCACTTCATCATTTTGACTTTATGATACATTTGTTCACAGAAATATATAGAACCATTTTAATAGCTTCAAGCTGTTCTAGGTTGACCTACCCTAGCAGGTACTGGCAAAATCTGAACCTATTGCTTCATTAGCTGTTGTTCATGAGACCTGGATGGGACAGAGGAGTGGAAATGAAAAATAAATTCTCCTTTCTTGGGTACTGATGTGACTTAAAGTATGGAGAAATCTTAATTGATGGGTTACACAAGAAGAATTTAAGGTGTCTCAGCCCAATTTCTAGGGAGCTGAAGGTTTTTATCAAATAGCTGCCTTTACCTTTTTCAGCTGCATGGAGGGATATATAGATTTTTTTTCTCCCTATTCTGTCTTCCTTTGCCAGAAACAGTTGATCAGAATAATATTAAAAAAAAAAAAAAAAAGAACAGCTGTTTCCAGTGATTAGTAATGGGGTGGAAGGGAGGCAACAGTTCAGGACATTTTCCAAGCCTGGAAAAGGTGCATTTATTTATTTATGATCTCTCTATTGTCATAAAAACGTGTTTACAAATGCATGGGAGTGGGTGGGCTGAGGCTGGGGCTGGCCCCACTGGCCCTGTCATAGCAAGGACTGGCCTCTGCTACGGGTGGTTGGTGACAGGGACCCAAGTGACAGCCCTGCATGCCCTGGTTTGCAGCCATGTAACTCCGGAGGAGAATAGGTTATTTATATAGGGCTCCTTGTTTCTAATTAGGGAGGTCTTATACTTCTCGGACTTCAAAGCTGAGGTCTGCTTTTAGGACAGGGTCAGCACTGAAACTTTCAGTCCAGGTTTCTGTCAGCCAATATTCCTGTATGAACTTAGCAAATAGGCCATAATTTCTGTGTGAAACTAGATTGATGCAGCTACGTCTGAAGGAGATTTTGAGAGTGAGCCTTGAGCACAAGCAGTCAATATTTGTACACTACATAATTAAACTGTTCTCAGGAGAAGAATTATCTAATAGCTAACACACTACAGCTTGGAAGTGGGAAGTCAAATACTTTTTGCCTACTGTTACCTTAGTTACTCTGTCTATACATTAGGGATAATTTGAGAAACCCCTACAGCAGACCTGTGGAGTTGTTCAAGTGTTAATAAATGTTTGCAGAGCTCTTTAAAGTTTTGATTAAAGTGATTATGAAAATGTGAAGTGTTAAAATCTATTTCTAGACTTGGCTGCTGTGAAAAGGACTCAAATAGAAGAAGCTGAATCTTGTGCTGAGAAACTACTGAAAGCATAATTTAAAAGAGAATGGTTATATGTTAAACTGTAACCACGAGAGATTTTATATATTTAAAGAAAGGCAGATCCTGTGATATTGACACAATATGTCAGGCTTTTTTTCCAGTCTGCCAAGCCAAACTACCCAATTTTCTGGCAGGGATTCTGAGAAATTTACTCTTATCTTCTATTTAAAATTCACTCAATTAGTATTATCCATAGTGGACCATCAGAAGCACAGACATAGATATCTCCCATAGCAGCTATTCAAAAGTGACATTCATGGGGAAAGGGAGTTCACAAACAGAAGACATCATTCCAGAATTAGAGTTGAAACACCCCTTCACCTGCCCTGTGTGTGTCTTGTTGTTGTTGATTTTGTTTGCTTGATTTGTTTTTGTTTGCTTTTCTCTTCTCTAAATTACAAGCCAGGCAGTGACTGTCTACCTCCTTGTAGCTGTATAGTGCCCAAAGAGCCCCATTCTTGGCCTTTTGACAGTGCTGTTTTAAAAACATTTCATAATAATAAAGCTTCCAGTGTTAATGGTAAGGCAAGAAGACTTGACTTTTCTCAACTATAGCTGGCTTGCATCCTCCTCTGCAGTAGCCAGTGGTAACAGGGACCCTGCGCCAAGTTGTAGCATCAGTTCCACCCAGACAGCCTTCGGACTGGAAGGGAGGGTAGACAGGCTGGTGTAGCTCTAATATCACCAAACTGGAAAAAAAAAAAAAAAAAAGATGATTTTTTTTTTTTAATAATACCATCTATATTCTTTTTGAGAGACTAGATTTAATAGATCTTTAATAAGCTGCATAGAAAACTCCAAGCCAAGTCACAAACTTAAGAGGATAGGTGGGGGCAGAGATGTTAGCAGAACAAAGTGGCCGAGTCGACCAAATAAACTTATGAAATTATATCTAAGAGTGGAGCTACCTACGTAAGTGAAAAATGAAGAGTATTTCTGTCACCCATGGCTTGGTGCAGAAATCAAAGCAAGGAAACTCAATTACCACTACAAGCAAGAAACCCCAAAGTCTGGCATGTTCCAAGAAGTTCAAATACACTCTGTCCTGGCTGCTGGGAATTGAAGCAAACATCTTAGGTGGTTTGCATGTCATGCCAGACAGCCCTACCAACTGAAAACAGGACTACTCCCTTACACGTGGAGAGGAAAACTATCAAGGAATGATCTGTAATCAAGTGGAAAGTGTTTTTAGCCAGAAGGATGGTGATATGAATGGTGCTGTCAAACTGGGGGAGACTTTAGGAAGGCAAATCCCAAGCTGTGATGAGGGACGTGTGGCTAAATACAGAGGAGTCTTGGGGAACTCAGCCTTAACTCATGCTGGCAGAAATTTGCCCTTGAAGAAGGTGACCGTCCTATTAGGGCTTTCCACAATGAGCTTCTGTACTGTAGAAGTCTCAAAGTTACAGCTCAGTTGCCTTTCACTAGTTCATTTCTGAAAGTATGTCCTTTTCTATTAACTGCAGGATTGGTACAAAAGTGATGTCTTTGTGTCGGTATCATGCAGATCAGGTTAATGACATGTAAAAAGAACCCCACTGAGAGTTGCCTAAGGATTGCCTGCACATATACTTCTAATGATTTACAAAGCTATGCTTTTATTTTTATTTTTCTTAGACCATTTTTAACATCCCTAAATATTTGGACAGTGGCTCAGAAGTTGTAGTTTTAGTCAGCTCCCTCCTGACATCAATTAATCAAGGAGGCTCAGTTGAAAAATATGGCATAAGACAACTGAATAATGAGATTCTAAATTGATTTAAATGAATAGATAAAGTATATAAGCATAAATGTTGATTATGTAGCAAATATCCTTAAAAGCAAGCTCAACTTCAGGAAATATCCAAGTTACACCATGAGAGAGGATGAGCAAGAATAACTCCAAGACTTACTAGTGTGGAATTATCTTCTCAGAAAAGTGGGGAACTTCCCCATGATATTAAAATAAAATGAAGAAAAAAGTGCTATGACATACCTAGGTGGAATACATGTGCAGTGACAAATAGGTAAGTCAGAGATTCCTAAGATATCTGTAGATAGTTTTCACCATTAATTTCATAGTACAGCAACTTTTAAGCTTGGGTGAAGGGTAAAGTTTTGAAATTGAAGTCTACGGGGGTGTGATTCACCTGAGCAAATACTGAGATCTCCATCTGTGCTCACTGTCTAGACTGCCGTTACAGTCAGCGAAGAGAAAACAGGCGTTTCTAGGACATGATTTGTCGTCTTCTAAAATAGACATCTGGGATATGTCAGGCAACTGCTTGGAGATGGTAGTCCAGAGATGACTTAGCAGTATGGAAACTTGTGAGCCAGAAATTTGTCTTCTGTAGTTCAGAACTTAGTTATGAAAAGTAGTTCTTTTCAGCACCTATCTTGAGAGCCATAAAGCATGAGGCTTCAGAAGCACAAGCTGGTCTGAAGTGAAAACCCTTACTGAGGACTTCATCAGAGGGTAAGAGTTGCTTCCTGAGCATTGGCTGTCATGGGAGCCATAGTGCAGCCAGCCCATCTCTCATACCATTTTGAAAAACCTCCTCTTGCAGGGTAAATTGCCCTTCAGCGGTCGCTTTGCAGCTGACTTTTAATCATTGCTTCCCACAGAAAGTGTTATCCATGTAATTATAGATGAGTCTGTCAAAATCAGCCAGAGGAGGGCACTTTTGAGCTATGGGAGACCTTCTCCAGGCCACTGGGGCCGAAGGTGCTGCTTGTCCCATTAGTTCTGTTTGTTGGACATTTCCTCAAAATCCTCCAGTAGTAGGCTTGGTTCAGCGTCTGCCCTCGACACAGGAGTTGGTGGGCTCCTGTCTGTTTCAGACCTTTTATCCTGTTGGTTTGTCAATTGTGGTTGTGTCTGTTAGGATGTGAGAAGACCCAATGCTTTGTGGAGGATGATGGACCTGTGCTGCAGAGTTTGGGTGCAGATGAAGGCCTTGGTACCTCAGTGGCAGGCCCTGGGTGCCAGGAGCTTGTCCTTCAGGAGGTGTCTGGCCTAGCCAATGTCCTGGGATGCCTCTGTGACAATGAGCTAAGACCAGGGCACAAGCTTGAGGGCTGCCATACAACCAGCTGTTACGGTGTTAGTACTCTGGTGGCAAGCTTCTGGCCTGGCCCAGCTGTTGCTCCATCAGATGATGACCAAATGTGCCTGGAGCTGGCATGGCCAAAGGCTGTTTTCATTTTTTGCCATGATGCAGTCTTTTCATATGGAATGATATCTAGCTCTGGGGACAAGTCACTCAGCCCCAGCACCAGAAAGCAGGTCCTAGCCTTTACAGATTCACAGTTTAAGCATTGCCTTGATATTCATCAACTTGTGGTGTTTGGAAAGCGAGGGCCCTGTCACGTCAAGTGCTTGGCTTCGTTTGGAAAGCTCTTCCCTTGAAAAGGTCGGGTCGCTACATTGCATAGCAGCGAATTCGGAGATCTGCTTAGCAGCCGTTCTTACAGAGAACTATTTTCAGGGAAAGTATTTAAAACATTAGCAGAGGGGGGTGGGGTGAAAATCTCAGGGAAAGTAAAATCCGTACGTATTGTACATATGTTTGCTCTAAAGAGTGGGTGACCCCTGCTGAGTTTCTTGGCAGTCAAAGCCAGGCCAATGAGGACATCACCAGATGGGTTCATTACCAAGGCATTTTCATTATCACCCCTTGGGGCCAGTCCCTCGTCGTCCTCCTGGTCGGAGCATGGGAAGGAACACTCTGTTCCCAGTCCATGGAGGTATGAGAACACAGGGGGAAGTGCTTGTTTCTGGGACAAAAGCTGTGGTGACTGATCACGCCACACAAGTTCACGTGAGACGCTGAAGGCCAGTTTGCTGGTCCTACAGCCCCCCTCTCTCAGCCTATATATGTAAGTACACACGAGTTCAAATGTGCTATTAAGATCCAGTAAATGCCAGTGGAAATCTGCTTCATCTCAGATGAGGCTACCCTGGCATGACCCTATCAGTACGTTAATTCCAGTGGAGCTCACTGGAACTTATACAAAGACAACATGAGCAGACAGAACATAAGAACATAAGCAAACCAAGTAAATCTTGGTTAATCCAATCTGCAGGAATTCCCTACTGAAAATGCACTAATGCCTTGAATTTGTTCTGACTTATCTTACAATGGCAGTTCTCTAAGAGCAGGAAAATGATAATTTTCAACACTAAGGCTCCTTTAAAAACTGCTTTTGCTGAAGCAAAGACATGAAGTTAAATTGATAGTGTTTTAGTTCTTTCCCAGAGAATTGCTATGCATTATGCAGACTCTTATCTTTCCTGAAATTTGTCACTTGCAAACATCAGTATGAGGTTTTGCCTCCCTTGGTTAGGCTGGGAGGCTACCTTGGTGCAAAAGATTGTTTTCTTCAGTTGGTGAAGAAAAGTTAGTTTTTTTTTTTTTTTTCTATTTTTTTCCCCCTCTAAATGTATGTGACTCTAAAGTTCTGGAATAGTTGCTCTGAATTGGAGCGAGTGAAGGACCATAGATGTGTTGAAGACCCATTCATGATTGTGAGTTAAGATTTAGTGGAGTGGGTAACCTCTTTCTGCCTCAAGCAACCTCGTACACTGTGGAGGACTTGTGTGCTAGACTTGGAATTGTGCAGAGTGGAATTTCTATCACCTCTTTCCCAATTACCATTGTTTACGCATGAAGCCACCTGTCTTCTTGGTACCTTGCCATAGTGAAAAGAAGTTTCTTTCCATGTTCCCAAGAGAAGGAGAAGGCTGGTGAAAAAAGGAAGGCATTCTGACATTTATGAAGAAAAAGCAAATACATATTGCAACAGACCCGGAAGGGTCAGAATGGACTGAATGTTCCTAAACCTTTATGGTAATTTGCTTCAGTAATTTCCATCATAATTAAGAAGCTGATACTGAAGCCGTTACTGCTATGAGTCAGGCTTGCAAGATCTGCTTCTACAGCACACATAGCTGCAGGCTGCCCATATTCAGCATTTAACTGTTATTAATTTAGAAACGGTTACTAGAAGTATGTCTGTTAAATGCTAGATTTAGAGCAATACAGATATACAAAGCTGATAACAAACCCCAGCTGTGGGGAAATGTAGGAATTTTTATGCACACCTTAAGTCTCCACAGCCACCTTTGCCCCCAGGAATATGTCAGAATAATCTTGAGGGATTTTTTTAGGATGCTGTGTTCTGGCTTTTTCCCTCCTGCTGGCTCTGCCCTTCCTGTAGTGTGGATGTGAGGGAGCGAATCAGTGTTCAGACTGGTGAAGGCAGATGTAGCAAGGGTCACCTCTTTCCCATGCTTATTATCTGTCCAAACCAGTGTTGCTATCTGCAGCCCATGTTGACTTCCATGAGGGCTGTTGGATACTGAGCGCTTCTGAAAGCAAGCTGTTTTACTGAAGTGCCAAAACAGGGATGCAGGCTGTGTTTTCCCTTTGAGTATCATGGAACTGTGTTATTGGACAGATGGTTGATACAAACAGATTTCAGCCCCAGAACTGTTCACAAGTTGTCCCATTGAAAATTTGCTAGTCGTTGTTTCTGCTCCAAGACAAGATGACTTTTTTTTAAATTATTTTTAATATTATTATTATTTAAGCAAGAGAGTAGGAAACAGTGAATAATGAGGAATCTGTTTCAACTGTCAACTCCCTTCATGACCCACAGATCAAGTTGTTGGTAGGAAGAATGGCAATTACCCTGAAAAACATCCGTTAGAGTGAATATTCACAAACAGCAGGGTAACAGGGTGTGTGAAATGTCTGGAATTTGGATAGTTCTCAGTACTTGCCATGTTGGATCATCCTTCTCTGCAAGATACTGCTTTGATTCCTCCTCCTCAAAACAGGTGTTTGCCAGGCTTGTTGTGTGATGTGCACTGCTGTGAGCAGTGACACTCCCTGCCTTTGTGTGACTCTTTCTTTTCCAGAATGGTCACCCTGCCATGACTGAATGAGCAGTGTGGTTCTGATGCCTTCTAAAACAACAGATGTGTTTCACCAGTCTCACTTGCACAGAAGGGTCTGGCTTTCTGCTCAGTCATTTTACATTCTTTTTCAAAATAATTCATGTTCTGTGATTCTGTGTTCTCTGTATCAAAAGGGGATGAAAAATGACTCAAGAAAAGGTCAGTCCTTCGCTCCTGATCATTAAGATCTACATACAGTTACTTTCAGTAAACTCTGTGAAGGTTCTGTGCAGTCACTGTATGGGATTTCTGGTGAGGTGTCAGAGATGGATGTTCTTGTGGTTAATATAAAGGACAAAGCTTTAAGATCTGCCTTCTGCTTTACATATCCAAACATACAATGAACTGGAAAAATCTGTGATGCTTTTTTGCCTTACATATTGTAGAAGGATTTAATATGTGCAATGCACTTATAGCTTGCTGATAGAGGAACTCAATTGTAAACACTATTAGGTGAGCACTTTCTGCTGCAGTGTCAAACATGACACTACTGGATCATTTTAGTACCAACTAGATGTGATGGGAGGGCAAGTAGTTCTGCTTATGACCTAGGTCACATTTAAAAGTGGAACTTCAATAGTAACAGCATGGTACGTTTTGAATATATCTGTGAGTGAGATTGCTTTGATAGGTCCTCTCTTGGGAAAGATGTTCTTTCGTCAGCTACAAGTCAGTTCTGCTTGCCCTTGGCAGCCTGTGCTGGGAACACGGAAGCTCAGTGGATGCTTTTTGAATCATATACCTGATGTCAATTGTATATGTACCCTAAAAGGTAACAAAATGCATTCCTACATCTACAATGAGTGAAGCATGTAATGACATTTCTTCCCTGGACACAGCATGTATTGATGTAAACAGTTCTTGTGCAGGGTTTGCAGTTCCAGCACGTGCTGCCTGTGAGAGTGTTCCCTGCAGCACATTCATCTCTCACTGCACAGAGAATCTCAAATTCTTTTTGGATAGCCAGGGAAGAGCGCAGAAATGTAATCGTTTTCTCTGAGAGCAAACACAAGGTATTATAAAAGGCTTTTGCAGTATGACTCAGCAACAAGAATTACAGTGTGCTGTCTAGTAAGAATTCTAAAGTTCCTATAACTGACTTTTTCCATTTTATGACTTACCAAAAGCCAAGGTTGACCTATTAGCCTGCATTATGGCTAAGAAAACGGCCACAGAATCATGCAGCAACACAGTTTAATATTAGTCTTGAAGCTAAGCCCAAGCAGAAGTTGACAATGCAATCTGAGTTAATGATGACTATATAATAGGGAGACATAACCTGTGAACTGTTGCTTTCAGAGCTCTAGGTTGGTTCCCATGGACATGAACGAACTGTAAACCTCAACCTTCCCTTTCCTTGCTTATAGAAACTCTAGGGGAAGAAAAAGTCCAAATAGCTGAGAAAGCCTCTCACACAAGGATCTCAGATAATTCGTGAGCAGACTTGTGCTGCTAATCCATTTTTCATATTTTGCTTAGCTGATCTGAAAATTCAGAAGAAAAAAGTCTCAAATGTGAGTCAAGCAAGCAGGATATTTAAAAACAAACAACAACAACAAAACTAATTGCAGAATGGAAATGATTTCACTTCAGGTCAAACAGAACATGTTGTTTAACCCAGATGTTCTATTTTGTTCAAATTGTAGAATGTTTTAAAAACATAGTGAAGTAATTTTTAAAAATTACCAATAGTATTGATTTACAAAATCTAAATGTTTTGATCCCCCACACCCCCTTTGGGATGTATGTTTTTCAATTGAAACAATTTGCTAGAATCAGTATACGTCCAGCTAGCCTGCCACGACCTGTTTTCTTTTTCTTCACCAAATGATTTTGTTTGGTTCCATCTCCCAGCCTCTTTCCCTAGGCAGTGGCAGAGACCCTCAGCATCATGGGCTGGCACTGGACAACTTTTTGGATTTGGCAGGGGGGTTAGACCCAGTGATCTCTGGAGGTCCCTTCCAACCCCTACAATTCTGTGATTCTGTGATCACTTTGTTATTCTGGTACCAGAGGCTGGGTAATTTCGCTTGACTGCGATGCACGAATGAAGACCATGGAGAACTACTCCAATTTAGAGGAATCACCCCCAGAAATGGCTGGTTTTGGTAGGACTGTATGAGGAGGCTTGTGACTGCTGCTGGGGAACCACTGCAGCAATAGGAGTTCTGGCTTCGAGGAGCCACTAATGGAACAAAATGTTCCCTCTGTCCCTGGCGTGGGTTGAGATATGGCCGGGCAGTGAGCTATTGACCCAGCACAGCATGTCTGTGGGATGTGAGGGAGATTTTTTTGGACAAGACCTTTGAGAAATTCTGCAGGAAAAAGTTCTACAAACAACTGGATTTAATCTCTGTTTCTGCTCAGATGTGGATACTCGTGGTTTGCAAAGTTTGTTCAAGAAAGGGTCAGTCATGTAACTCAATCATGATGGACACTGGAGGCATTTTACTCCTTTATGTAAAAGAGATTTTAGGAGGGCAAAATAACTATCAGCCGCCAGTAGGAGCGAACTCAGAACATTGGCTGGCCTCAGTTTGTGGTAGGTTCAATAGCAATAAATGTGTGTGTTTTATGCTTCCAGTAATAAGCCAATTAGAGGCACTTTGAAAGGAGATAGTGCTTGATCTTTTTGTTGAGAAGTTGTCCAGAACACAGGAACCAAGAGGAGAAAGAAAAGAACAAATTGTTTGGAACTCATATCATTAGTAATGTTTGGACTGAGCAAACAGACCTTGGTTCAATGGATTCTGACTCTCTATACCACTTAAGGAAGGTGTAGAGAAGTACAACTAAGAAATTCTGTGCACACAAACTTTTTGGGTTTCTTTTATTCCCTATCTTGCCACAGCAGTATAGAAAACATTTGGTAAAAACCTGTTAAGCTGTTAGGACCCCTCTGGCTAAAATCAGTATTGCGAAAAGAAGTCTTGCAGCATTGAGAGCTTCCCCAAACCGTAATGGTCTAAGCTTGGAGATGCTGTTTATGCATTACTCATTTACATGGGCTTAAATTTTTAAATCTTACTTTTCTGTGTGTGCATATTTCCAAAAAGGATCCAACTTATCAGATTGGACTTGTGAGTATTAGAGGCTGAAGCTTCACTATCCTGAATTAGGCCCACATGTACCAACACTGAACGTGATTTGCTCAAAAAATAATATCAAGATGGCTTTTCAGTGTTAGAAAATATTGTATAGTACAGGCAGAAGTGTGGGATTAGGGTTGAGTAAGAAATTGTAGTAGTTATTGAAAATCTTGAGGGAAGAGCCTTGAGGTAAGTCCCTCGGTTTGTTCAGCCCAGAGCAGAGCAGGCTGAGGGGAGGCCTCATGGCGGCCTGCAGCTTCCTCATGAGGGGAGCGGAGGGGCAGGTGCTGGTCTCTTCTCTCTTGTGACAGTGATAGGACTCAAGGGAATGGCATAGAGCTGGGACAGGGAAGGGTCGGGGTGGGTGTTAGGAAAAGGTTCTGCACTGAGAGGGTACTCAGGCACTGGGACAGGCTCCCCAGGGCAGCGGTCATGGCCACAAGCCTGCTGGAGTTCAAGAAGTGTTTGGACAACGCTCTCAGACATAGGGTCTGATTTTGGGGTGGTCCTGTGTGGAACCAGGAGTTGGACTCGATGATCCTTGTGCGTCCCTTCCAACTTGGGATATTCTATGATTCTAGGAGATGTGCTGAGAAGGATTTTAAAGATGGTGGAGTATTCAAGGTAACCATTAAGACACATCTATACTGCACTTGTAAGAACTGACTGAGTGAACTATGATATAGCTACATAATTTCTGGATTTGCTTAGAATGGTAGGTAAAGGAGTTCTGATCTCTGAACCTATATTTTCCCCTCTTAGGCTGGTATGACAGACTTGCAATCTGACCCGTGTGTACTCTTAGTTTCCTTGACAAGGCTTATAGTTAAATCCTGGCCATTTCTGGTACAAAAGAAATTGCAAGGACAGGAATGAGAGAAGGGTTATTTGTTGTGTTCACCCTTCATTAAACAAAACCAAACCAAAACAACAAAACACGAAAGAAAGTAGCTTCTACTCGGGCTACTGGTATCTATCTGCAAGCTCCAGAGGTGGTCTAATAGGTGACTACAGAAGAAGACCTGCTATTTGCTTTACTTGTAATGGAGTGGGAGAAAGATAATGGAAGAGAAAAATCCATACAGTGTGATAGAAAGAAAAAGCAGCCCTCAGTGTGAAAGAGCCATGCTGGGAAAAATGTGAACAACTCATAAAGATGTTGCTGTTATTTGTTCCAGTACTTAATATTCTAGACAAAGGGCTGTTCTCTGTACTTCTTTGTGTGACCTTATTGTGTATTTGGATGTATTTGCTGATGACCTGGAGTTTTGGATGGGCATTGGCTGGAAAATTTTTCCTTACAGACATTGTTTTCCTGTTTCATAATAGGAGAAATTTAACTCTTCTAAGAAAGGACAACTGGAGCCTTAGTTCTGTGATAATGCCAATAATAATAGTTACTACTTTCTTGTCCAAACATTCTTTCGACACAAATGACATTTTGTACAAAATATATATTTTTTCAAAAAAATATAAATTCTTTTCTAAATGCAGTGGGAGTTTTGACATTGATTTAATGGTTGGAGTATCAGACCCTAGAGGGAAAAAAGCAGTATGTTCTCCTTTGATCTTCTATTCATCTTCTTGCTTTTGTTATCTTCATTTCAGTTCATCTTTTCTGAACAAGGATGAAGTTGCTGTCCTCTGCTGGCCCTCTCTCGTTTTGATGCACATGATCATCACTGCAGTTACGTTTTTGGCCCAAGCGCACAAGTAGTTGAAGGAACTTCCTCTGTCCTAGTGGAAAATAGAGATGAGGATCTCTCTTCTAACAGACATAGCTGATGAAGTGGCAGATGCCAGGTCAGTGTGCAAATTGTAAACAATTCTGGTTAATGTTCGCTTTTCTGCTTGTTTATACCTGAACTGTTGAGATAAGCTTGCACCACACATCCAAATTCTCATTTTCTGGCTGCCGGACGTGGCCACTGGAAACAATTCAGGTTCACAAGAGGAGTATGGGAGGAGAACAGAACAGTGGAGTTGCAAAAGCATATTAGATATTATTTGGCCTTGAGGATAAACTTGAAAGCCTCTCCAGGATCTGGGGAAGATGGAGATGAAAAATTACATATTTAAGGCAGCAAATCAGTGGGCTGTTTACTGTTTAAATTCCATAATCAGTATGGTCTGGGGCTTCAATTATATACTGTGGTTGAAATGGCCCTGCATGTCTTCCATTTGTACAGTTTCCTCTCAGCAGAATTCAGCTGATACGTGGTTCATATGTCTGACATGCCAATATAGCACAAGTTCTGTTGCTGTCCAGTAGAGAGAAGCTGAAAGATTAGAAATACTTACATAAATATGACCAAAAGTGCTTAAGAAAAATGAGTTTTCCTACTGGGTCACTAACAAACACTGATATGTCATGCAGCCAGCCAGATGCTGGCTGAACAAACAAACCTTGCAATATTGCACTCTTGAGCTGGTATACTACACAGGGAGTGAGGGCCAGAACTGGGGACCATTCTTGGACAGGACCCAGCCTTTCCTAGGAATTCCTCCTCCAGCGCATCACAGACAGTTCCAAGTGCTGCAGTAAGAGAGTCATGCCTCAGACCTTCCCAGATTCTATAGGAAACAGCTAGTACCATGAACCAGATCCATATGTTGTTGGGGCTGGCTAACCATTTTGTAGTCAAAACTGCAAACTGAATAACTGAAACCTTGCATCAGATCTGGAAAACAAACTATTCTGTTCTGTACCCCATCACCATCCCCGGTACGGATAGCAGGGATAACACTTCAGCTGGCAGCATAGGCCATGAGGTTTAACAGAATGCAGCTTATTCTTCCATGACTCTCAGTCCTGGAGTGCTGACAGCAAGAGACTAGAAGTGGGCCAAGGAAATTGATGCTGGATATGAGTCAGGTACAAGGCTGAATTCAGCTTGGATTTAATATTATTGAAATACCACAGGTGGTTTCTGTTAGGATTTGGCCTCATATAGCAAGGCTGAAGTCAGGTCAGCTGTTTAGTGAGATCCAGCCTTGAATTCTCATGAGCATGGTGAGTTGAGTGAGATTTCAGTCACACCTGAAGCAAAAAATAGTCCCTTTCCTGTCTGGGTGCGAGCTTGTGACCAGAAATCACACGGGCTCATGTGAAATGTACATAGAAGAGTGGGCTTGGGCGTACACACTTTAGTTTCCTTTAGCTTAAGTGGGATTTGTACCAATGAGCTGTAGCAGAGGTCTGACACTGGGTCTTGTGGCTGAAAGTTGACCCTTTACCTTGTTAATCCAAAATTGGTTGTTTTATCTATGTCCAATTGGTTGCAAAGAAACCTCAAGGTGTATTTTAAGAAAAGCCGTGAGAATTAAGATGTGTGAGTAAGAAACCGCAGCAGCTCATCAGGTTATGAATTATGTCCATAAATATGTTGAGGCTGAGCCACGTGGGTGCTAAGATGCCTTTCTTGCAGTTGGCTCTGGTTTATCCCACGCTTTTTGGACCTTACTTTTCTTGTGGCTGTTCTGACACATTGTGAAAGACCCACCAATATAAAAAGAGGGACTTTCCAAGCTACTCAGAGCTCCACTTTGCGGCTTGTCAATCAGGGTTGGCTTTTGCTGACCTGGTTTGGTTAGAAATATTCTGGAGAAGTTCCAGAGAGTGGAGCAATATGGACTTGTAACCAAGGTTAGGTATGAACAGAATAGGGTCATGCTCCCACACTTCTAATGATGCACCACAAAACAAGGGTGACTTTTGTGCTTTCCAAGACAGCGCATGTAAAAGGAGAAAAAGCATGTCTGTTCTGGGTCAAACTGATCGATCAGGAGCCCAGAGAAACCTCTTGATGTGAGATACAGGCTAGAGGTGACATCACCAAACTCTGATGCCATTACGCTCCAGTGTGTCATGTCAAGCTTGTCTCTATTGTTTGTCATGAAGTCATGTTACTCCCTTTTTCCCCCTATTTTGTCACTGTAGAAAGTACACTGGTTGGCAGTTCCCTCAGATATTTTTCACCTATACTTCCGAAGTGTTAAAGTGAAAGTAAGAGTTGGAATTCATAGCCTTTTGTACAGATAAATGTATTAGAATTGCACCGTTCATCTGTTCCTAACCCCATTTCTCAGCAATCCTCCCTCAAATCCAGTGGACCTTACAGTTGCTAACTGTTACATATCAAAGGTAGGTACGCTGGGAGGGAATGAAGCATTTCTTTGACTATTTGGACCCTGGAGGAATCAGTAATGGCTTCAGGGGCAGAGAGGTGACACCAACCACATGCTCAATTTTCCAGGCTCAGTGTTTGTAGTAACTGACCTCGCTGTAAGCCTCACGTCTGCTGTATTTTTGGCTGACTCAGTCACTGGAGATTTGATCCAGTATGGTTGTTAATTAGCTGCATTTACTAGCTCATTTGCATTTTTATCCATGATTTAATAATTGTATTCTGTTAGCCTTGATTAGTTCAACAGCAGAAAAGTGTCAGTTATTTCAGGGAGAAGTCAGCTGGCTGGCTTATTCATCTCTAATCAGTAAGAAGCATAGAGGGCTGGTTTTTTGTTTGACTTTCAGTAGGGTCAGTCACAAAGGTGCAGAGTTGTTGAGCTATTTGACTCTTTCTAAAAGACTTTTCTCCTTCACACGAGTTTGATTTTACATATTCACTCTGCCTTCTCTCCTCCCCATGCACACAGGGTTTAGAGGAGTTTGAATCTCAGCATCTGGTTTTTGCAATCCTTAGCCAGTAAAATGATGATTGAATATGGCTTCCAAAATACACAAAATGTGCATGAGCTGGTTTTTACCAAAAGGCTGTTTTTTTGCAGAGTCATTTTTTGCTTATAACTACGTACTAGCAAAGCCCAGGGGAACTGTAAGGTGGGTTTGTGGAGCCAGAGAGGTGGTGTTTTTTTTTTTTTCCCCTAACCCCTTGAATTTCACCTGTGTTTCTGAGGGTGAGTCATGAACAAAAGAGTTTCTATTAAAGAAAAATGAGAAGTGCAAATCCTTCTTGCCCAGCTCTGGGTTTACCCAGGTATGCAGCAATACCGTTGTATCACTGAAACATCCATTGTACTAGAAAACCTTGTTTCTTAGCTCCTGGCTAAGAAACGAGCCTAAGCCCCCAGCTGACGGATAGAGATGTTTCAATTTCCCTCAGTCATTCTCACTACGGATTGTATATTCAAGGGAAAATCCTCACCGCAATACTGGACATGCCATGCTCTTAGCAGACTGACGTTTATTAACTAATACAAAGTTGCAAATGATGTACAAACACAGCTAAACAAAAGAGCCCAGTGTTGAGCCTAAATCAAGGTCCTAAATCATAAGCCGTGGTGTGACAAACTGCACAATGTTTGCCAGTACTTTTAAAATGGGGCTTTCTTGCCAGGCTGAGAATCCATAGAGCCCGGCCAAAGAAAACAATGGGAGGGAGCCAGGGTTCTCCCAAGCCTTGGCATGAAATCCACAATAGTAGCTTTGGCCGAGGTCCACGGACTCGAGCACATGCTCCAGAAGGTCACTTCAGAACACCATAATTACTTGGTATTTACTTCAGCGGGTTTTGCAGACAAAAATAATAATAAAGACAAAAAAGTGCCACCAACACAGCTTCGGGACTCTGTTACAAACCCAGGTTCTTGCCGTCTCTCTGCCCCTGTCTTTGGCACCACATGGGCGGGGGTGGAAGCGTGGTCCCGGCTGCCGAAGGGTGGCCCTGAGGATAAGTAGCGCGGCACGCTGGTCCTTGGGCACTGCGAGTGGACTTTTTGTCCTGGCTCGTCCCTGAAGTCGTCAGCAGTGTTTGTCACTGCCATTCAGCGCCTGTTTACTGACCTTTGGGGGCTGAATTGGGGGGTCACTGCCGAGTTCATGTAAGGCAAGCGTTTGCTTTTTCAAATATCCTCTCTGCATCCTCTCCCTCCTGGCAGTCCTGCCGGAGAGGTCAAGATCCGAGCAGATTGTTAGGGCTGGAAAGCAGCCCCGAATCCAAAGCCTGGTTCTGAAACAAATGGGAGCATTAAAGGGGCGACCGAAAGGCCAAGTTTATTCTAAATTTCAGTGTCTGGATTGGATGGTACAAAAAATCTGTGATCCAAGTATATCCGGTCCAGAAGCTGACAACTGAGGATGCTCACTACCGACCCTGCATGTCCCTTACCCCTAGAAATGATCCCTCCGCAGGGCGCTGCTGCACTGGGGCTGAGGAGCCGCATCCTGCCTCTGTCCAGGGCTAGGTCTGCTCACAGGCATGTGGTCTCCAGGACTCAGCCTCAGCTCCCTAATGCTCAGCCTTTACTATTTACATTCAAAAAAATAAACCACATTTGATTATTCAGCATTCTTCTTTTACATTTTTATTGCTGTTTGCAGAACTCTTATGAAGGCCAGAGGAAACCTTTTTGCTTGACATCTTTAATATTTTAGCACTTCATAGTGTCTTTAGACAAAAAACGTCCAACAAGCACATGTGTTTTGGCAACTCTGCTTGTGGCCTCTGTTCCATCTCTGGCCTTGAAAAGCGAAAGAATGAAAGAAAAAAAAATCAAAACTTAAACTGGGTCAGCGCTGTTCTCTATCTTTTTGTTGATAGTTCCATTTGGGATTTATGCATTGATAGAGGACAAGTAGGGAAAAACATATGCCCCAAGCACATGCCCTTGAAAAGCAATGTCACATCTTAATTTTCTTGGGCTGGCAGTGCATACATTCCACGCTCTCTGTGATGTAGAACTAATGAAGATAGAAGTGCAAGAAAACCTATAATCAAATCCAGTACATACCAGGCATAGCACACCAAGAAGCACACCCGTCTGAAATCTCATGGTGCTGGAATTAAAATCCAGGCCGCGCGGCCACGACAGTCAAGTATTTCTCGCTGGGGATTTTTTTAGGCAGCGCTCTGCATCCACAGAAAAACAAAACCCAGCAAAAGTGCTTCCTGGCATCGCCTTGTGTCAAATACTTGTAACCAGCGATATTCGGAGAGTGGCTCAAGTACGCAGAAGTGCAGTTGTTAGAAAAGACGAAAGGCGTGAATTGAACATTTTCTTCTGGTGGTTTAGGATCTGGTTCCCTGTGCTTTAATCCCCTGTGTGCATCCCAGGAGCTTTGTGCACATAAACTGTGTATTGCTGGTGCCATGGTGATGATTAGTAACCCGAAAAGAGACCGGCCCTTTCAGCCAAGACGTTCTGCGAGCCCGCAGTGACGGGGGCAGCGCTGCCTCCCTGGAGCCAGTGCTCTCCTATCTGGCTGTTTCCACCTGTTTCTGTGTTTTAGGGCATAAATTTCCCCCAGGAGATGAGGTTTGAGGTTTCTTTTTTCTTTATTTCTTAAACAATTGTGTGCACAGAGTGATTTGCACAATGAGGTCCCGCTACCTGATGGGGGTTCCTGTGGTAGTGCCTGTAGCAGCAGCAGTAATAATAGTAATAAGAATAAAAACCTAAACCAACAGCTGGTGGGGGAAGAAGCAGAAATGTGATGTGACTTTTCAGGAGTCACGTAACAGCTCAGTGTCAGAGTCCTCAAAATAACCCCCCGTGTCCTGACCGCCTGTCTGGTGCTCCGGGCTGGGGAGGATAGCACGCGCTGGTGATGTTTCCTGATCTGGGTTGATTTACAGTCTGTGCAGATCCAGGGAGAAAGCCTGGAATGATACAGATTGTTCCTCCTGACTGTGGATTTCCATTTTTACTGTTTTATTTTAAACCGTAATCTTAAAATCCTGTTAACCTTCAATCCTGTTAAACCTAGCCCTGTAAATCTTGTTATCTTTTACCCCGTACTATTGTAACTCAACCAGTGTCCTAGCTGCCTTGTGCTTTAAGAAGTCGAGGTATTAGCCCAGGAGCTGAGAAAACTTTTTTTTTTCCCTTTTTTCCTTTTCCAAGTCCACCTCGTTTTCAGAGATCTCCTGAAAGTCACTTTGCTTTTGTGTCTTAGGTGCTAACATGTAAAAGAGGAATCTTGTCTGACAAGTGTTTGATAAATGCATGGAAATATGGGGATGCCACGAATTTCTTAGCTTGTTGGTTTTATTATTGTTTTTATTTTAATTAATTAATTAATTTATTTTATTTCAACCATTGTGTTTTGCAAATGCTACCCATCATGTATGGCTGGTCCCTGCCAGCCCCGTGCCGGGCAGCCGGGACCTGCTCTGGCTTCATTGCCGTTGAATTGTTCAGTCTTCCATAGCGAGCTCTTTTGTCCTTGAGCATCGTGATTCCCCCACCCTCTTCTCAAAAATGGGCTGATGTGCTGCACACTTGTCAGTCCATCTTCTAAAGACTAATCCTTCAAAGTAAAGGTGAAGTGCTCACCTTGTACCAGCTCCTCTCACTGTGCTACACCCTGGTCTGTGATCGGCTGGGGTCCTGCTCCCTCCGTTCCTCCCCAGCACACTTGGTGAGCTCCTGCAGAGGTGGAGGCTTCTTCGTCTTCCCTCTGGCTCAGTCCTGAAGGGAGCCACTCTGGGGAATATCACAGCATTCCGTTACTACTGCTTTGCAGGAGTGTTAAAGTCAACACACCTTTAATGTTAGCTTTGGCGGGGGTAGGATCCTGTCTGTTGATACTGCCCCAAGTCAGGGGAGAGCCTCCACAGTCTCCAGTTATTTACCTACCACTCACCAGCGCGACTTTCCCAGGTTTACCCAGGGGAAAGCATGGAAGTGGTTAATCCGAGCTGGCTGGGCAGGCATCCCCCTGCCTGTCAGCTTTATATCCCTCCCAGATGGGACAAGTGATAGGGAAGCCACTGGTGGGAACTGACAAAAGGATACAGAGGAGGCAGATAAGGGGTAGCATGAAATTGTCTTTTGCTTCCCTGTGAGTGCAAGGGAAGAAAGCAGCAGGTGTTTTCAAGGAGCAAATGGCTTGAACTGAACACCAGAAACCCAATTCTCATCTCTCAGGATAGTCTTCCTAAGCCTCTTGTGAACCTCACTTCTTGGCTCTGGCCGGCAGCTCAGTATGGCTGTTGAGTAGATTCAGATATCTGCACATCTGTAAATAATGAACGATAGCAATTACATGTTCTTTCTGAAAGACAAAGCAGTACATTGAATGCTGTTGGCAGGGAGCAAAGCCCAGCAGGACCAAGCTTAGGGCTGCTGATTTGAACCGTCCCCTCCACTAAAGGGGCACAATTGTCGTGGTGGACTTGTCTGAAACCCAGGGCTTCCAGCCTTCATCGTTCCTTGTACTTCTGCCTCTCCCATGGTTCTTAGTCAGGCATAGTAGGGGCTGACTGATACTGGAAGGACTTACCTTTCCATTCCTTCCTCCCCTACTTCATTTTTCCTTTCAGCACTCCTTTCTTTATAAAATACACGTAGCAGCTTTGATCTGCAGAAGACGGATGGGGAAACTGAGGCACGGAGAGATATTCAGTGCTGAAAGTGGCAGTGTGTCGGCGTGTGAAGGAGCAGCAAAACCAGGCAGAGAGCCGGTCTCTCCTGATTCCTCGTCCTGTGCTCAAATATTGGAGGTGTATGCCATTTCACTTCTGGCAAAATTAATAAATCCTTGCATGTGCTGTACCTGGCACATTTCGTACTCATTTTCAGCATGCAAAGAGCCACAGCCTGCTGCAGTGCAGCGGATTTCAGGGTCTGGCTTACCTTTTGCACATTTGGATCCCTTGTGCTTGCCCGTCCCAGGCCTTGTTTGCGTTGTACATTTAAACCCAACGGCGTGGACTAAGTCTGTTTTGGTGCAATGAGTTCATACATGGAACCATGCCAAAGCTTAATGAGCAATCAGAAAGGTGAAGGAACATTCACCATGCTTATTTGTTGCTGCTGCTGCTCCCAGGGGTGTCCTTTAACCCTCTGAATTCAACACGACATTATGCAAGTTTTGTTTTTGTGCTTAGTGGAGTGTGTAATTGTCCCTTCGGTGACTTGAAGAACTCTAAATGTTCAAAGACCTTTTGGAGCTCTGGGGAGGAGGGGGAAACCCAAGCAGATAAGTGACTTATTTAGGCAAGGTTAACGCTGATTTCACTTTCTTTTTGGTTCGCCTGACTACTGCTGGTACGGGCACCTCTTCCTCCTGCACCAAACTCCAGAACTGCCAGCAGGAGGTTGGTTACCTTACCTCTTGGTCACTGCTCATCTCTGCGTTACGTAGGGAAGCCTTCCAGGCACCGAGCCTGATACAGGTGGAGCTAGGTTCCAGCTAAAAGAAGCTAATAAGTAAGAATAATTGACTCTTTTATCTACAGCTGGAATAAAATCCCCAGTTTCTCATTCGGTATTCTGGAATACGAAGTGACAAATTCAGAAGGCAGTTAGCTTGGGAGTAACTAAAAGGATAGAAGGAGCTCTAGAAATGAGTGTGTGCTGTGAGATGCCTGGCACCATTTCCTTGCCCCCATGTGGAGCTCAAAGCTGTTCAGGTAGCTCCCAAGGCTGGGATTTGCCCCTGTATAAAAGGAAAGGAGCAGAGTTTGATGGGGGACAATTGAAAAGTGTTTTTGCCATGCATAACAAGTTCCTGGGTTGCTTCTGCCATGCGGATAGGTGATCTGAGCTTACTCCAACTCTGCACGTGGACTGCGAACGCGGGAGCCAGCAAGATGCTGAGCACTGGGGCGAAAGGTGTGGGCTGGTTGTGTGCACGGAGATGGGCAAGCAGTTGACCTCTGATGGTTTACACAGTGTATGGGTGGCAGTGGTGTTAGCCGTGGAGACAAAAAACTGTGTCAGGACACTTAGAGATGTGGGCCATACAAACACGACGGGTTTGGAGAAGAAGACAGAGGGATGGGCTGGCTTGGGGACCTGGCCCAGGATGAGGAACGTTGCTGAAGGCAGGGTGGAAGCTCGCTGTTATAGACAAATGCTGCTGTGGTTAAGGTGGTTCTTGAGGGCAGTCTTTGTTCAGGCAATTTAACAAGGAACGTGTAAACTTACACCTGCAAGGAGCACTTTGGTGTGGGCCTGGGCCAAACCCTGTAGAAGTCGAGAGGAATCTTTCCACTGACTTCAATGGGCCGGGAGTCCAGGTCCCCAGTGGTTGGTCTGAAGTGACACATAGACTGTTTTTGTCTGACAGTTTTTTCCTTTCTATATTTTCCAAAAACAGTAAGAGACGAACAAGCAAAAACTTCATCTGTTTTGCTGAAGAAGAACTGAGGGTTGTATTATTCACTAGTATCCCAGGGCTGCCTTTTCAGATTGTGGGCTGTATCGCTGCAAAATTGAGAGGTCTTTCCTTTCTTTCCTATTTTTTTTTTTTTTAATCCCTAATGAGATAAGTGATCTAAAGCTATTTACATTCTTGTTCTACAGATTGAACCACTGGAATGGAAAGATCTCTGAAACATTAACAGCTGCGGGATTTCCTTGCTTTAGAGCATAACTGATTGCAGTAGGAATATGAGAGATTTTAAAAAAATAAATTTGTAGAAACTAGCAAATTCTGCAATGATCTGTGAAACCGGACACTCAGCAGAAGTGTTCTAACACACTTGCTGGTGGTACAGGGCTCACTGAATATTTCAGTTCTTTTTTCCTTCAAGTTCCCTTTACCTTGACTTTTCTTTTTCACCCCTACGTGGTGTGGGCCCTCCAGCTGCCACCAGCAGTACTGCTCAGTGGAGGCCTCCAACTACATGGTGAAGGTGTTAGACTTCTCTGCTGCCTAACTGGAGAAATTGTAAGGAATTTGGTTTTGTGGGTGGATGGAGTTCTAAGGGATTTTACAATTGAATACCTGTAGGTAGGTCAGTATCCAAACTTTGCTGTTGCTGGACCAGGGAATGTGTAAGAAAGCACTGACTGATGCATCTCTAGAGACATCAAGCAAGAGCTTAACTTAGTCCTCTCTTTAATAGAAACTTGGATCTCAAGCACTACTCTTGTGTAATGACGGGTGAAAGGAAAAACTAACAGGCTTGCTTTCTTTAGAAATCCTTCAGTAGGCTTTGAAGAGGGGCTTTGCTAATGGCACCACGTAGAAGGGTGAAAAGATGACCGAAGTGCTGATGAAAAGCATTTTAACTGCAGTCAGAGCGGTGTGACAGATGAGTGCATCGGGACTGGCAGCCTTTGCAAGCTGTGTGTGAGGCTGTGTTTTTCGAGGTCTAATGACAGGGAGTGCCCTTCCCAGAGTCATGACGATCTGGATAACCAGTGCTACCTCCCTCAGCAGGAGACAGTGGCTGCCCTTGAACCTGGAGGGGAGGCTGCGGAGCTGGGACCTGTCCTTTCTGCTCCCCTCTTTTAGCCCAGCTTAACTCCAGGTAATGGGAATCCGCCTGCATGCAGGCGTGGTGCTGGTGCCCCGGTGTGGATTCCTGGAGCAGGGGACAGCAGTGACACGCTCTCACATGACAGCAGGTCTCAAACCTTCCCTGCGAGCCCTAATTCCAGCAGGAGACTGGAAGCCTTCTGGGCTTAGAGTCTGTAGCTGCCCCCTTATAATATTTGCTAAATCACGGCCTTCCAACATTCAGGTCACACTTTCAGAAAGCTTCACACTCCATCCACAAGAATTTATCTCTATATTTAATATATCTTGTCCTTTGGTTATGGCTTCTGCTGGCAGCACGCTTGGCAAGGGATGCACCAGCTCCCAGAGCAGGGTATAGGATGGCGAAAGAAGTTGTGCTCTGAAAGAGCTATTATTACTGCTCGCATTTTCAGTCACATAGCTGGACTTCTGCTCGCTACTTCACAGATTCCAAAACCATAATTACTGGCTGCTGCCTCTGCTGTGAAGCACTTTATTAAGTCTTTGAAGTCATTAAGGATTTTCAGGAAATTTATGGGAGCTCAGGTCATGTTGCCTGTTTGTTTATATAGCCCAGGATCTGCCAAAAATGTGGCCTGCAGAGTTTCTGTAGCGAAGCCCGCTCTCACCCGCATCTGCTTAAGAGACTGATGCGAGCTGCCTGTTTTGTCTTATGCTGCCCTGTCTTGGTGTGAGCTACGGCAGGCAGAGGGATGCAGCCCTGCGCTGGAGCAGCGGAGGGGTCCAGCAGCACGAAGCCCCTGCAAAGCTGCTGGATGCTGAACGGCGGCGATTTCTTGCTGGAGGCAGCAGCCTCAGTGGGAGTAAGGGCTGAGCCTAGGAGGGGTAAGAAACCTGGGAATCGGTCCTGAATGTTTTAAGGGGCTGTTGTTTCCTCCCACCTTGGATCTAAGGGAGCCAAGGGGAATTTGGGGCTCATGTGGCTGTTTGAGCCAGACAAGGTGCAGCTTTATATGAGATCATGGTGACTGGCAAGTATTAGTATTCAGCAAGGTGGCTCAGAGGTACACCTAATGACCCTAAGCCCCCAAGTCTAATTCATCTCCCTTTTTTTTTTTTTTTTTTGTTATTTTGGACAAAATTTACAGTTTGGGCTTTGTAAATGTCCTGTTGTGCCACAAACGTGTGGCATCACACAAGACTTACCCAGTTGTTCCACAGACATGTCTGCCATTCTGAGCCATATTAACAGTGGAGCCTCCCAAATATATCGTACCGTGATGACATTGCACAATGTTCGGGGTACATTTGCAATCCAGTTATAAGGGATGTGGCATTATGGACGTCAGAGCTAGATTCTTCCTCCACTGTTAGAGATTTGTATTTTTAAAGCTGGAATCGAGTCCAAACCGGCAGTATTTAGTGTGAACCAATTATGTCTTGGTCTGCAGAGCGTTCATTTATTACAGGATCAAAAGCACTTGTAATGAAGAGGGCCAGTTACAATTACAGTCTCTCTATAATCGTGTGTTGCACAGTCTAAAGATATCTTTGCTGCAACCAGCTCACTTCTGACACCAGCCCAGCATGTTCTGTGCTAATGTCAGAGCTGGGGCTGGTGGCTGCTCCTACAGAAAAGGTTTGCCCTATGCTTGTGGAGCAGAAAAGCCCGGTGTTTCTGCCGAAAAGCCAGATTAGTGTGTCTGAGTCTATGTTGCCTTTGCGGCCAGTCTGCATTCCTTATCTCTGGGTGCTTCCTGGGATTTACCCAGAAGTGGTCCCTGAGGATGGAGCTGTGGGGCTGCCCTCTGCTTTTGAGCACCCGTAGCAGCGTGGATGCTGACTTGTTGCTGGTGAGCTCCGTGTCTCCCATCTGGACATGCAGTGACAGCACATTTACAACCACAGGCAGACCCAGTGGTCTGGGGTCTTTCCTGACACCTTTTGGGGTTGCCTGTTGGAAGGTTGATAGCCTGAGCTCAGCCTGAAAGGAAAATGCCAGTGTGCACCTCTGGATGCCGGGAATGGCTCAAGGTGCTCCAAACTCCCGAAAGGTAAGTTCAGGGTTGGCACTTGTCCAACAACACAGGCACGATTTCCATTATCCTTGTGTTAATGATAATTATATTTAGCTATGGCCCTGAGCCTATAAAAACTTTTCATCCTCATTTGTCTTTACAGACCAGTAGGTGTGTAATGTAGGCTCCTAATGATACTAATTACTATCTGTGAATTTCAAGGGCATAAAAGTCCATGCCAGCAGAGGATTAGATAGCTCCTGACTCTCAGACCTTTAACACGCCACTGGTTTCTTTTTCTCACCAGTGTTAATCGGAACAGCTTTGCTGACACAATGGAAGTGTCTGCAACAGCAAAGGCGGCTCTGCCTTGGCAGCGTGCCTCGGGGAGCTGCAGGCAGGGGAGGATGAGATATACCATACGCCTCCATTTCCTGATTTGCAGTGTATCAAATATAGACATATTTTTTAATTATTTTTTGTAATGTGAAAGCAGAATGAAAAACTAGGTTAAATCAGTCTTGAGGGATATGAAGCCAGTTCTCAGGAAACCTATGCAATTACTATGCCTCATCCCAGCCTTCTTGATTGGGAACATGCCTTTAAGAACATGATCAGCCCCAGGAGATCTCCCCTGTAGCCTGGGAATTCCACCCTGTCTGCTGACGAGGAGGGAGGCTGGGCCACAGAAACTCTCCATTCAGAAAGGAAAGCTTTTCCTTTTTTTTTTTTCTTCTCCTTTTTTTTTTTTTTTTTCTTTTCTGGCAAATTATAAATGTGCGCTCTGGATTCTTTTGTCAACCAAATCTAATGGGACTGGCCTGAGCTGAATGGCTGGTCTGTGTGATGCTCGGGCTGGATTTCTTTTCAGGTGCTCCTTGCCTGTTTCCACAGGATGATGATTAGCATCTGCCTTTGGGCTTAGAGCAGCTGTGGACACTGTGTTGTGTTCCTGGCTGGAGGATGCTTGTGGGAGATGCAATTTGTCATGTTAGACTGGGTCAGAGGAGGTGCCTCCTCAGCCTCAGTGTTATCACAGGGGCCGCAGGGCTGTGAAAATAGCGCAGAGCCAGGAGTGAGGCTATTTTGTTCTTTTTAAAGGTGGTAAAGGCCTTCAAGGTTGGCCTTTCACGTGTTTCTTTTCTGCAACCTGAATTAGGCTGCCAGGTCAGATGGGATGAACTGGTTGTAGGGACGGTGAGTGGAGTAAAAAAGTTCAGCAGATCTAAAGGGGCAGCCCAGTTCTCCAGGCCAACACACCTGTGGTTTCCTTTGCTTCCTCTTGAAACTCCTCAGCTAGCTGGGGGTCAGCTCCTTGAATCTGAAGTTTTTTTCAACAGCATTTAGAGAACAGGTTCCCAGGTAGAGCACCTTATACACTCTATATTCTGATAAAAGCCACCCAGGTCTGACATTCCAAGTGGAGAAAACTCCAGCCACTGCAATAAAAAGAATGTGAAACCTTCAATCTGCAACTGGAGCGGGCTTCCCTCTCATCCCCTCCTGCAGCCCCCAGCCCCAGGAAACGTGGTCCTTGTGCACACACACACACACTCACCCACTCCCTCTCTCTCTCACAGTCTGTTCTGTTGGGAAATTTGCAGTTTGCCTTTAAGAGTGACCATCCATTACAGTTCAGTGCAGCTGTTCGCATGAAGACAGCTTTAACCTCCTCCAGAAATTGCTGGTGTACGGCTGGGGATGTCTCGTCCTCTGCCCCTTGCTCGGTCCCTCAGGGCAGGAGAGCCGTGCTGCCACCCTCTCCACCCTTGGGGACCATGAGGGAAAAGCTGGTGGCTCTGGGCACATCCTACCCACCTCCGTTGACCAATTTACCCTTGTGCCAGTTCTTTTGTGAATATAACGTCGCACAGAAATCTCCATGCTCTGCTTTCTGAACAATGGCATCAACTTTTAGTTCATGCTGCACGCTCTCAGCTCAGCGTCTCTCTTCCTCTGCATATCCGATGCAAAGCTCTCTATATGCACGAGAACATGCAGACACTTCTGCACAATTGCTCTCCAGTCATTGCTCACTCACCTTCCTTTTGCCACTGCATTAAAGCACAAATCTTCCCCAGACTATTGCTTTTGATGGGCCCTGTGTGCCTATGGCACAAGCAGTCGGAGAGGGCACGTTAACATCCGCATGCTCCAGGAATAACCTGCTGTCTGTGTAGTCATTTCTCTGTCCCACAACTGCAGGAGGAAGGACGAGACCTAAATACTCATCTGGGTGAATAATGTTTCCCTTCCCATGGGGTAATTTTGCCAAAACTGAATTCCTGGCCTGGCAGTAAGTTCTCTTTTTCACCCATGCCCTGCCTGGGGCACCTGTGTGGCCCCATTTGGGCAGCACCAGGCTGGTTTTACCCCTTGGCAGACCTCCCTCCTCCCCCAGGGGATGAACGTGAAATCAGAGTTAAGGCTCTGGAGAGGTTTGAAGGCAGGAATCACACCCGCACACCTCCCAAACTTCCAGGCTGGGCTGTAACCTGCTTTGGCACATGTTTTTTGGTTGCTCTTGCTTTCAGGAGACAGGGTGCATGGAGCATCTCTCCCCTTAAGGCAGAGGGTTTGGGTGGCACAGGAGGACACCTGAGGCTGTGCTCAGCTGCACGTGTCGGCCAGCCCACGGCCAGCAATGCTCTCTGCAGAGAGCTGAGCCTCCTCCGATGGTAGGCGAGGTGGCACTGGTGTGAGAGGTGGCAAGGCCACTACTACCACAGCCTGTTGAGAGCAGTTGGGATCCCAGAGTGGGAAAAAGTGGACACCGTATAGCCAAGAACTATACTTTAAAATGTAAAGCAATCCGTTCATTTCCAGCCAGCGGCTTTTTCCCAGCTGTTGGTTTCCAATAGAGTATTATGATCAGTAATTGATACTCTCAGATGTCTCTGCACGGTCCCCAGAGAAGAATGGCCAGGGCAATATATTTTTTTTTTCCCAACTCACTGGAAAATTGAGCCCCAGCTGGGGCTAATAAGTGCTTTCATTAAAATACTGATCTTAATCCAAAACTGAGAATAATGTCTCCTCTGTGCTGCAGCTCTCCTCAGCTCTGACATGGGCTATGCTTTTTAACAAGAAATGAAAGGAGGATAAATAGACACTTCTCACCCCAACATCATAATAACACCAATGTTAGGTCCCAATGAGGTCAATGTTTTTTTGATTGCACCAGTGGAATGTGTTCTTGTTTTTTCCGTGTGATGAGCTCTTTCCAGTGATGGAGACAAGGTGTATGGCCAGTGTACCCCTCTGTCCTCCTCCTGAATCCAACCTCCTCCGCTGCCCATGGGTGGTCTCATCAGGAAGAAAATGGGGAGCAAGAGTCCTTGTCTGGGTGCTGCGTGCATGCCAAGGTGTGTGCGTTGCAAGGCAGAGGCAAAACTCTTCCATGATTTCGCCACAAGCGCTCATTTTGTCCTCCCACCTCTTCATTTTCCTCCAGCCAGAGCAGAGAGATCATTGCTAACGTTTACCCATCCAGAGCTCCTCAGATGGAGATGTGGTTTGCAAACCGCATCTTGGAAGGTCAAAGGCTTTTTCCCCTAATTCTCATCTACCTGCATGCAAAGCAAAAGGAGAAATCTCCTCTTTTCTTTTTATTTTATTTTTTTATGTTTATTTTTTTATTTTTTTATTTTTTTTTCCTAGTGTCTAGCCTCATGGCTACAGCTGAGTACACCAAGTCCTCTCCCTCGTTCACATTCATCCTGTTACCTCTCTGTCATACCTTTGATCTGAAGATGGCCCTGTCTCTGTTCACATCTTTTCTGCTAAGCACTGTTCTGAACCAGAAGGCCCCAGGCAGGGATGCTCGGTGAGAAGCCTCAGATGTCATGGGAAGAGATGTTTCACAGATTCACAGATTCACAGATTTCTCTAGGTTGGAAGAGACCTCAAGATCATCGAGTCCAACCTCCGACCTAACACTAAGTACTCCACTAAACCATATCCCTAAGCTCTACATCTAAACGTCTTTTAAAGACCTCCAGGGATGGTGACTCCACCACCTCCCTGGGCAGCCCGTTCCAATGCTTAATAACCCTTTCGGTAAAGAAGTACTTCCTAACATCCAACCTAAAACTCCCCTGTCGCAACTTTAGCCCATTCCCCCTCGTCCTGTCACTAGGCACGTGGGAGAATAGACCAACCCCCACCTCTCTACAGCCTCCTTTCAGGTAACTGTAGAGAGCGATGAGGTCGCCCCTGAGCCTCCTCTTCTCCAGGCTGAACAAGCCCAGCTCCCTCAGCCGCTCCTCGTAAGACTTGTTCTCCAGACCCCTCACAAGCTTGGTCGCCCTTCTCTGGACTCGCTTGAGCACGTCCATGTCCTTCCTGTAGCGAGGGGCCCAAAACTGAACACAGTACTCGAGGTGCGGCCTCACCAGAGCCGAGTACAGGGGCACAATCACCTCCCTCGACCTGCTGGCCACACTGCTTCTTATACAGGGCAGGATGCTGTTGGCCTTCTTGGCCACCTGGGCACACTGCTGGCTCATATTCAGCCGACTATCCACCAATACTCCCAGGTCCTTCTCGGCCAGGCAGCTTTCCAGCCACTCATCTCCCAGCCTGTAGCTCTGCTTGGGGTTGTTGCAGCCCAGGTGCAGGACCCGGCACTTGGCCATGTTCTCGAGATGTTTTGTCAGAAGACCGACCTGAAGTCTCAGAAGAGTCTTTCGCATACACATCAGGTTTCAAACATGAAGCTGATGGCTGGTTGAGGATGAGCTACTGTGACTGGGACGGGAACACACATCCTGGTGGTCCTGCGATGAACGCTCCGGGCATGCACAGGGTTATGGCCAGATGAAGTCCTGATAGCTGAGGCGCGTCACGAGGAACAGCTGAACTGAGGGATGCTTCCCTGAAATGAGCCCTTGTTTCTTCACCTGCTGGCTCTTGGTGTCCAGCCTTATGGTTACAGTTTTGCTTGAGGGGGAAAATGGGCATTCCAGGTACCACAGTTGGAAAGCAAAGTGCACAAAAATAGAGAATTTGTCAGATGCATCTGAAAACCTGTAATCATTCCCTTTTGTCTCTAAGGAGTCATACAGTTCTGGGGAAACCTTTTAAGCAGTTGCTGCACCATTCATTCTCTTCTGCACTGAATCCAGGATGCCCTCTTTGAATATCAGCATGTCCTTTTCTCTCTTGACAGCCAATAAAAGCAAAGAGACGGGCTTTGATAGATTTCCTGACATCAGGTTTCCTGTATTTCATAAGAGCCGCCCTTCATTTCACTGCCACTGCTCAGAACTAATGCTCGCTGCAGTCAGGGATTGTGGAGTCTGGCAGCTGCCCATCTGTACAGCAGTGTAACACCCCAAATTCATACCCAGTGGAAGGCCCCTCACGCAACACTGAATGAAGATGGCAATAGGAAGGACCCGTTCTCCCTATCCTGCTCGTTTCGCTGAAGTGGGTTTCTCTGCTCCCAGTGCTTCCCCACACTCAGACCATTGCACCCAGCTCTGGCGTTGTGATGGCCCTCTAGCTTACAGCATCCTGCCCAGGTTTTTATTCTGGTATGTAAAAATGTCTGCACTTTTATCTCTGCCTGTAGCATCACCTTACATTTAGTCTGTAGGATCTTCAGGGCAAGAACTGCCTCTTTTTTTCTTTTTTTTTCCTTTTTTTTTTTTTTTCCTTTTTTTTTTTTTTCTTTTTTATTTTTTTTTTTCCTGTGGCGCACCTGACACATCTCAACCTGCTCTGCAGTGCTGCAGTACCGCTATGCACTTGCCTTAGGGTTCAGGCATAGGATGTCTCCTGTTACCACCACAGGGTAACCTGCAGCGAGCATCCCCAGCGGCTCCACCACGCTGCTGCCAGCTGAAATGTGTTCGGCGTTGCAGCCAGCCAGGGAAGGACAAGCCAGTCATTTAGATTGCACGTAACCCTTTACACCCCAGGAAGCCGAGAATAGCAGAGAGGGGTTGGCAGACTCCCCTGCGGGTTAAGAAGGAGCTGTTTGTTCTCCTAATTACTTGTCTGGGAGAGGGGTCTGTTTGACAGTGCTTTCCTGCAAAGCATCATGTTTGCCCTGAAGCCAAATAAAACCTTGGTGCAAACTTCTGCCCAAAGAGAAGAAAAGGCAACTCAGAGGGAGTTTAAGTGAATAAAAAGGCTGTAGCCGTTTCAAAGCATCTCTTGTGCATCGAGCAAGTGGGAAGCCTAATATCTCTGATGCCTAAAAGGCTCTTTAATATCCAGGAATAGACACAAACGTGGGCTGGTTTCCCTTTCCCTTCAGTAAGGGTTTTTCACTCTGTATATGTCAGATGCTCTCCCATCTTTCTCTGCTGCCCACCCTGAGGGGTTTGGACAAGTGTTTCTAGAGATGCCGGTGCTGAAAGCCCTCAGGTTCCCCACCCTGGGCAGAGCCAGGAGCTGTGCCTGGGGTCGCTGGAGGGATCAGGTGCTCCCCGCTCGCTGTTCCCACAAACACAATGGCTGGGACGGCTGAGAGCAATTTGGACAGAGCGCCTGCTGCTTGCTGGTAATTGTGGCTTTGGGGTTTTGTGTTACCCACTGACTAATCCTCGGAGATCTTCTCAGGTTTCCCAAGCTTAGTTGAAGTCAGACTGTCCACACTCCTACTCCCTTCCCGCTGTGATGCTGATTCAGCTTCTGTAGGGGAGGGGGCATTTCGCGGCACGCACCGCGTCTGCAGTGCTCCGACTGGGGAAGTCAGGCTTGCACAAGTGACTCTTGACTTCTGAGGTTTTTGTTCTTTTCTAATTTCATCAGTTTTAACCGCTTTACCGCTGCCTCCAGTAACAAATGCACCTAAGCAGCGGGTGGAAGTATTTCTGTCCCCTGCAGGGTATGGTCTGAAGTGCTCAGGCTCCGTTGTGCTGGAGGCAGGGGGGCTCAGCTGTGCCACAGAGCGCGCAGGGGTGGGTTTGGGGAGCAGGCAGGGCCGAGCTCTCGGTGAGCAGCACTGGGAAGTTCACAGTAGCTGTGGTGTCTGATCCCAGGTAAGAGTGGAGGTCCTGGGGGAATGCAGGGAGGAAAACCGACTGCTGACCTCTCTGGAGTTATACTGGCTCCTGGGGGAGACAACACCTTGCAGTTTTGCTTTTTGTTGGGAAATTCTCCGTCTATGACTTGAAGACACATGGGGAGCAGGTGCTCTGTGTGGGGAAACAGCAGCTAGCGGCTAAAGGAAAGCCCCTGAAAACTGAGAGAAGATGACTTTTGCGGTTTTTCAACCTCGTTCTTGGTTCCCCTGATATTTCCTATGAAAGATGAGTTTCTTCCCTCCCTTTTACAGTGCCTGAGGCTAGTGCAGCATGTGCAAATCAGGCAGGGTGCAGGCAGCTGCCCTGCCTGCACAGGGCTCTTCCAAGCCTATGGTACTTCGGAGCCCTGCAAGGGAAAGATGCCTGGTGACCTGGTAGTTATCCCAAGTTGACACAACTTCTTCTCTCCTTGGATTATTGAAATGCTTGGTGGAAGAATAATTCCTGGGCCAAATCCTGTTATTTTGCGTCAAGGTAATCAAAGTTGTCACTTCACTGGCTGCTCCAGAATAAGCTATTTCCTCTCCTGGAAAGTTCAACCTCCAGTTTTTCTCCTCTTTGAAGACCAGCTAATTTGGTGGCTGAATGTCCAGATAAAACACCTTCAGATGAAGCTGGGTGTAGACCTCTAAAGACATTTGGGCATGTAAGACTTCATTTTCTTGTGCCAAAGTAAAAAGCAATACTGTCAACTCACTAAAAAGGACGTGTGTATGTGTGTAATGTAGACAAAATAAAATGATGGTCCTCAAACTGATAGGCAGAAGAATTCTGAGGACCTCTAAGGATGTTTCAAATAAACGTTTAAAAGCCTGGATTAACATTTTGCCCACTGACTGTTGTACAAAGCTGATAAAATTCCCTATTTTATCATTTTTACTGTTTCCACAATCTTTTCACCAGCTTCTCTGTTTAGATTTGTTTTTGTCAATGCTAAGTTGTAAATTGTTTATCTGCATGCCCAAAAGTTTCTGATTCCCTTAAGAAGGAGCCTTTGCCTTTTTCTCCAGGAAAGGGAGCCATTTCTTCTGCTGAAGAGACCTTCCTTGCACCCAAGTGATTAGGCTGCTACACCAGTTTATTTTCAGACACTAATCGTAAGCTTTTGTGCCTCAGTTTCCATTCCTGTGAATCAGTTCTCCCCTGTAGCTGGACAGAGGTGGATACTGAGTGGTGTAGGTGCTCAGCTCTCATCAGGTGCGTTAGGATTCACTGATGGATGCTTCTTTCCAAGACAGACGTAATCCTTGGCACACCTTGGGTTATATTCTTTCTTTCATCAGAGGAGGATATACTTTGTCTTACCCTGACAGAGGACTCTTAAGAGATCAGTTTACAGTCCCCTGTGCCTCTCACTATAGACCTGTAGTGCAATCCACTTACACTGCCTAGCCTAAAAGAAAGGCTGGAGTTGGCCTTGAATGCTACGTTAAAAAGTCTCCAGGAGAGCTGACCGTCGTGTCCTCCAGCCTGTAAGAAACCCCTGCTTGCACGGAGCAGCCATTTTTAGAGTGAGGTCCCTGCCTTGAAACCCACAATTACTCAGAGGTGGAAAAGCTGCTCCTGGAGAGGCGCCAGCCTTTCAGAGCTCAGGTGTGCTCAGATCAACGGGACGGCTTCAGGTCTTCTGCAACCCAACCCCTCCAAGGCCACGCTTCCTTCACCCCCGCAGACGCTACGCTATGAATAGGACCACTCTACACTTAGGGAATTTGGCCTTTTGTCAAGATTTATATAATAAAGGAGGCTGGAAGATTCCGGAGGGAGATTTTCCACTGTGCTGGGCACAGATGGGGGCTTGTTCCCGTGAGGAGACGGGACGGGGAGAAGAGGTGGGGCGGCTCATCGGCAAGGCGCTGCGCTCGCTGGTACGAGAGCGTGGCCTGCTTTTAAGAGGTTCACCATCGCTCTTGGGGTGAAAGCACCCAGTGTCCTTGTCTCTCACGAGGACCGGTCCTTAAAAGACCCTCTTTTGCTCTTTGTGGTCAGATACCCAGCAACGATGAGCTGTTTTGCTGTGTTTACTTTATTTGTTATGTCGAGCTGGCAGCGCTGAGTGCCGCAATTGACTGAGCAGCCAAGCTGGCAGCGGAAATGTCCAGACAGCCCATGAACAGCAGCTTAATGCATGTGCAGGTACGGTATGTATTTATATCTGAATGCATAGTCTGTGTGTGTGCACATGTGTTCCTGGGAAAGTTTTTGAGTGAGTGGCTAATGCATCTCAATTACACCCCAGTCTGGAGCAACAGCCTCGCTAAAGAATTGGAAATCTGTAAAGAATCTGCTGAAGTTAAAAACACCATTTGGTTTCCTTCGCCGGAGGGACACTCATCAATATCTCTTTCTGTTAATATCAGAGGGTTAAAGCCTTGGCAATGTTCTCAGTCGCCAGATGCAGGCAGAGTTCAGATGCAGGCAGAGCTCTTTGTGAAAGGCAATTTCATTGCTGGTGGGTTAATGCCCCGATTTTGCCTGACGCTGCAAGTTTTTGAAAAGCAGCGGAAAGGAGATCGGTGTGCAGACTGCTGGCTTTCTCACTTTGTGCATGTCCTGCGAGTGAACTGGCCTCTTGTTCTATGTGCATCAGGATGGGTTTCCTTACAGTTCGCTCCCCGCTCAGGATCATGTGAAAACTTGGGTTCCCCGAAGTCAGAGACCGCTGCTTTGGCATTTGTGCTGCAGCCCTGGGTAGCACAGAGTGCTTGGCGAGCGGCGGTGATCGCTGCATCGGAGGAGCTCAGGAACAGGGAGAAACAAATTTCCTACACCAGCCTCCATCGGTTCCCACGTGGCGAGGGAGGAGGAGATCCTAACTCGGCCTCAAGCTTTGCCCTGCTCCATCCTGCCTCAAAACCACGAGCCGCTTACCCAAGGTTACGCAGCAACTCGCTGGCTTCACGCTAAGTGCCTGAAACGCCCCTGACGGTGCGGTGGCTGTATTCCCGTCTCCCCAGCGAGGAATTTCCCCCGGTGCTCCCCAGTCGGGCGGCGTGCTGCTGTCTGACACCAGCAGCTGCCTGCAGCCCGCGCTGCCGCAGGGTGCGCGGCACAGACGGGGACACCTGGTCAGAGGAAAGCCCCTGGGCTTTGCAGCCCGAGCGTGGACATCTGCTCCGAGCTGAAAGCTGGCACTTAGAAGGGTTTTGGCTTTAGGAGGAATATATTTACTTTGTACTGCCTCATTTTTTTTTTTTTTTAAGGATGGAGAAGCCCAACCAACTATTTAGTCTGGTAACAGCAGAGCATGGCGGTGCTTCTGGAAGAGCCCCCCCGCCCGTGCAGCTGGTTACTTGTATAACACTTTCCTGTAGCAGAGAAAAAAAATTGCTTTATTTCGTCCTCCTGTTCATCCTTGTCCCACAGCACTAAAACAAGCAAGCAAACAAACAAACAAACCAAACAAAAAAAAACAACAAAAAACACAAACCCCACGTTTTTGAATTCTAAAAACCAAAGGTATTTCCATGCAGTTGTGCAAAAAGCTCTCTCTTCTGGGCAACTTCTGTCCTTCTCAAGAGGTTCTGCCGCAAAGAGCTCTCAGTGTTACTGCCTTTTGCCAGTCATGGCTAAACTTGATCACGTACTGCTGCAGGCTTCGCTTTCACAGAGTGACTTTCAGGCAGCTAGTTCTGATAGCAGACCAAAGGTTGACTTGTTGGGAGCAAGTATGAGGTTGGAACGTGGATCTGTGCCCTTTTAACACGGAACAATGTAGCTGTGACCGCTGCGTGAAGGGACCTGGTGATGTGACCGTGCCAGGGTTAGGATGCTGGAGCCAGAGCTGGAGCGTGCGGGGTGCCTCGCCGAACGGGGGGAGCAGAGCACAGACGGTGCGTGGGGACGGAGCCGCTGTCCCCTGCGGTGAGCCCGGAGCGAGCCTCCCGTCGGAGCTCTGGTTGTGGTGGGGCTGGGCTGGGATCCTGCCCTCACTCTGTGAACAGCTTGAGCAAGGTCCCATAAGGATAGGAAAAGCTTCCTCCTCTTTTCCGGGAATTTTGTTGGGACTTTTAAAGTGATGTCCAGGTGCCGTGGGGAGGAATGACTGACAACCAGTGTCTTCTCTAAGAGCGGGGTGGGTTGGGTGGTGTTCCTGGCCTCCATCCAAGCCTGATTCCCCCATTGTCCCTCAGCACACCGTGGAGACCCTGAGACCTTCTGGGGTCTGGAGGCCAGAAGATCCTGGAGGGAGGAGCAGGGGTCCAGAGGGGTGAGCGGGGAGAGGCCCTCAGGAGAGGGAGGTCGGAGCCCCCAAAGGACACCGCAGTTGAGAGCGGGGAGGAAAGTGGGGCAGGGAAGACGGGCAGGTGCCTGGCTGGTCGGTCCAGCAATACATTCTTACGATAGCTGTGAAAAAAACAAAAGAGAGCATGTGGTGCCTGCCTCCCCCTGTTTGGCTCTGCACAGAGCTGATGTCTGCTCGCTTGCATGGCGTTATGCATTGTCTGATAATTACAAAAACATGAACATGGGACTCCAAGTACCGAGCAGGCAGCACGAAGCCCGCAGCAGTCCCATGTGTGCTTTCCTGCTTCCCATCAGGGCATAACTGCCCCTTTGGAAAAGAGCCTCCTGCTTAGTATAAATTTCCCATTCCTTAGAGGGGGTCCTTCCTTGTAGGGCCCTTTCAGCGGGATTAATGGGCAGTGGGTGGCACAGCTCCCTCAGTACGTGGTGACCTAGCCCAAAATTCAAAAGGGCCCGGGGCTACTGCTTGTTTAGTGCCAAGTCCCAAAGGGGGTTGATGGGTGCCGGTGTAAATGCTCGGTCCGTCTTGGCACGAACGTTACGGACTGAACTAGGGTTTTCCATTTGTTCCTCCCTATTATCTGTACAATCCCGGGTACCCTGTGAGCTGCCTCCTTGGGGAAGTTGTTAATTAGCTCTTACTGGGTGGCACAAATTAGTTTCTTCGCACAGCTTTCCTCTGTTTCACTGGCAGCTTCCAAAGCAGGCACGGAGTGGGTGAGGCAGCTTGGGAACGGGGTTGGGATGTGCTGCGTGCAGGGGGGAGGTGTCCCTGGGGCCAGCAGGCAGCAGGACATGCTGGCCAGGCTCGCCAAGGCAGAGGAAGCAGCACCCGACCGCGGTGCTCCAGCCATCCCCCTGCTGCCATTTCAGTGCTCTCAGTGTCAGGATGAGACCTCTGAGGCCGCTGGGGTCTTGCTCCGCAGATTTTGCACAGCAGACTGCTCGGAGCTTAGGCAGGAGGCTTGCACTTTCCTTTCTTCTCTTTCCTTTTCCATCCGGGGGTAAGGAGAACAGGGGAGGGAACACGAGTGTACTCAAACAGTGGCAGGGGAGCCAAAGGTTCGGGCCACCAGCACAAGCCCTGCTGACGGGATGTGGTGAGTCCAGAAGGTGCAGAAGGATTGGCAGCCGGGGGGTCAGGGCTGCGGGTGGAATAGTCCCGCTAGCCTGGGAAGCTCAGACGATGCACGTTTTAACGCAGCCAGTGACACGGCAAACATCTGCAAAGGCACTCGTGTATCCTGGCAGGAGCGCTGTGCTTGGCGAAAAGGGTTAATGCTGTCAATGTGTGTTTGTGTGTGAGCCCCGGGTGCGTACGGGGTGAGGGTCAGTCAATTCCTGCTGATTTCCAGGGACAGCTAAACAGACACATCTGGACAAGCCTGAGAGGATTATCAGAGGAAACAAGAAGTGTATATGAGACAGATACATTCTGGGAAACCATCCAAACAGGTCAGAAAAAGGATCAAGTGAGAGTCATCAGATGGCTGCTTCTGACCTCAAATGCTTAATCTTGCAGGTATGCAAACTTCCAATCGTGGGAGAGCTACAGTGCTAGTTTTAAGGTCTTCTTTTATTTTCCCATCAATTTTCGTACCCGTTTATCAGCCTCTGTGTCAAGATCACCACTTCTAACCCCTCTCCTTCAATTTGCAATCACAGGCTATTTCCAGGGTAAGAAAAGGGGTGGGGAGCATCTTCTAGCACCACCAAGCTAATAAAATATATTGGTGCTCGTACTGTGGGTAATTTAATGAGGAACATGACCTTGCTATCCAGTTTCTTAATGGGTATTGACCTGTACAACAATTCTTATAGGACCTGTTCCTCTGTGTACAAAAATGCAGGTTTGGGCTATGAGCTGTGACTTAACCTCGTGTTCTCTTCTGGTGAATGCAGGATGGTCCTGAGGGAGCTGAAATGGAGCTGAGGAGTTGCAAGAGAACAAGGGGCTGGTGCTGTTCCATGGTCTGGAAAGCAGGAACCTTTTCTGGGTGGGGATGGCCAGGGCTGCAGTACTGAGAGCGAGAGGGCACATCACGGAGCACCACCGGGACCCCTCCTTTCTGATTTCTGTTGGCACAGGTTCTCGGTTGTCCCAGACAAACCACCATCACAACCTGCACCGGCACTGGGCAGGCTGTCAGGACACAAAAGGGGCTCCCGGGGCTGCTGAGCGCCCACCTGCAAGCTGGGCTCGTGCCTCCAAAGGAGGCGTTCGGCTTTGCCCTCAGTAGGTGTGCAGTGCCGTAGGGCTCAGGAAGGAGAACCGCAGGGCAGCGCCCAGCTCCCAGACCTTTCAGGCCGGTGTCGTTCTGAGACATGGCCTGGGGAGAAGAGCTCTCCTGAGACCAGGAGAAAGCACGGTGAAGAGGATAATTAGCTGACCCGTCCTCATGCCCATCCCATCGCTCCTGGTCTGGTTCCCTAACACTAGACAGAAACGTGGCTGTTGCATTAGGGAGACTTAAAGATTACATTTTAGGTGTTGAGGCTCAAAAAGGCACAACTAATCATGTCTTGAAGGCCGGCCTATGATACGCCCTGCCAAGGACAGTGACTGCGCAGCGTCAAGCGACAGAGGGGAGAAAATATTTGGGCAAGGAACAGCAGCATTACAGAGGATTATAAAGCAGATAGGATCTCCCCACCTGCTGGTGTAGGAAGCTAATATGTCATATGTGTGAAAGCAAATGAGAACAAGCGGAGTGTAATGACTGAAGAGAAGGCTTGGTTGTTATACAACCAGTAGTCCCAGGACCTCCAAAATATTCTAGAGCATAATGTTTCTCCCTATTGTTTCAAAAAGTAAGCAAGGTCTCCCTTTTAACGACCAATCCAGAGGTAATTCAGAGCTGTCTTGCACTTTGAAACTGCAACATATATGTTCTCTGGTCTTAAATAGCTGTCAGGCAATTTTTGAGCAAAATGAGGCAAAAAGAAATGCTGAGGTTTAAAAAATAATGTTATTCCCTGGCACTTTACACTTTCTGCTTTGCTGCCATCCTTCAGGCATGTGGGTTCCAAGAAATACGGTATCGGGGCTTTGTGACAGGCAAAAGGTGATGTTATTTTATTCCTAAGGGAAAAAACAGTCCCGAGAGACTTGTCCAAACCTACTAAGATGAGTTTGAGTGATAAAGAAAGGAAAGGTTGATTGATTAAGTGTGATTATGCACTTGCATACCACCCCTGTAAGGGATGAGGCAACGCTATTGCAACGGCACGCAGGAAAGGGATGCGATACCCATTTTTTTTCCCAGAACGATGATAACTTGGGTTAGAAAAAAAATGAACTGCTTTCCCAGAGGTGGTGGATCTGCGATAAGGACGTGTGCGCAGCGCAGCTGCCGCGAGTGCTGGTTCGCAGCTGGGTGGGACGTGGCAGCGAGCAGGGCTGGAGGCGCGTCCCCGCTCGCTCCGCGGGAAGCCCTTCAGCCAGGTGCAAGGACCGCTGAGGTCTCACTTCCAGAGACAGCGGAGCGCGGTCGCTAAAGCTGTCATCGGGTGCAAAGCCGGGCGGCAGATTGCAGGGTGTGATGTGGTAGCACGAGGCACTTACTCCGTGGTGTTGCAAGGCAGGTTATGTTTAGCCTCTTGGAAAAATTCCCAGCCTACCAGGAGTCACTTCTGACTAACAGGCACCCCTTAATCTGTCTTAATCCCCGCTATAATTTTACACTTATTTGGCCTTATCCAAGTAAAAGCCTTCAGTTGCTTAAGTAACGATTGATGCGGCCTCCCGTCTCTCCTGGGAGATAGATGTTATGAACTCCAAAGGAGCAAACTGTCCTTTGGTGAGACAAAGAAATGCTCAAGTGTGGGAAAACCAGCTCTGATGGCACCCCGTACCACCAGCTACCACCGCGTCGCCTCCTAACCCCCTGGTGTGGACCCCGAGGACTGGCTGCAGCTCGGGGAGCGCTCCGGGGGGACAGGGGAAGGGGACAGGGGAAGGGGACGATCCATCCCCGCTCCCCGGCGGTGGAAATGGGAGCAGGGCTGGTGCGTTCCTTGGGGTGTGTTGGGAAACGCTTGTAAAAACAGAATACTCCAGAGATGCCACTGAGTACGGACTGTAATATCTGCAGAATCTGGCATTGTCAGCAAGCTATAAAACATCCCGGCTAGCTTGCTAGCAGCTGCTCCCAATTTAAAAGTTGCCAAAGGTACAGAAACATCGGGGCCGATCGCACGGCACCTTGTGCTGCCCCGCGCTTGAGCCGCGTTTGGTCGAAGCAGCTGGTGGCGTGGCAGGACTGGGAGGCTTCTGCTCAAACGGAGAGGCTCTTCCCAGGGCTTTTCCAAGCATTTTTTCATCTTAATCATCAGATAACCAGGATGTAACTGTTTTCCCTTGGCGCTGGGAAAGAACAGCATGTGTTCTTCATGTGATGCTCTGCAGTGCTCCTGAGCTGAGGGACCTGCTGTGCTTTTGTGGGTCTCAACTGCGTTATCCGGAGTTGGGCTCCCATGGGCTTGAGAGAAGCTGGGTGTTTTTCACCTACTGTGAAAAATACCAGGAAACGTTGCAGGAGAAGTCCCTGCTTGGTGTTTCCTGACCGCTACAGAGCTACAGGCTTGGAAGGAAGGCAGTGAAGGCAGCTGTGCTCTGCAGCACTCACCGGGAGTCACCAAACACCGGACGGGAGCAGCAGCCGGGTCTGCACGGAGCACAGGAGCTGGTGCAGACGGCGGTCCGGAGATTTGCTGTTCCCAAATCCCAGACACAGGGATGTGAAAGATAGCTGAGCTTTTACAGATGCTCTCTGGAGAGGGCTCACTGCTGCACGCTTGCATATAGTTTGCCCTGGTAGCAGAACAAATAGTATTGGTTGGACAAGGGAGGGAAAAGATTCAGAGGCTGTCACACCTGAAACAAATTCTCCCTTCTATTTTTGTCGCCTGAATCCTTAGGTGATTAAGCTGCTTGTGTACAGCTGAGGGAGGAACTTGTCCTTGTGATAAAAATCTTTTCTGGTGTGGTGGCTTTCTTTCTACAGCACAGGAAGGATGCCAGAAAAAAGGAGTATTAAATCGATGGCTGTAGCTCGTCCTCTGCCCTGCTGGCATGCTGTGTGGTCTCCAACTGTCTCTCCCTAGCTGAGAGAAGGAAAGATGGGAGGACTGACCTGCAAGATTTTCAGGCTGGTGGAATTGGAAGCTCTGCAGCTCCTGGTGCTGCTGGGCCTTGCTGTTCTCGGAGGGGGACACCCTGCAGCCCAGCAGTTCAAAGGGGCGAAGGGATGCTCCACCAGCAGGGTGCTTGCAGAGGTCTTGGTTTTGTTGCCCCTCTTCCTCGGTGAAAGCCCACCGAGCTCTGCTGTTGCTGGTGGGCTGCACTGGGGTTGCAGCAGCACTGGGACGTGCTGGGCTGGGAACAGGGGCTGCACATGGGGATATTAGGTTTGTAAGGGTTGGACTGGGTAGGTGAGGTAGACCTCTCTTTGTCTGCCCTCGCTTCAGACATGAATCTGCTTATGTCCTTTTTTTAAAAGGAAAATACCTTTTTGATTAAAAAAAAGCGTTTTAAAAATAGTTTTTCATCAATCCCTCACCCCAAATGTTGTTCCTTTTTATAGAAGTTCTTCAACTCTGATGGAAAATACGAATACAGCAGGAAAACTCTATGTTCTGGAACTTTTCATGGAGAATAACAAAGTTGTTCTGTGGGTTTTTGGTTTTAAGAGCTTCAGAATACAAGGTAAATCAAGCGATTTGAGTCAGGAGGTGAGATTTCTCCTTGCTTTGACTCTAAAACGTGAGACCTAATTTTGTTTGCTATCATTCTTAGTGACGCAGCAGAGATGGGCACGCACTGCAATAATTACACTTGCAGCAGTACTGGGCTGGGGGAAACGTGAAGGGTGTTGAGGAGACAAGGTGCAGAATAAGACTTAGTGAGATCAAACTGCGTGAGCAGGAAATGGATTAAAAATAAAAATAGAGAAAGCATGATCCAAACTTCAAAACTCATGGCTCTGGTAGTGAGGACTACTTAGCATGGAGAGGACCAGCAGGGACAGTGTGAAGGTGCTCTGCAGCCTTTTGGCTGAAGGCATGGGCACGGAGTCCTGTACAAAAATCTAGCTGTGGGCTACGCTTCTGGAGGACACAGAAGATGTGGCTGTGCTGCTCTGCCCGTGAACATCAGCTGTGAATGTGGCTTCTCTCTAAGCCGGTGCATTAAATACGTGCAGTAGTGTATTGGTCACAGTCTGGACACAGCCCTTGGCTGAAAAAGTTGAAAGGAAATTAGCTAAAGCGGAAGAAGCCGCTTCATATGGATGTCTGGAAGACCGAAATCTAATACAGGCCTAATCTCCTGCATTCCCGTCACAGTGTCTGGGCTGGCTCTCGCTGCCGTGCTGGGCAGACACCTAGGGGTATGGCCATGCTGGGGAAGGGGGCAGCGTTTGGGGCTGTTCCTCCATTGTGCAGGGCAGGAGGGACCTCGGGAGCATCACGGGACTTGGAGGGACCTCGGGAGCGTCAGGGGACTTGGCTGAGCAGGGCACCCGCTGGCAGCACGGGAGCAACCGCTGCTGGTGGTGAAAAGCAGCAGAAGCATCAGCACAGCAAAGACCAAAACTGTGCCAGATTTTGCTGGCTGAGGCTCTTGAGAGTTATGAGGACAAGACCTGGCCTGAGCAAGGTGTGGAGGTGGTTACTGGGCAGAGCTGGTGCTGCTTTGCAGATGTGTCTTTTGCTTAGGCAAGTGCCAAGTGTCTGTTAGACCTCACAGGAGGCTCTGGCTGTGCTAATAATATATTTAAAAGGGCACCTTGAGCTAAGGGCAAAATTTCGGGTCCTGGAGAAAGGCAGAAAACTGTACGTGGGGCATTTGCAAAATTTAATAGCTGGCAGAAATGCTTTTGAGAGCATAAAAACTTGCCCTGGATGGTGAGCCCTAGCCCTCACCTAGTCTCAGGCAGGCTTTGACTCTCCTTCCCTGACAGGGACTTCACTGATTCATCTCTGCCTGGCCCTGGTGCTAAAACTGAATTTCCCCCTTTGCTTTTTGCAAACCAGATGTAACCGGGAAGAGGAGAGCAAAATTGTCATCCATTTTAAGGACCAAATTAATGCTGACAAGTCCAACCAGACTGGAGTCTTCTGGTGCTCTGTGCTGCAGAGCTTGCAAAAGCCTTTCTTACAATAAGAAAGGGTGCAGCAGGATGGAGCAGGGACAAACAGGCCTGAGCTTTCCGTTCACGAGAGGGTCTTGGAGCCACTCTAGCATGAGTCAGTAGATCTTTTGCCTTACTTTTTTCATCAGTTAGGGGATTTTTTCCTTCCCAAAAGATCTTTGAGGTATTATACATTTCTCAGTGCCTACAGAACTTTATTTAAAAAAATGCTTTATCTGCAAGCACACAAAGTAGGTAACTCCAGAATGGCCTGGGGTTGGGAGTAGTTCTGTGTCCCGTTAGCAAGCTGAGCATTTTGCCCTTCCTGTGGTATAACATTTCCTGAAGCTATCTGGCTTACGAGTCAAGGCTGAGCATCATCTGTAGATCATCAAAGCTGTCAGCCCAGGGCAGAAGGAAGAAGAAGAAGTGCCTGGCTGGGAGCTGTTAACAGACGGGTGAGAGGTGGCTGTCCCTGCCTGCTCAGGGGGGCTGCAGGAGGGCAGGGACTTCTTGGGCGGGTGGCACGGTCAAACGTGCCCGCAGTGTGTGCACGAGATACAGCTTTGGTCACATCTCAGCCCCAGAGAGCTGAGGTGTGCCTCAGTGCTGCGTGTTAGCCGCAGAAATGATCCGTTCCACTCGCAGGGGCAGGCGGGCGAGCAGCGCGCTGGGCTCTGTGAGCTGGAATGACTGCCACGAGCCAGCTGGACAATTAGTTCCTTGTGTTAACGAGGGAGGTTCAGGAGTCAGAGGGTGCGTTACGGACCTCCAGTGAACCCCAGCCACGGGTTCCGTGAAGTCATCCTCCAGCTTCCAGGCACCTTGGTGCAGCGCGAGGTCCGCACCAGGGGCTGGGTCAAGGTGCCACCCTTGGCTCTGCTGCGGAAATGGGCCCCTGCTCCCCCCCGCAGGGCTCTCGGCCGGCGAAAGGAAAATGCAGCGCAGCCGATGTAACTCCCCAAATACTACCACAGTTACCAAAGTGCTCCCCAGGCTTGGGGAGAGACCATTTCTCTCTGAAACGCTCTCAGCACGGCGGTGGTGAGATGAAGCAGACACGGAGCTGCCGCAGAGCGCGTGGGGCTGGAGCTCAGATAGGAACCCGGCTTGGGAGCGTTATTTTGGCCTCTCTGTTGCGGGGGGGGGGGGTTGCTGTTTAATCGCTGACCCCCAGTGATTTATGGAGGGTTAGCTCTGGTGGCCGTTGAAGTCAACGGGAGCCTTTTGATGTCGGCAGACGTCAGTTGGGCCCGCAGCCTGCCCTTTCTTGCGGCATCTGGGTACGTGGCAAGGGAAAGGCGTGAATGATAAAGCAGGCAGGGAAAGTAAGGGGGGGGCTGAAAGAGAAAAGCCTTCATCTGAACAAAAGCCTGGCTCAAAGGTACAGTGGTTCTCAGAGCTCTGAAATGCACAAACTGTTGCTTTCTTTTTTGGCTTTTCAGTGCTCTGGTTTGTTTTTTAACGGACAGTCTGTTCTAGCTGCTGTTATTACTTTTAAGTACTGCACCTCCGTTGGTTGGGGGGGTGGGGGTTGTAAATGACTTCATTAGCATTTATTTAGATGTCTGCCTTAGGAAGCAGCCTTGATTGATGGGCTTATTATCTGGACTTTCCAAATGACTCTGTGCCTGTACTTATCTCCGTTATTCCATTCAGTTTTAAGCAACTGTGACTTTTTTGGTTGTGTGTTGGAGCTGGTTTTAATCTTCAGAACACTCTTCAAACCTTAATCCTCGCAAAGCCGGGCTGGGGTGAAGGTTGTTGCCGCTTTCGCCTTTTATAAGTTGGGGGAATGGAAGGAGAGGCGAAAGGTTTTACCCCAAGTCAAGCGTGGCATCCCAGCTGGAACCAGAATCAGAAGAGAGGAGATCCCGGCTCCATCCTCAGCATTCGGGCTGAGTTCTGGCCTTTGTGCCTTGTAGTCGATAGTTAGGAAACACAAAGATAACGGATACGGGCGCGGGGAGACCAACTCCCATCTGCCATGAGTTTTGGTACCGGTAACAATCTCCCCATTTCACACGTAGGTCTTTGTGGGACACCCAAGTGGACGTTAAGAGGGCGCAGACATAGCAATGCTCACGCAGGAGTCTCCTGCGGTAAACCCGCTGCCGTAGGAAGCGATACGTGTAATTGAGTGGTGGCTCTCGTGGCGGCCGAGAGGCTTGGAGAGGACATCGGCAGTCAGATGGTGAAGTTGGAAGGTCCTGGAGCTTGTTAGTGGTGCTGTGAGCTGACACTGGCCACTGTTAACTGTGTTTCTCAAGGGATGTACGACTGAGGTACCAGGCTGCTAGCACAATGAAGATGCCATGGCATACTTGGCATGTTTGGGGTTATTACTTATATTTAACATATATACATATATATGGTAATTTCTGCTGCTGTTGTTTTTGTTTACACTCTCCTAAAATTTTGTGGTCTATTTCTGTTAAATGCCTGCCTTTCTCTGCTCCTGGAGGTGTCTGGATTTTCATGAAGGACGAAGCAAATTCCACAAAAGCAGTCTGATTCTGCAAAACACTGCAAAATGCTGCATAATACTGGCAAAATACTGGCTAACCTTGATTTTGGTGGAGAATGGGGTTGTCAGCTGCTTAGCACTTTGCAGGTCTGGAGCCTGTGTGGGGTGTTGGATATAAAAGATGCTATGAAAATAATAAAACAAAATACTTAATACTTGCAAGAGGTTAATGACCACAGTATCTGATGTGACTTTTAGTGGGAATTAGTGCAGAATTCATACCTATAGAGGAGAAGAGGAGAAGGCAAGTGGATAACGGACACCTTACATTCAGCACATGGAGCACAGATAGTTTCACAGGGGATAAGGACAGCTGAAAATTCTCACTCTTTCCTGTCGCTGGATCAGATTCCTTCAGTAGAAAAAGGGCAGGCTGCCCCGGGAAATATCTCAGTAGGCCTAGGCCCCCTCTGACATCAGGTCAAATATTCCGGGTCACATAGCTGAAGGCCACGTGATGAAACTCAATATTACAATGGATCAAGTGCTCCTGCCACATGGAGCTAACGTGCCGCTGCGCTCGCGGAGGTGGCGCGCTCAGCAGATGCTCAGGGAGGGCCGAGGCTTCAGGCAGAACCGTGGCTCAGCTGGGATAGGAGGGGAGCAGGGAAATACTGCTGTGGTTTGGGGGATAGTTTCCTCTGCCCTCCATGGAGCTTGAAAAACAGCTTGAAAAACTGGGAGCCTTGAGGTTCCCCAAAAGAGAAAGTGGCACTTTCCTCTTGCCCAATGCCAGTCTAAAGTTAAAATTAAAGCCTATTAAATGTCTAGGTCCAGGGAGGGAAAAATTAACTATTGTACATATTCAGATGTGGCTGATGGGAGTTTCAGTGCAGAGAATGATCCTGCACCAAGAATGTGAAGTGGCCTGTCCCCTCTTCCAGAAAAAAACCCGGTGAATTGTCTCCATTTTCAAAGCTCAAATCACTTTAAATTAACTTTGGCTGCAGATATCAAAGTAAGCCCTAGTTTTTTAAAGTAAAAATGTCTTCCCCTCTAACATCTGGGAAAGGTGAAGTTGTTGCCAAGCACTGAGCTGTCGTAATTTGCTTTCTGAATGTTTCAAGTCCCAGCAGTGAGGTTTTGTTCTTTTGTTGCGGTTGTTGCCATCCTCTGCCAGCAGCGCAGGAGTGTGGCTGATGGCAAGGACTCCCGGGTTCTGCAGAAGTGGCACACAACGTTTTACAAACTTATTCCCGGCCTGCAGCCCAAAGCACGTTGCAGGCTGAAATCTTTAACATCTTGAAAGCTCGAAGCAATGTGGAAAAGTAAGATAGAGCAGTGAAACCCAAAGCTATTTTTACTGCAGAATCGCTAGTTCACCTAATAAAATGCTCAGAATTCCTAGAACTCTTAAGACCTTCTGAAACTTTATTGCCACTTGGTATTGCCTCTGATTTTTACTTTTTCTTTTTTTTTTTTTTTAACAAATAAAATTCAGATCTTCAGGGTGATATGGTAAGTGTCAGCTGTATTAATGTGTGTTATTTTGCAGAGGTGAGTGGTAGTGGAAAGTGCTGGACGTGAACGGATGGCTCCCAGCGACGTGCCGCTGTGGCACGGGCAGTTTCCGTGTTCTCCGTTTCAGTCTCCTTCTCCTACTCCTCAGATTTCTTTCTGAAGCTCCCTGGTTAGGGGTATCTGTGTCCATTCGGTTCTTTTCCCTCCAGTGAAACTGCTGAAAAGCTCTACAGTTATTCCTGCTTGAAGTCTTGGGGCTTTGACCAATTCTTGTCTATGTGTCACCAAGCTGCTTTTCAGTGAGAGTGATTTAATTACTATTATGCGCCAGTATCTTGTAAACTTGTTTCTTTTGGAAGCCTTTCCCAATCCCCAAGAACATTATTTCCATGCCTTTATTTCTCTTGGATGGGATCTCACATTGCAACTGCTCTGGGTTAATGCTTGCAGAAGTCTGAACTGCTGGCGTGGCTGGGAGTGCTCCCCATTGATCCCCTTCCAGTAACTTCCAGTGACTCGGTGTCCTGCGGGCTGGGGCTGAGCTCTGCCCTTGCTTCAGTCCGGTTGTGTTAGCATCCCCTTCATTTCTCTTTCTGCAATCAAGTAGAGCACAATCGCAGAGGTAAAGGATGACATCTGTATATCTGAAAATATTACAAATTATTCGTAACAAAAAGATTCAGACTAGTAAAGAGACAGGCAGATTCTATCCTCCCTCCTCCTGCTGCCTCTCAGAGCTGCTCTCCTCCAAAATGTGAAGCCTGCTGTTCTGGATGTGAGAAGTTTTTCATTTGGGCATGACAGAAGGTGCTGAGCTAGAAAGGCATAGACCAGGGGGCTTGTATCTGCCCTGGTAGGACCAAAGTTCAAGGCAGAACTGCCTTTTTCATCTTTTTTTCGTCTTTCAAATGCATCTAGTGGTGAGATGATAAATAACCAAAGGAAAACCCAAGCTTATCTTTAGACTTGGAATCATGCTCTCCAGGAAGTGCAACGGGGCCATGTTTCTTTATCCTAAGCTTGGAAGATTTCCCTGGCTGTGGGATAATGAACATTTCTCTCAAATGGGGTTTGACAAACTGCAGAGGGACCTTCAGAGGACACCTGGTTCACACCTCCCTGAGTTTCTTGTGTCTGCAGCACCGGCCAGGAGCTCTCCTTTCTGTAGGGGCTTTCAGGGGCTTCCTGTAGGCTTCCACGTGCTCTGTGCTGCGGTGCAGGCTTGCTGGCCTTTGTACCTGAGGATACGTGTCCGAAAGCAGTTCTTCCGCTCAGGGCAGAACTTCAGCCGTGTTCCTCTTTTGAGCTGACACACAAATTCCCGCTCTCACTTCAGGCAGCTCTGCAGGCCAGCGAGGCTTTGGTCGGCTGGTGGGACTGTCCTGCTCTGTGCCAGCACCAGGGCCACCCGTGAGACCCTGACAGCAAAAACTTGGGTGATGCAAAACCCTGGGCGATTGAAAACCTGAGGTTTACTCACCAAACCTCCACTTTTCCTTCTGTTTTCTGCTGAGGAGCCCGGCTTCCCAAAACAGCTGATTGTGCATGAACGTGATTTGAGAGTGAGTGAGACCCCTGACCAAGGAAATGGTGAATTTTCTGCCCCAAACGACCACTGGCTCTCGGGAGAGCTGTGCTCTGGCACGACTGACCCCATTTCAGCCCTTTGCTGGAGAGCCCCGTGATGTCCTCAGCAGACCCGCGGTGAGAGCGGTGCCAAACGGCAAAATAACCTTGGGGACGGAGGTCACTGTCGGTCTGAAAAAGTGTTTTTACAACAAAAAAAATAAGAAAAGGAAAATCTCATGTCACGAATGATGCCTTGGGGTCACCCTTTTTATAAAATTTGCTTGATGTGCTTGCTGTTCCCTTTGCAGAGGGGAGCTGGGCTTTGCCATCGCCGTCTCATCGCTGCTGCCGAGGACGTGCAGGGACCAGGACCCCCGGCGGCTGCAGCCCCCCCCCCAAAAAAGCTGTACCCTCGCAGGCGCACGTCGGCAGTGGCGGCCGGGGGGGAGGGTGAGCTGGGTTAAATCACGGCTAAGTAAGGCGTGCTGTTACCTCAGCAACCCCCTCCCCGCCAGCCGGAGCGCGGGGGCTGCCGGACCCCTGGGGCTCTCTGAGCCTGATTGGGAGTAGGGAGCGGGGAGCCCCTGCCACGGTTTAGGTTTTGGGGAGGCTGATGTAAATCTGTTCGAGATAGAGCGGCATTGTGGATGTCCCGGTACCCTCCTGATACCCCCCCAAAGAAATGATGTTGTAGTGCTGTTTAAAAAGGGGAAAGAAACGTGTCCCTATAAAAGCTGCAGCCAGACCCCCCTTTGCACCTTCATGGCATCCCTGGAGGAAGGTGGTGGGATCTTTTGGGGAGCCAGGAACCCTCAGGTATTGCTCCCGGGGTCAGCAGCCACCAAATCCCCATTCTCCGTGCTGTTTTGGAAAGAGTGGATTTTTACATCGGATCATGGCCGGTTCAGTCTCCCCTAGGAGAAGCAGCAGCCGTTGAAGCAGCTCTCACCTTCAGGAGGTGAAACTGCAAAGCTCGACCCTGGGGGGGAAGGTGGGCAGCAGCTCAGGTGTGCGCTGGGTGCAGGTGAGCTCACTTTGCGCGGCTGAACCCCTGCAGCTGGGTGGGGAGCAGAGTGTGTGTGTGTGCCAGAGCTTGGGGTGAGCCGAGAGGATGTCCCTCTGGAGCAAGGTAAGGTTGAACAAGACTTTTTCTGGGTTTCCATGCAAGGTCTTCTGTTTGTGGTGTTGTTTCTGCTGGTCGGGGAGGCCAAAAAATGGAAGGCAGGGAGCTCAGGCTGGTGCTGGAGGAGAAAGGATGGTTTCTGGGGAAGGCCGTCTCGGTCGGGGCAAGCTTTGGTTTGCTGCGTTTTGGTGGTAGAAGTTGGAGATAACTTAGCTGGAGGACTAAGTCACAACAGGAGGAGCTGGTGGAGGTGAATGCTCATACATGAGGATCTGGAAGGGGTGACTGAAGTGCTCCCCACAGGGAGTGCTGTGGAGAAGTTTTAAAGGTGGTTTTCTTTTTATTTTATTTTATTTTTTGCTATAGAAGTGCTGCCCCCTTGTAGAAAATGTGAGATGTTCAGAGTGTTCTCTGAAGCAGGATTATTTTATCTCTCTTCTGCAGAGTTGCAATGAAATATGAAACTTGTGGATGTCATGGCTTTCTATTTCTGTTACAAATCCCTTCCGAAGTTGATGCATTTAGCGTATGAAGTTGTTCAGAATTCCCTAAGGCCCCAACTCTGCAAAGCAAACTGCAGCCCTGTGCCCTTATGTGAATTCATTATAGGACCAGGACCTGAACTGGTTTGGGGATTTCTTTTATTTTACTCCTTTTCCACGCAATCAGAAACAAAAGGTGCTGATTTCCCCGTGCGAGAGTCAGCCAGGTGCAGGGGGTGATGGAGGTTCTCCCACCTGTTCGCCAGCACAGGTGGGCCGGCCGTGCTGCCTGCTGCCCGGTGCCGTGCCCTGGGCTCTGCCTGGTGCTGGAGGCAGCTTTCTGTGGGGCCGGCTCCCAGCCCGGTGGCTGAGGCAGCAGCGTGCTTCTCCTCGCCTCCTGACAGCGTCTAGACGAGGGCAGATAGCGCTGGGGCGGGTACTGCCCAGTCATGTTTCGGAGGCTGACTTGGCACCGACGTGGGCTAGGCACTAGAATTACAAAAATGCAAGAACTGAAGCTTTGATTCCGATATAATCTCACGGCACCAACATCTGGGGCCGCGGGCACTAGCACGGCTGTTTTAACCCTGCCACGTTCATGCCAGACCAGATCGGTGACTGGGGAAGGTCAGAATTTAGGGTTTCACAACCTCAATCTGCGTTTTTGTCCCTGAGAATTCGGGCTGTTCGCTTTCCTCCCTGCGCTCTCCATAATCCTGATTGATGTGTGGTTCCCTCTATTACACCTCTTGAGAAACTGAAATATTTGCTGTGTGATTTGCATTAGGCAAGTATAGTCAGAGCTCGTGGAACAGCTTTGTGAGAACTTCCTCCGCACCTTGTTGAATTGATTCACTCACGAGTCAGCAAGGGCTTCTGAGTCCTGCATCTGCTCTGGGTTTGCAAGGAGACAGTGAGGCTGAAAAATGAAGCAATGGTTTATCTCCCTCTTATGGCCAGAATCAGAATGGCTGCACTGCACACAGCTTTTTGGTAAGGGTAAAGGGAGCAGGGTCTCTGGCACCCGTAAGCTTTGGTGGTTGCAGGTGTGGGGTTCACAAGGAATTAAGATGATCTCTCTCTAAGGAAGCTCATAAAGTACGTTTTTCAATACAATATAAAAAACGAAGATACTGTTAAACAGTTAAAATGCTCCGGTTTCTTGTGGGTTTGAACTTGCAATCAGGGAAACTGATCTCCAGTTTAGCAAAAAGCTGGGGAATGGGATCCTGTTTGGCTGTGCCTGTGCCCCATGTGCTGTTAGAGAACTGGGCTGGGACGCAGTGAGCCCTGCAGTCATGGCACGTGGTGGCACATGAGCAGCGTGGTGACAGCGTGCTGCTCTCGCCTTCCCTACTGACATGGTGAAAAGAGAATAAAATACTCTGTTAAATGTTCCCAATGTGATTTCTTGCCCTCCTGGCACCCCTTCTTGCAGCTGAGATCAAAATGATATATTGAAAATCTCTCTTCCAGGGATGCTGGCTGTGTCTTGTTAAAAACAGAGATGCTTGCCCTAAAAGCAGAGAAGTGGAGCCAGGTGTAGTTTGGGTTTGAGACTCCTGAACTCTATTGAGATCAGTGTGGATTCAGAGTACTTTGGCAAGGAACATCACATAATTACCAGCATCCCTAACTGACGGTGGGATGTCTTTAACTGCTCATGTTAAATTAATGTTGTAGTACAGAGCCTTAACCAAATGAGCCTGCTTTAATTGAAGGCTGAGGGCAGGAAATCAGGAGCAGCCATGTTATCAAGATTTCTGAAGTTGCTGCTTGTCCATTCAGATGTGTGACTGATACTGTGCAGGCCCCTCACATCTTGTAGCAATGCTTCAGATGCTCAAGAGCCCACTTTGCACTTGCTAAAGGACTAAAAGTGCATGTGCCCAAAAAAAATTGGGCTCAGGTGACACTGTGGTCCTGATGACTCCTGTGGTCAGGAGCTGCAGTGACTAGCTTGCTCTGTTGGTAATTGCTTCAGGTCAAATTCAAATAAGCTTCTATGAGGCTTGGTGCTGGTGCTTTAAAATCAGTTCTCAAACTATTATTTGGATCAGCTGTTGAAATCAGCTATTGAAATGCACACCCTAAGGAGCTGCAGCGCTGCCCATTGCTGTCAGTAGCGAGGTCTGGTTTGAGCAGAGGCATGTCTGCACAGTGCCTGAGAGCAACGGTGGTGAGGGCTGTAGGAAAAAGTTGCACGGAGACTGCCTGTGCTCTAGGGAACAATTGGACTGATGTGAAGATAGCTTAGATTATGCACCTTTTATTGCAACAGAGCTGTTTGATTAAGTGTTCATTAACAAATATGATGTTTATGGCTTCTGTTTTGTGAAGGAAGACGAATGTCCAAAGGAAAGTTTCCCCTTGAACCCGTGATCATCCCCCCCATTCCTGGCATTTGAGACTGCACTGCTCTGCTCATTGACACGGCATTGTCTCTGCTGCTGCCTGAAGGCAACTGCTTAGATGTCAGGATGTGACCAGCTGGGATTCAGACAGCCCCCACCCCCGATTACTGTAAATGACAAGTTAGCAATTTATAATCCTCCTTTCTTTTAGGAGAGAAGAGGCACAGGGCCAAATTAACCCTTAGCCTTCCCACTCCTCCCCACTGCAGCATGCCTGGAGTGAGGCTCGCCTGCTCTACAGGCTGCCATGGTCATCTGTCACTACTGAGACCTCCTCCTAGCAGCTGTACTGTTGTACAGCGTGGTCTGATGCCATTGTAGTCTTCTGAAACATTAAAAACCTGAGCCGTTCTCCTGTGGAAAAGCCAAAGGTTGATCGCTTCCCCCTTTTTTTCCCTCCTACAATTAAAAAGCAAATGCCCTTTCACTGCTCACCCTTCTACTGCTGCAATGAGAGCAAGTCCCTGGGCAAGGTCTGCACTTTGGCAGTTGGTGCGCATCTCAGGCACCATCAGCCAAACTGCTGCTCTTCCTGGCAGGAAGGAACACAGTCTGGTGCGTCCAGAAGGCTTACATTTTGAAAGGCTGCTTGATGTCTTACCTAGCTTAAAACAAAGGGTTACAAAAAGTGTGTTTAAACATTCCTCATATGTTACAGACACCTTTCCTAAACACTGTGGAAAGATGAGTGTGTACAGGAATATTTTGGGTATGTAGAAAGAAGGTATTTGTAATTGCTGCTTTTTAGTTCACTCTTACTCATGTAGTAGTTGTCACAGGACAGCTACATGGTGAGCATCTTATGGAGCGCCCATTACTTTCTAGAACACTTGCGTGAGAGGTTGCAAAAAATCATAACATATCTATTAATCACTTAGAGCAAGAATCAGTTTTACTTCAAGAATGTGCTACAAATGCATTATTCATCACTTAATTACAAGTGCTGAACTGTAGTTATGTTTTGTCTTGACTAAAGCATGCTTTTCCTTCTTCTACTGCTCCCACCCATTTTAAGATCATGATTTTTTTTTTTTTACTGTATTTAAGTTGTATGGGATGTATGGTAAATCCTTTAACAGCCAAGCAACTAGAATTTCAGATACTGCCTTATATGCTACTTGGCTGCCATTGATAAGCACAGGGGTGATAACTGTACAGTCATGCAGTCCTTCTAGACAGGTTTTTTTCCTCCCTTTATAGGGCTTTCATACCTGGGTTCACTGATTCATAGTACGTTCTGTCTGCTTCTAATTCTGGAGTCATAATTAGATGCTAAATGGCATAATTAAAACCCTTAGTCTGGCCTGCCAGATGGGGATTTCAAGGTGATTCCGTGGCACGTCAGCTCTAACACAGCCCTTAAAACTTCTACAGTTTATCACAGCTTACCGAAGTGTGTACATACCTTTCGTTATGTTTTTTTTTTTGTATATTGAGCCTGAAGTACAGCATCCAGTTCCCTCCCTGTTCTAGGACTTACTAAGCTATGTACCTCAACCACCTTCCTACATAACATAGAGATTCATACATTATTAAGTGTTACTCAGTGACATAGGCAGTCGCTAGCTTCTTAGAGGACTACTGGCTGAAAGGAAAAAAATGGAACAGGTCTAGACTCTTGCCGGAAGTGCCTTGTTTTCACAAGGCTGAACATGCCTTCACCATCGCTACTATCAGACCGAACTTACTCAGGACTCACACCTTGTAACTAATGGGGCCTCCACGTAAGGTCAGTTCAGTTACTGGATACTTGACATTTCATAAGGAGAATAATGCTAATATCCATTTTACTTCATGATGACATCTACTATCAACACGGTATTGTCAGAGCTCGATTAATCTATGAACCGTGTAGGGCTGCGCTTCCTTAGGGTTCCAGCAATCAGGACTTGTGGATTTTTTTTATCCACTTTTTCCTTAAGAAAAAAATCTCAAAAGCTGGGATTCTTTTTGAAGTTTTTTATTGCAAAAGGTATAGACATTTGCTGGCAGTATACTTGATCACATTCTCTATTTGACTGTCATCCAGAGGACACTGCATGCATTCAAGCTGAAAGCATAGGGCAGTTTCCACTAGGCACCTGAGAAATTTCATGGGAAAGAAAAGTCTTTCAAGTTGAAAGAGACAAGTTTCAAACTGACCACCTACTCTGGTGCCCTGTTTCCCAGAGTTACCTGGGAGATAAGAATTAAATCAGCTATAGTCATAGCTAACTGTAAACATTCTCCTGCAATGAAACAGAAATCATTGGGATAATTGATCCTGAAGTGTTCTTTCCAGTTCTAAACAGGAAATGTGTCTTCCTACAGCAAACAGTGCAATGAGTTACCCCTGACCTAGCACCTACTGCTTGCTACTGCATTACACAGCAGAGGTGTGTTATGCTTTTTCACATTGGGCCTGTATCAAAGAAAATCTTACAACTCTTATGTGGCCTCCAAGAGGCTACCCCACTACCCCAAACATCATTTTTCTCTGTTCCCAAGTCTAGTATCTCAAACCACTTCCCTATTCCTTCCAAAGAAGATCCAATTTCACTTTTCATCCCTCCCCCCTGCCTGAAGGCATGATTAATAAGAATACATGCTGCTCTCTGTATTGCTGTTAACAGCAAAAATATCTTCGCAATTCGGCTGTCCCTCCACACGCAGAACTCCGGGTCCATCTGAATTTCAGTGCCTTCTGACAGGTCTGATAAATGTGGATCGTCTTTGGCAGATCCTGTAACAAATGGAACAAGCAATCCATTGCCAATCTAACAGGATGTATGTTTTGAAACTGCAGCTGCTTAATATCAGGAACTCACTGCAAGAAAGAAAAAGAGTTTAGAGGATGGTACCTTCAAGAGTAAATGCATTTGAATAGAGAATGTATAAAATCAGTTAACAGTAGCACTGAGCTGCAGGTCATAATGGACTTTTAACTACTTGAACCAGACGACTACAGAGATGTTTCAAAGCACTATGGCTGCAAGTCGCAGGTAACTAAATAACTCAGGATGATACTACAGGCACTTTAATTTCTATCATAAAGTTAAAAATCCATGCCAGTTGCTGTAATCATTCCAAGCAGAACAGCAGCCACTGTAGGTTACTTACTGCTGTCTTAACTTTTTCCCCAATCTGCGGTTGATTTATTTTCTTCCAGAAAGCACTGGTAATTAGAACAATTCACAACTAAAAACCATACTACACGAAAGAAGTTGGTTCACCAGCAAAGCTGCAGATTGAAATTTCCCATCAAGATAGTGGTTCCTCGGTAATGCGCACGCAGGCCTCGATATTCAAACCGACGCTATGATACAGGGCCTTACCAGAGATGCACAGTCATCTGTGTTAAGACAGAGCAGCAATTATAGCCCCCTGAGGCCCCTTTAGTTATTTTAATCACAAAAGCCAGAACGAACTTGTCTGCAACAAAGGCACCCTCAGTCCTTTCAGCTGGAAAGATACAGGTTGCTCTATTTACACAACTCAATTGGAAATGAAGTTATTCACTCCCAGATCCGGCAACCTCGCTGAATATTTCAGTCACTGGCAAATCAACACTCCAGTGTAAGTTCTAAAGAAGAGCTATCTAAAAATTTCAGTGCTAAGGCAGAATAACTTGTCACCACTCCACTTTCAGATGTATTTCAGTAAAAGATATATTTTTAATCCATTTGGAAGTGTTCTGAAAGCTGTCCAGCCAATTCCATGTCGATCACTGCTCGATATGCTTTTACAGAAATAAAAGACCTTTTGGCCTGATCCAAAACCAGCACTGGCAGAGTCCACAGTGTTCCTTGATAGCTGTTTTACATCATACCTATGTCTTCAGTCCTAATATATTTTTAGCAGACGCTTAAGTGGAAGCAGCTCAGATGACTGTCTGACACAGACAACATGCTCATGATCAAAGTGTCCTCCCTGTTCAGCCAGGAAGAATACAGTGCCTTCTCTATCTTAGGTTATACAAGCTACAGAGATGAGGTACGTGAAAAAGTAGTAAGTGCAGAAATACAAGACCTTTAGGAGGCATCCTGAGATGGAGCAGGAGGATCCTTATTCTCGGGCTCCGGAGGAGGAGCTGGCACACTTTCCTCTTTCTTTTGTGCAGCCAAAAATTCATGAATCGCCCTCTCTATCTGGGGCCTGAAGATGTGGTTTAGTTTTGGATCCACCACCTGAGAAATAATTCTGTCCACTCCAGCTTCCAGCATTCCTGACCTTGAACAAAGACAAAGGAGTCATTCAGTTCCTCTGAAAAACTTCTCCCCACTCTCCTCCAGTAATTCTCCAGAGCCCTCCTGTCAACTGCAATTAGCATTAACATGGTGAGAACTGCGGCCCACTCAGTAGATCCTTAACAGGGAGTTGTTTCAACCACCTATTTCCCCCCTCACCCCTTCTCACTTCTCCCCACAGAATTAACAACTGACATCTGGTCTCTCAGGTACTTAAGTGACAGCTTGGACAGGAGCCACTTTAATAGGGCTCATGTGGAAATGAGGTCAACATGAAAGCAAACAAACACATTTTGGCACAAACAAGGGAAACAAGCTATTCTGAGGAAGGCAGGTGAGAGCAGTCTTTTTTTTGGCTGACTCGAGGGAGAAGAGGCCTTCCCCCTAATAACATTACTGTCACTCACTTCGTATAACTGTTAGTCTAGACAGCTGTGTATTAATTAAGCAAACAAGAACACGTAGCACACGGCAAAGTTTCTGGAACCAAGCACCAGTAACTGAAGTGACTTATTGCTTCGAGGGCTGTGTCAGACTCTTGGATTGTGGGGCACAGGCAGTCTAGCGGGCTTAAGTCATGTCTGTGAGGGACAGGAAATGCAGACAGTGCCTGCTGCTCAGAAAAGCAGCCACAAGACTAACAAGGCTGCGGATGCTGGTGAGTGACTGGGTGCGGGGTCACCACACATCACGTCACCTCCAAGTAACGGCACGTGTATACCTGCATCCAGCAAAGGACAGCTACCCACAGACACGCCCTGACAGCCTTCTGGGCTCAGTCTTGCACCCACAGAAGTGACAGGGACTCTTCAAACTCCCTGATGTTGTTTATTTTTTTTTAGACTAGTAACCTACCTAAAGTGAGCACTGCATGTTCTGCTAACTACGGGCTCTTTGATGTAACATTTTTCTGTTGCCATTTCACTCTTGTGGCTGACTAACATGAAATACGAGGATGTGTGAAGTGATAGGCATGTCTCAAGGACTTCAAGTACAGGTAGGAAATTCTGTACTTACAGTGGATACCCTCTTCTGTAATTACAGATTAAAAACTGAAACTAGTGTTAGGTACTAATGATCTGCAGTTTCCATCAAGCGAAATACAGCTGCTTCTGCGTGCAAGACATTCTAATAACTCTTCTTGTAAGCATAAATGCCATTCTCAAGTTCACTACTGCCCTCTCCCCGCAACACTGTTTATATCAATGACTTTCAGTCAAACAAGCTAGGGCTCATACTTCGGGCTGTGATGAGTTAGCAGCAGGAGGTGCTAAACCTAGATCTCTAAGCAGTGAAGTTCAATCTGGCTTTCCTGCTGTGCTGGAAGTACATCTTAAATAGCTGTTAAGAAGCTATCCTCTGCTGCATGAAATCAGGCTAGCCCCGTTTCATTACTGCCTGCTAGTGGCTGGAGTCTACTTAAACAAGCTTTGGAATCTTAAAGAGTTTTTCTTTAAGTGACACCGGCTCTCCTCCTTTCAGAAAAGGAAGACCAAGGTTATTCAGCTCAGCATTTCAGGTACAGTTTTACTGAGTGGGCAGTATTGGGCATTTGCAGCAATAACCTGGCTAGCTAGCAAATGTGAGTACCTCACCATGCTACCCAATTCATGAAAACTACAAATTTCAGGTAAAGCAGTAACATAAGCCTTTCCATGAGAGTATGACTGCATACGCTCTTATAATGAAACTCAAGAGACCGCAACAGAAGGCGCTGTGAGAAACTTAATGCTGCGAATTCTTATTTGACTTAGGTAGTGAGATGGTTATACATTACTTATCAAATAGCATTACCATTGGTTTGCAGACCGGTGCTTACTTACTGAATCACACTCTGTCTGAGCCCATTTCGTAACTGGTTTTTGTTCATTGTTGGATTCCATTCCTGTTTGTCCAGGTGGGTCGATACAAAGTTGTCCACCTTCTGCCTCAAATTTTGATAGGCTGGCTAAACAACAGCAACAAAAAAAATCCAGTTAAACTGCTAAAAGATCCCCAACACCCTGCCAGAATCCTGCATAGTACTTCTTTTGTTGTGTACACTACTGTTTTGTTGTCTGTATTCCCCATCCCTTCACTTTCTAAACAAAGGCAAGCTTGTTTTACTTAACAACACAACTGGTAATTGCAAAGAGCAGCCTGTCAGCATACTGTTACAATAACTGAAATAGCAGGAGAGATTTGCTTAAAACTTGTTGTCTGTTCATAATTTTACTTAGTGAAATACAAACTGCCTGTGCAGACAGGAGTTGTTCATACAGAGCTGTTCTCGTCTGGAAACCGTCTATCAGAGAATTCCTAGGAAACTCAGTAATTAGCGAGTGCTTCTGTCACCAGAGAAAGTTATTTGCTTCTGTGACACTAACATTAAAGCTAGAAATTTGAAGGGTTTTGTAGGTGGAAATTTAGATTAATTCCCGTTTACTGGAAATAAAAAAAAACTATACAGTACATACGGCCACTGAGATTATGGTACCATAAAAGGAGTGGCACCACCCAGGAGCATGGCAGCACTTAAACTTCACATTTGGTATGAATACGGGGTGATGAATTAAAGTGTCGGTAACAGAGGTGCAGTGCCCATCAGGACAGCAAGACCAAAGGCCGGGTACCTCTGCCCTGGCCGTGGTGCTGTGGCTGCCCTGGGCAGCCCTCCTGGCACCCCCGACAGCTTCAGGAACAGCCGTAGGCTCCCACTGCGGCTTCCAGCACAGGCCTCGTGCTGAAACCTTACAAGTTTAGGCAGGCGAAACGCCGCCCTGACAGGGCAGCCGATGCCTTAGGAACTTGTGACTGAGAAAAAGGCCCGGGGAGCCCCGCAGCGCCCAGAGCGGCCCGAGGAGAGGGCCGGGGCCGGGCCGGGCCGGGCCGGGCAGGTCGCACCTTGGTGTCCACGTCGGCCAGGCAGTCCCTGCGGAAGCCGTCGAAGAGGCCGCGGCTCTTGAGCTGCTCCACGATGATGGCGATGAGCTGCGCGTCCCCGGGCGGCAGCGAGGCCGGGTCGGCGGCCCCGGGCCCCGATGCGGAGGCCGAGCCCCCGGCCGCCCCGCCGCCGCCCGCCGCCCCTCCGCCCGCCCCGCCCGGGGCGGCCCCGCCGCCGCTGCCGCTCTCCGACATGGCCGGCGGCCGCCACCCGCTCGCCCCAAGCCGTCGCCGGCGGCGCGCCGCGCGTCGCGTAGCCCCGGCGCGTTGCATCTCGGGGGAGCGAGTCCTCCGCTTGAGGCGCCCTTATAGCCGGCGAGGAGCTGTGAAGATCGGCAGAACTACGACTCCCAGGGTGCATCGCGGCGGGACGGCGGAGGGGAGGGGAGGGGGCTTTCGCGGTGCAGCTTGGGAGTTGTAGTTCGCTGGGGGGGGCTGAGGTGGGCCTTGCCAGGCCCTCGGGGGGCTGCCGCAGCCCCGGGGCGGTACGGGGCGGGCGGTGCTGTGCCCCCCCGGAACGCAGACGTGGGGAGTAGCCGTCCCGTCCTGGTCATGCCCTGGGACCCCCGGGGGTGTTCCCCGCTTTGTGACTTGGGAGTGGTTTTCAGTGGGATGGTGAGGACGGCACTGGTGTGATCTGAGAACAAATCGATTTTCCTGGGATTTCGTTCATTACATCATTAACAAAAGGAAGGGTGGTCCTCAAACCAGTCCTCTTAGAGCCAATCAACCCGCGTTACAGGTGCTTTTCCTGTTGTGTGGCCTTAGACACACTCTTAGACACTGCTCTGACTGCGAGCTCTGGGGTACAAATTACATACATTAGTTTAATTTCCCAGTCACGGTGTAGGGAAGGATTTAACACAGCAGGATGTGCCAGCTGCAGGAAGACCCTGCATGAGAGCAGTAATGCAAAGACACACCCTGTAGGTGCGTCCTCGCCTCTCTGTACGCTGCTGACTGCGTACCAAGATGGCAGCGTTCTGCATGCGCTGTCCTTCTCTGCCTGATTAAAATTCAGCAGCCCTGACAAGCAGCATAAGCTGTCCCTTTCCATCTGGCACCTCTGAGGAGAGAAGAGGGGAAAAAACCTGGTAGTGTTTACAGAGCCCGAGCTTTACTCTGACAAAAGCATCTCGTGCAAATGCTGCATTTCGTGAAGATGCACGGGCACTGTTCTGCGAGAGCAGAAGAGCAGTCCCTCCGCCCGGGTGCCCCGTCCCTGTCCCTGGTCAACTCTCTCCAAGATGGGTATAAGCCCCCTCGGCCCACCCAGCAGTCCCGCTGGCCAGCTGCCCGCTGCCATTTCTCCCCGCCGCTTGTGAGCAGCTCGCGGGTGTGCTGGCTTTCACGTGGAGGCAAGGCCGGCTGGGATGGTTTTAGCTGCATGGCCGTAGTGCCCGGCCCGGGGGGTCCCCACAGGTGGGTTGTCGCGTTCAAGCCCCGCAGTGGTGCAACAAGAGGCCCCTGCATTTCTCTTTAGTTTCGCTCTGCACAGGCAAGGAGCAAAGGGAAGGCTCGGGGGTCGCCTTGTGGCTTCTTCCACCAGCAAATCGCTTTTTTTTTTTTTTTTTAAATTAATTGATTTTTGAGACGAGGATCTGCTGTCAGCCCGCTCCTCGGTCCCACGCGTTGCTTCTCGGGCGCGGCTGGAGGCGGCTGCCCCGGCAGAGGGCACCCCGTCCCCTCCTCAGCCCAGGCCCGTCCTCTCCTCTGTCCCATCCCGTCCTTTCCTCAGCCCCATCCCGTCCCCTCCTCTGTCCCCTGCCGTCCCCTCCGCACCCAGCCGGGGCCGGGCTCCAGCAGGGAGCGGGCGGCAGCAGCCCGAGGCCGCCTCTCCCTGCCCGCACCCACCGCGGGGAGGGCCGGGCCGGGCCGGGAGAAATCCAGCCCGGGCTTCATTCCCTGGGGGCTCCCGCAAGCCGACATCCCTCCCAATTAACAAATGACTCCTCGGCACGGCACGGGCAGGTGGTTTTTGGGGTGTGCGGAAAGGGGAAACCTGGTAGGTAGCAGGGCGAGTGAGGATTCGTCGTGTTTTTTACAGGTTGGCTGGCTGCGTGACCCAGCTCAAGCAGTGTTTTAGAAAGGGGTTGGGGATCTGTAGCACAAGAAAAGCCCAGCATTTCACCTCATCTGTTGGGATATTTTTGCTCGTCATCATAGCCTGTTAAACCCCAGTGTGTGACATAAAGCAGGCCGGCCCCCAAGGGGGAGAATTCTGGACCTGTCCGTGCGTCAAACCTAGTGCAAAATTTGTGCTGTCTGTGAACTCTTCCCCTTCTGTATCCCTGCCCTCAAGGAAAGATCCAGGCGGTTTGCACAGTTAGGTTAGTAGGAGGCTCGGGAAGGGCGAAATCTTACCTGTTTTCTGCTGGTTTTGAAGACCCAGTTCTTGTGATGTAATACGTGTGTAGGGTGTTTACAGCAAAGCTGTAAGCCTGAGGAGGAAAGTTTATTTCAGGAGAAATACCTATAAAAAAAAATATTTAGAAAGCTATTTGATCAAAATCAAATCAATGATATTTAGTGTATTTTCCTGTGTTACAAGCCCCCTGAAACCCATTCCTTTGCTTGACCAGGGGAGATAAAAATTCTTAATCGTGGTTTAAATTGGTAAAGTACCACCCTTCCAGAGTCGCGCGTTCTGTCACAGAAGCTCAGCTCTTTTTGTCGGTGGTTGCCACCACTGCCTCCCTCCAGGTTTCCTCTGTTCACAGCCCCCACTCTCCACCCACCCCCTGCTGCTATCGCAGGAGCAGCAAACCAGCTCCTGTTTTCTTGGAAATTCTGATATCATGGGGAAAAAGTTCCCCTCGGCTCCAGCTGCCTACAAAAAGTCATGGACATGAACGTTCATGGTGAACGTTGTAAACCCTGTTTTATACTGCACTGCTGGTTTTGCATGATTGCTAACATTTCTTCCTTAGATGATGCGTGTAGCTTTTTCCTACGGCATGATTTGAAGCACAAGCCCCTGCCCATGAGGGTTTGGGGTGGGGGCAATCAGTGTGGCTGGCAAAGGGGAAGGCTCCCTTTCCTCTCTGAGGTCTTCTAGCTCCTGTGTCAGTGTTAAGTGATGCAGACTGGATGGAGGAGACACAGTTGGCACTTTTCTCTTCCTTCTGACAACCTCCAGCCACAAAACTAAAAGCCAGTTACTGAGTCTAGCTTCTAACAGCTTTGGCCATACCAATGATCAGAAAAATGTGGAGCTGCAGAGCCCCACTGCAGGGGCGGGGGGCGAAGCTTCGTACGCACGCATGGGCTCCCTCACACATGTCTGGGCTGCTAGTGACAAAATTACTGAACTCTGCTTCGACTGAAAACTTGTAGTGTTTTAGCATCAGTTCTGGTTCTCTTGAAAAACTGGAGCATTGAACTGGGAGCATGATTTTCCCATTGCCTGTGTGTTTTGGGTTTGGGAATAGCATAAGGAGATAGCAAAAGAAAGTCTGTGTTAACCCCAAAGGGAGATCAGACAGAGCTCAGCAGGTATGCAGGCAGTCCCTTCTCTGCATGGAATTCTTCCCCTGTAAATCCAACCACTTTATAAATAAATAAATATTTCCTTTCTAATTTCCATGTAGGAAAAGCCCCCTAGGAATCTTGCCATGCTATCAAAAAGCGTTTCAGGCTGAAGTTGCTCATTGACTTTTGTTGTCCCAGCCTAGCTCGCAAAATGGGCACCTGACGGATGTGTATTTTCTGCCATGGAAAGCAGCATCAGTGCCAGGTTTCATCACCACCACCACCTTCAGTTCCTCTGTAGGAAGGGCTTTCTGGGTTGGACATGGGGTCGCAGGAGGAGGAGAAGACCATGTGTCCCTGTGATGTGCTGCTGGAGGCAGAGCTGGTACTGAGACAGCCTTACCCTGTGCAATGCAAAAACCAGCTGCTCCCGAGCAGGAGCTGTGGAAGCTGCCTCCCTCCCTCCCTGCACTGGGACCTCCAGCAGTACAGACCCAAATCTGCTTTGCTGTTCTGAGCAGGTGAGCGTTTTCCCTGGTGTGTTTGCAACCTAGATATTGCCCTGATATGGCTGTGCACGAGAACTTTAAAGTACGTTTTAGCACAAGCTGGCTAGGAACAAAGGTGAATCTGGCAGCAGTGTCAATGAGACGAAATTTACTCTTCCCTGTTAGCAGAATGCAAGCAATGCCCGCCTGGTTTGCCTGAGATAGAGAAAATGCACGTGTGGCAGCGCGGTCCTTTTAGTGTCCAAAGCTCCGGGTTGGCTGTTTGGTCTTTGCCTCAGACCTTGAAGCAGTTAACGCAGCACTCGCCGCGTGGTGGATGGGCTGGGGTCAGTGCTGCAGCGAGCTTGCTTTGGCAGCCGCAGGAAGCGCCAGAGTTTTTAGATCCTGCGGATTTACAGAACGAACAGCTTGGCTGCACAGGTGGCAAATTATTGAAAGAGTTGAGAAGTCAAAGGAATGTTCACCAGCCCATAATTCTCTCCTGAAGAATGCACACCACGCGCTCAGCTTGCCAGCCAAAGCCCCGGAAGAAAATGTGTATTCCCTGCACATTTGCCACTCATGTTGGGCAACATATTATCCCCAGAACATATGCTCTGCGTGTGACACACTTTCTGCATCAGCCGCGACTCAGACTAAGCCCCCAGCCCCACAAATACGGGTACGGCCTAAGCTCACAGCCAGCTTTGCTCGTGGCAGTGATTCCAGATACAGTAGGTTTACTCCTGAGGTTCAGTGTTAAGGTATTGCTTGCAAGGTTGGGCTCTGTTGCCTTATAAATATTGCTGGTGTGATGCATGACATTGCAATTCATATATGGGTTTATTTTTATATGTAAATACGTATATGTCTGCTTGTATGCATGCATAATGTACCTGCAGGAGTATCGGGGTGTTATAACGGCAGGTACATAGAGACTTTAGCCAGAGTTTGTGTATAATATGTCCATTTCCATCCAGAATGGTGGTCCTTTCTCCTTCTTTTCTCCTTCTTTTCTCCCTTTCTCCCACCGTGACCGAAACCATCAGGAACTCCAGAGCACTGTACCTTTTAGTACCTAAGGAAAACACATTTGTAAGGCCGAGCTGCTGCAGAACTTTTCAGAGTTGTGCATGCTGTGTCCTCAAACAGAAAAGTCGCTGTTGTTCATTCTTAAATCATTGTTTCCATTATTATGAAAGACTAAAAGCATGTGGGAAAAATAATATAAATATTATTGCCATATATGCAGAAGTGGGTAATTTTCCACACTAGATTGTCAACTGAAACCTCGGAGCGCATCTGTGCAACAGAATACAGTGGAGTAATCGGCTTTCATTTGAGGTTTTCACATGTTTTGTGAGTGTTTATAAAAAAAACAGAGATTAAGTTGATGAATTCAGTAACTGCCCCGCTATGCAGGGAAACAGAGGCTTTTTGGTGGTAAAAACAAATTGCTTGTGATTGCTCTGGAATGCAGCACCAGAGATGGGAATAAATCTGAGAGACCTTGGCTCTCTGTGCACGCTGCTGGACACAATCGCGTTTCTCAAAGTGCAATGTTCACCTTTCCCGGAGTCCATACGCTCGCCTGAGCAGTGTCTCACTTTCCATACCACCAATTTTACTAGTGAGGGCAGTACTGCTATAAAAAACACCGTGAGAAATGGTGTGCATGGCACAGACTGCTGCTTATTTCCGATCTTTCCCTTCTAATAGCTTTGTCAGGATAACGTGCCAGGATAGTCAGTGGTCCATTGCTTATTTTTACTGCATCACCTTTCTAGAAATTCTTCCCTGCAACTCTGCAGCTTTGAACCTGCACAGGCTTTGACCCTTTTCTTCTCCTTGCCCTACCCTACCTCAGCCTGGGGAATGAAACCCCATATTTAGAGCTGCTCAGTGGGGGGAAAGTGTGACATGCTGTAGCATTTAGGGACCTAATGCTGTCTGACAGCTGATTGGAAATGTGCTGGTGTCAGAAAGGGAACCAGCTGTTCCCTTACCTTCTGGAGGGAGGTAAAGACTGGGCTGTCACATCCAGGAGTCTAGCAGCAATTACCCTGACGTTAGAGGATGAAAGGATGCAAACAAGTAGGCTGAAAATTAATTTCTTTTGCCCCTCTGTTTCATGCATCCATCAGCAGTACATCTGGGCACTGTGAATCTAATTTAAAAGTGTAATTTCTATCCCAAATGATTGTATTTGCTGTACTTTTTGCTCTCAAGTCAAGTTCAAGGGGGAGCAAACATGGAGTAGAGGTTATCTTTACCTCTGTGCTTTGCTTTAGCCTATTTCTACGTGCACGTGTATATCTTTGCGCGGACTACTAACACATGTTTTATGCTCCAAGTAAGTTCCTTGTCCCTTATTTACAGCTTGCAGTTTTCTTTCCTTCTCCAAGGACCTGCAGCTCTTGACCTTTTAGCCTAGTAAATTATTTACACGTGAAACAGTGAATCAAAATGATGGGTCTCAGGAAGATGCTGCTTATTCTCAAGGAACAAAAACACATTTATTCATGAAATCTCCTTCCTGAGGCTTTCGCTGTAGGCCTGTGTGTCCTGTCCTCCTCATCCCTCCGCGTTATGAGAAGGAGAGGCACTCCTTTTTCACACGGCTGGTTCATTTGCAAAGGGAAATGTCTTTCTGCCTCTGATTTTAAAACATCCCCTTGACGTTTTGGGGATGAGGTGAGAGGACATTAGTTTGATATCCTCCTGGAACTGGGAAACAGTGAAAGAATGCAAAAAAATACAAAATAAAATAAAAAAGGTGTGCAGAAAAGCCCAGGTTGCTACAGAAATCCCAAAGTGAGGGAGATACCAGCAGAATTAGGGATGTTTAACACTCTGAGCTAAAATCCTTCTGCTCCGTGGACCTTCTGGCTGCCCAAACACTCATTCCTTGTATGAGGAACTCTGCTGACGTGCAGGCTGGTTGGTTACGCTGCCCTGAACACGGTGTCTGGAGAGCATGGCCAGGTGACGTGCTTTCCAGCACGTTTGCTTTTGAGGCACACCAGTAGCTGGCTGCCCAGGTGACATGCTTTGGGGCTAATTTTAATATTTTCCAAAGCCCCCAAGCTCCGTGTCAGTGCTTGCAGTAACTTCGTGCTTTTGAAGTCTGAAATAAAAAGTAAAAATAAAAAATAATTAATAAAACAGCTTCACGCTGGCTATTTTTTAAAAAACGAAGTTGTTTCACATCAAGGACCTCTAAAAGAAGGTTACTTAAGAAGGTTATTTTTAATTCACTGTAAAGTACACATAACACTACTCAGTAAAGCTCTTTCAGACTCTTTGATGAAAGGCGCTATTGTAAGTGAGACAATTGTGCACATGGTGTGATGGGGAGGTTTTTTTTCGTAGAGCTATATTAATCAAATTGAGAAAATGGTGCCGTAGTCTTTGTAGCAAGTACCTCGCCGAAACTCACACAGTTTTATCTGCAGTACGGAGAAAACATACACTGGGAAACGTGAACCCAAGAAACAAAGTGGAATGAAAACAGAAAGTTATTTAAATACTTTGATTTCTTACCACATAATTTTGCCTATTGAGGGAATGTGGGAAAATCAACAAGAAGCCAACATTTGAAAAGCAAAGGTTTGTTTTGGAATTATCTCTATCAGCTTTTTTATTTTATTTTATTTTTTCTCAACACTGTTTCCCTTCACATTAAAAGGCTGGGACATGCCAGGCACCTCCTTTGCAGAAACCACCCTGGTTCTGAGTCAAAAAAAAAAGGAAAATAAAGCTTTCTTTCTAATCTGAACATTTCAGATTAAAGTGGTTTATTTTCTCAATAGCATAAGGAATTTCATAAACCATATATATTTCATGAGGAAAATGGCCAGTTTGTGGATATTTCGTGAGAAATGAAATCTCTACATCATTAAATGGCCAGAGAATACATTGAAAAGGAACATGTGTAAGGTTCTTGAGAACTTCTAAACTTGTTTTAGTTTTAGAAATTACAGCATGGTTTGATAGTTCTGCTGTAGCTGCCACTCAAGGAAAGGTGAGTTACACCTGTCCTGCAGTGGTGTATGGCCCCGAATGGTGTACCAAGGGAAAGAAAAACTTTTGTAAAGGCTTATTTTCATAACATGGCCACGAAAGGAAAATCAGGTTGGTAATTATCTTCTACAGATTTTAAATTTGGAAGGAGAAAAAAGCTGGGCAAGATCACGAAACCCTTGGAGAGAAAAATATCTCGTATCTTCCTCCCTATGTATAACTGCCTTAAAATTGCCTTCTTCTGAGCTTTGTGCAGTGCTCAGTGCCCATCATTTGTCTAACACGGAGTAGCCAAATGCACTGCAGCTGGTATTTGAGATCCTTTTATCCATCCTTCTCCACACACACACACAGAGACAAAAGTTAGTTTCCCTTAGGCAATCCAGAGCCCTGGGAGAGCGGCAATTTCTTTGATTGCTTATTGTAGCTGTAGCGCTGGAGATAAAAGTTTAATGCATCCTTATTGTCTCAGTGCTTTTAAGTATTCAGCTGCACCGAGCAATGCATCTTCATCCATGTAACCGACTGAATGCAGTGGTTTAAGATTAACAGATACAATGTCAGTGCTGTTACCTTTTTTTTGTTAGTGCTCAAGAAATAATTTGCACCGGAGGTGAGCGTCGTTGTAGCAGTCCCTGGCAGATGGGCAATGTGCAGCTCAGGTACGAGACAACGCAGGCAGCCGGGTTAGTAGAGGCCATAGAAACAATCCCCAGATATGATATTAGTGTAACGAACGATGGGCAAAGCAGCTTGGAAAAAATGGGGCTGGCCCCTATTCACCTACGGCAAGCTTCTGGGCTGAGCGCTGGGCCACGAGGGCAAGCTGAACGCCTGCTTCCGAAACAGAGGGGTCTGCTGGGCTGGATCCCCATCTTCATCATCCCCTCCTCTGTCCTAGAGGGAAGCGAGAGCTCTTCTAACCAATGCAGAAATTGCAATGCCACTCCCATTAGATAGGAACAAAAGAAAAGCGAGACCAAGTTTTGTGCTGTCCTAATTTTAGATTGACATTTAAATATTTCTCTCGCCTTTTGTCGCAGTGTTGGTTTCCCCTTGCAGCTCCTAGGAAGATGCTCGTGCTATTTCCCTGGCATTTCCTCTCCCCTCTCCTAACCACCATTCAGCTCCAGTTGGAAAAGGGAGGTCAGGAGAAAAATGCCCTTTAGCTGACACTCGGGTAACCCAATCCCCGCCCTGTTGGTCGGCTGTGCCGAATTCCAACTCATCTGGTTGCACCGAGGGCTATTGTACCAGCCCTGCCATCAGAGCCGGGTAATTGATATGCTTGAAGGGACTTTAATGAGGAAGAAAGCTAATTAGTTAATGTAAGGGGAGAAAAATAAGTCCAACAACCTTGTGGTCCATTTTGTTCCATTGCAGCGTCCCACAGCGCCTAGCATGGAGCCTCATTCCGAGCTGAGCGTGGCGGAGCTGAAGGATTGGCAAACCCTAGCAGCGACTGCAGAGCACGACTGGGTTCAGGGCACGTCTTTGTTCTTTCAGGGCCCTTCTTCTGATTCTTTGCTGTGCTTGGTGAGGCTGGGGGTGTGCTGGTCTCCTCCAGCGAGCATTTAGGAGCTGGGGGAGCTGCTGAAGCTGGGACCTTCCTCTAAAGGGGCTGCTGAGGACCAAAGCCCCTGTGCTGGCCCAGAAGGCTCACAGCAAGCGAGGCGAGTGCTGTTGCGGAGATGTGGTACCGCAACACGCATACCTGGATGTGTCCTGTGAGCTCTGCTGTCCTCAGGCATTTACAGGTTCTCCGGGATCCGTGTAGTTTGGTGGGACGCAGCCTTTTCCCAGGAATATGTCCCAGCCTTAGCTCCCCCATCAGGAGTGGAAGGGGATGTGGAGGGGAGTGCACAGCAGAAGTTATACTCTGGTGGAGTAAATGAGCAAAAGGGGTTAAAAGAAAATAAGGCAGAGAAGGAGAAAGCATGCAAAGCAGCTGTTAAGGCTGAACTTCACATTCCTAGTGTTTGTAGAAATTAGCTAAAGCTGGTAAAGTGACAAAGCTTCTGGGGGACTGGTCTAGGCTGGGAATTGCATCTTCTGGGCAGTGTGACAAAGGACTAGAGGTGTCGTGGTGGGGCTTAGGATTCCAAGTGATGCTGGTGAAGTGTCCCAAACTGTCCCTTTGTCTGTCTTCTCTTTTTTGAAGTTGATGTTACAACAGAAATTACAGCCAGAGTACTCTCTCCTCTCCATCAAATGGATTAAAAAGAACAAGCTCAGGCTTCAGATGTGTCTCTTCTATGGTCTTCTGAAACCTCCCTGAATCCATCATGCACAGTCCTCATCTTTTTAGCCCTGCCTGGGAAAAAAAGTCTGAAATGCATCAGAGAGACGGGCCTAGATAACATCTCTCTCCTGGCCTTCATTTTGTTCACCCGTTTACTGCTCTCCCCATACTTGGACACACCAAACTGAGATTATTTGTGTCCCCTCTCTCTGGGGGGAGAGAGGTCAGAGGGTCTGAAATGTTTCAGAGACCACTGAAGTCTGTGGGAGTCTCCTCTGACTTTGATGGATGCTGACACTGTCCTTTAGGGAGGAAAAGATAAGGAGGAAGGAGAGAAGGGATGGGAAAGAAGAAGGAAAAAGCTGTGGAGTAGGACTAAGATAGCAAAGAGATCCATAAACAAATAGGGCTGAGCAGTGTTTGTTCTGGATAAATTTTGCTTCCCACCGTGGCCTTCAGATTTGTATTCTTTGCACAGAAATCCAGTTTCTTCTAGCAAGTCCTGTAAACACCACCTGCTTCTGGTGCTTCAGATAATGAGATGGGCTGGAACGAGACCAGACCTTGGGCACAACTGGGGCTGAGGCCGATCAAAGAGGGGAGGCAGCAAGAACTTATCAATTATTTGAGAGAAAAGTCTCAATAAAAAGCCTTTTTCAATACAAATAGTCTTGCTGAATGTGGTGGGACTTTGGGGAGTGAGCAGTTCACACGAGATGAAACCCTTCTGTTTGTTGGCGATAAATAGTGTTTAAGGACATCTTTGAGGTATTGATCTATAGCTGCTGCTGTGTCCTTGCTTGCCTCAGCCCTGTCTTGAGAGCCCAGGGATGGTGCGTAGTCACGCTCTGTAGGCCCGTGCATGGTCTGATCCTGCTGGTACATAGTCCTGGTACCTTTTTCCCATCTCCAAATGCTTCATTCTCAGACGTTGTTCATCCTGGAGTCCCATCAGAGCAGGAAGGCGATGAGAAGGAAGTCTCCCTGTTTAGGAAGAAAGTATCCACATAACCAAATACCCTTGACAGTGCCTTAGATAATCTGGATTTATGCCTGCGGGCAGGTCTGCAGTGCTGCGTCCACTTCTGGGCTCCCCAGGGCAAGAGAGGGAGGTGGAGACGCTGCAGAGTCCAGTGCAGGGCCACTAACGTACTTAAGGGGCTGGAGCATCTCTCAGGTGAGGACAGGCTGAGAGTTGGGACTGTTCAGCCTGGAGAGAAGGCTCGGGGGAATCTCATCCATGTGTACAAATACCTGACGTGAGGCTGCAGGGAGGATGGAGCCCGGCTCTTCTCGGCGGTGCCCAGTGACAGGGCAGGAGCCGATGGGCACAAGCAAAATGCGGGAGGTCTGAACATAAGAAAATGCTTTTTCACCATGAGGGTGATGGAGCACTGGCACAGGTTGTCCAGAGAGGTTTTGGAGTCTCCATCCTTGGAGATGTTCAAGAGCAATTTGGATATTGTCCTGGGCAGCTGGCTCTAGATACTCCTGCTTGAGCCACGGGACTGCACCAGGTGGCCTCCAGGGGTTCCCTCCAGCCTCAGCCGTGCTGTGGCCGAGATGTGTGTTCATATGGGCCTGCTTCCTTCAGGACGCTTGGTTCCACCTTCAGCCACATGCTCTTAAAGGTGACTGGGGGAGAAGATAGGTGCACCAGGCTCGATGCCTGTGCCCATGGCGCTGCCACGCACGGCGCATCCACGTGTGCCGCCCCTTGCCCAGAATCACTTGTTGGCACGCACGTGCTGCGAGCGCTCGCGTACCTCCCAGCGCCTCTCCAGGTGCTCCACGCCCACGCTCCCTGTGTTGCTAGCGCTGCTGAACGCCCGTTAGCAACCAGGAGAAAATCTCCCCAAAAGGTCCTTTTAAAGGGAAAACTCGAGAAAGGCAAGGCACTCGCTCTCCTGCCCTGTGGAGGAGGTGCAACGCTGCCACTAGCGGGTGGCCGGCTGCACGGCTTGGGTTTCTCAGAGCTGCTCTGTTTGCTTTTGCACTCTGGACCTTGGCATTTGAATGGTGTCTGTGTCATTTAAATTGCAACACCCTGATGTGAATGTTCGTTGCAGCAGTGTTCTGCCAGTCATGCTTGCCAGCTCCTAGGTGTGTTCGTTAAATGTGTCAGAAGAACCATCATCACACACAGCTACAAAGGTGACCGAGTATCTGGGACTTAACAAGAAGTGTGTTTTTTTTCTTTTTCTTTTTCTTTATTTATTGCAAAATTGAGGTAGTTCCTTACTGAGTGCACTTTCAGCCTGATTTCCAGACTGTGCAGCCTGCCTGTCTGCCCATCCACCGCTCCCTTTTCCCCTCCGAAAAATCTCATGGCCGGCTTTCAGCTAGGCTCATCAAATCACAAAGAGAATGAAGTTTCTACAAATTTTATGAAAACTGATGACTGGATAGCAGAGAAAGTCCAAAATTAGTCCCCCAGCGAGAGCAAGACAGGCAGAATTTAGCAACCAGCCACTGTTTGTAGCTCCCGGCCAGCAAATAAACCAGTTTATAGTTGTGCCCCAGCTATAGCTTCTGCTCCCTCTTGTGCTGCCAGGCAGAGGAGATCCTGGCTTTTGGGAGATGGAGAGGACATTGCTCTGGGGAAAAAAAATAAAAATATGTTTACGGACACAGGACCAAAGCTGGAGGAAGCCAGGCTTCATTGCTTCTGGTGCATGTGGAATAACTTGTTTTGATATGTAGTTTAGAGACCTTAAAAAAAAAAATCAGTAATGCTAACCAGTGCTTCCTAGCAACCCTACAAAAACAAAGCAGTCTGTGCAGCTTTGCCTTCCTGAGCCACAGTATTTGCCTCACTGCAGGAACAGATTTCAGTAGGAGCCTTCCAAGGGGTTCCAGCGAGCAGGGAGCAGGGGAAGGAGTGCTGGCTTGTCCCCGGGTGCTGGTGTCCAACCCCGCATTCCTTGCATAGAGGAGTTAACGGAGGGATTGGGAACGGGGAATACAGACAATTAGAAAGCTCCTCTGTTTCCTTGCCTTGCCTTGTATTTTGTCAGTGGATCACAAAAGATACAGGAACTTCATCTCATATTTAACGACTTCTTATATAATAATTGCTGTGAGTGTGCCCGTGAGGTGCTCTAGTTTGGGTTCAGTGCAGGTTGCTTATCTGAGTGTGGTGCTCTCAAAATCCTCCTCAGGCTGCAACTTCCCAATGGCATTTACTAAAGGCAGATTGATCATTTTAGCAAAGTTTTATGAGATGAAGGAGCAAGATTTGCTGTGGGATTGTACGTGGCACGGGGCAGAAGAGGCAGAGCCCTTCCTGTAGCATTTATGGTTTGTAACTGTGTGGGAGCAGCGACTTTGTGTATCCTGCAGGATGGAGCAGCTCACACACTGCCATTTACACTGCAAACAGCCCCTGTGCTTTGAGACCTAACGTCCGTGTCTGTCCTCCACGTGGGTGAAGGTGCTGCCAGTTTGCCTCGAACAGGGTGGCGAGCAGTGCAGAAGTGTCAGCTTCCTCCTCCCCATCCTCGCTGCTGGCTCCTCCTGTGTGCTGGAGCAGGTGCCCCGTGCCCTTTCCCAGGCAATGACCTGCCAGCTTTTAGCTCCTTCCTGGGACGTGAGAACAGCGAGTGCTACAGCAAGGAACTCCTGCGGGGAGGGCTGGCCTTTGGCACACAGGAAAGGAGTTGCAACGAAGTGCTGAGGCTGGATTTACCCCAGGGCTTCACGCGGCGTTTGGAAGCACGAGGCAAAAGGCAGAAGCCTTGGGGGGCTACAGTGGGGTGGCAAAATGAGAGCTTGCCCTGTGCTGCTGTGGCAGAGGGGGCAAGCACCTGGCTGCCTGGCCAGCCGCTGGGTGCTAGGGGCTGCTGGGGTTAAAATGGTACCAGATCCGATGAGCTGGGTTTGATGGGAGGCAAGCCGCTTGCATTTCTGATAGTGCGTGGCTGGATCTTACAGGCCTCTGGTGTGAATTTCTGAGGCTGTCCCAAATTGCTGCCCTGATTCAGTGGCTCTGGGAGGTTTACAGGAGTACAGGGTAACCTGGGCTTGTTCTGCTTCCACCTGCGCCACCTCCTCTCTCCTTCAGCCCAATCCATCCCATCCACAGAGCAAAAACAAATCTTATATCTATGGACCGAATATTCAGACAGTGGTATACACACCGATATCCCACTCCATGAGAAAGCATCGTGACCACATGCTGCACAGGATGGACCTGCTGGTGTTCCTGCACCACGCATGCACTTGGCACAGCTGGTGCTGCCCCTTGCAGCTCAGCACAAGCCCCTCTCCCCTGCTTTGTCACCCTGTGCTCGAGACACTGCCTCTGGCACATGGGGTGACGCAGGAACCGAGTGCTGCAAGCAGCCGGCGAGCCCCTCATCACCCCCTGCTCCCTTCAGGCTGCGGTGATCGGTGCACGATGCAGCTACAGTTTGCCAGGAGCCCCTGCCCCATCCCAGGGTTGGCTTACCAAATACGGCACTTCGTCTTGTGTCTTGGAGAATACAAAACTTTCCGGGCCTGACAAGCTTCTACGAGCTGTCTTAACAAGACGGTTTGTTAATATTTGCTAAGTTTTGTAATGACCTCTGGGCTCCCTTAACAGTTTTGGGCAAACCATGCGAGGCTTCCTTTCTGGCTGAGATCTGTTGTGTGCAGAGCAGACTCAAATCCCAGCTGAAGGGGGCTTGAAGAGGGGGGTAGGATTGAGCAACGCATGGAACAGACCTGAGGAAGCTGCTCCAGTCCTCCCTGAAGGGAACCAGCTGAATTCCACACGCGCCGAGCGGCTACCGTTGTGGGCCACGAAGGGTCCCCGGAGCTGTAAAACCTGCAGATGCCATCCCTGTACCCCAGCATGACGTTCCGGCGCTGTATAAAGCTGATGCATCACAGCATGCCTATGCGCCGCCGTCACCACGCCATCAGCCCCGCGGAGCTGCGGCGGCGTGTCCTCCTTCCAGCAGGCGAGCTCCCAAGGGGAGGCATCCCCTGAGCACGCTCCAAAACAGGCAGCCGGGAACAGAAAGTTCAGCGCGAGCTCCGAGTGCCTGCAAGTTCTGCTGGAGTGTCCTTGAGTGCCCTCCCCCTGCCCCAAGCCTCTGCCGTGAATGCTTTTGGCTCCTACAGCCCAATCCATCGCGTGAAACCTTCCCTTCCTGTTTCTCTCCAGCTCTGTTCCAGCCTCAGCTCTTCCAGCCTTTCCTTTCTTCCTTGCCTCTGCCTCTTGTGATCACTCTTTCCTACGGGGGTTTTCCTCGCGCTGCAGCTCTGCATCCTGGTTGTCTCTTATTTTGCTCCTCTGCTTGCTTTGTGGTGCAAAGCAGCGTGGCTGTAAGGTGGGATGCAGAACAGCGCTCGATCTGTCTTGGCACGCTCAACTATCAATCCCCAGTAAAGCTTGACAGTGGGGGGGATTTGAAAGTGAGGATGTTCCGGTTCAAAGGTACATTGCATTACATTTTAAACTATTTTTCGCTAATGCTTGTCCCTCTGGAGCAACAAGGTGCTGTTTGCTTTACTACTCTCTGCGGTATTTACAGTTTCTTTTGCTAATACCCAATGAATTCAGCATGTCTTAGGAGGTTAGGATTCCTGTGTGTGCCTTCTTAGTGGTCAGTGTATCAGGTCATCGCAGACTGAGATAGAAATTGGGGTCTGAGAGCATGCACGAGACCAGGAGCTGATTTTATCGAGGGTTAGTGCAAAATGGGAAGTAACAAATACAGGGGAGCGCTGCTTCACGCAGTGTTCGGCATGAGCAAGCAGAGGGCTGTGTATTGCAGCATTCAGCACTCCAGGTGTACTGGGCAGGGAACGCTGGCTTCTCCGGGTGTGCTTGATCAAAAGTGCAAGGTAAATGGAAAGCTGTCACTTGGAGCAGTATTCTCTCAAAATTACCCTAGAAATAGAAATAGGAAGCCTCATAGTCAGAGCTTTTCCATGAAGGCAGAGATGTGCCAGGCTCTTTTTGATCTTCTGTTCTCTGCAATAAAATCAAGCCAGATTCTGATTTCATTTGGACCACTGGAAATTATGAGAGCTGTTAATACTAAATACATAGAAAGTTTTCAAATAGCGAGCTGACAGTTGTCCTGAAAATCAGTACTGTTAGCAGCTCAACTTCATGGCAACTACTCCTTATTGACACAGCTACAAGTCAGACAAGATTTGGCCCTTATTAAGGAAATGCTGTTATGGCTTTGTAGCACGTACGGAGAGAAGAATTTCTTTAGTGATTTGCAAATATTCATTTCCAAGGTTTCCTCAGGTGGACTTCAGTGTACACACCCCAGCCTAGTGGCACCTGTACTGGGATCACTGGAGATGAATGGTGGTAGCACAAGAAGAGGAGCAGTGAGGATATTAACATGACATTATCGCTTTCATTGCATCTAAAGCACCTGATGCACAGCAGACATCTGAGCTCTACAGAACCTGGGTACCACTGACCTGGGGGATTCCCCTCACAGGGATGCTCCCCACCTCGCTAGTGCTGCACCCAAGAATGCTATAGCTGCTTGGGAAGAATGCCAAAGAAACCATACAATATACGAAGAGCTGACCTTGGGATGTTTGGCCGTGTGCCATAGGCCAAGGCACCGTCATCCTGCAAAATAAACCTTCTCGTCCTTAGCACGGCAACATCTGTGAAGGATAAAGGCCAGCCTGACTGCTGAGGCTGCCAAACTGTCACCCCGTTACAGCGCTGGGGGAATCTCAGCCCCTCGTCCCAGCCCTGACGGACGTCTCCCAGGCTCGGTAATGAGATGCAAGCACTTTGATTTGCACGCCCACAGCAGGCAGGCTCATCCCGGTGGAGCAGCCATATGGGCAAACTTCAGGTGTCCTCACCGTGGCTGCATATGCTTTAACATGGCTTTTTTAAAAATTTATTTTATTTTTTTAAACTCTGTTTCCTTTGCTGCCAGGCTACATAACGGCTTTTCAGCTTCTTCCCTGGCATCCTAGATTGTATTTGAATGGAGTTTGTCTTGTTGCCCTCTAAAATGAGATGTCAGCGGATGTCTTCTCACTTTTGTTAATGGAACAGATCCTGAGCTCCCTCCCAGCCTACAAATTGTCCCGACAGTGGTGGCTGCGGGTTCCTAGGGTGGCAGATGGGACTCAACATCTAAAAGCTGGTCCTGTTGGTTTGGATTGAGGAAACACACATATTTTGATTCAAATCCATACCATTACGCCCTGTATCGGTCTTAAAAAGCTGTACTGGACGCCCAAAGCACGTGGAGTGGCTGTGGTGTGCAGTACAGGGTGGAGTGACTCTGGATGAAATTGGCTGCACCATGAGGTTTTGGCTGAATTGAAGCTTTGGTTAACAGCAACACGTTTGGGGCATCCCCAGTCCTTACGGCCTCGGGGTGCTGCTCTGTCTAATGCAACAGCTTGAAGAAATGTCCTCTTGGCAGTGGAAAGGCAAAGCTTTGCCCGACTGCTGTGGGTTTTGTGTGCACACAAGTGTGGCCGTGCCCCGGAGCCGCTGGGTTTGCTGCCCCAGGCACAGGGGACGTTTGGTGCTGGCACTCCCAGGCGATGCTGAGAGGTCGCAGGTTGGAGAAGGGGCAGTTTGCATGGTTTGCACGTAGCTTACTGCCTTTTCCTCAGTCCCCCTAAAAGCAATCCGTCATGGGGGGTCCGTGTACTTTGTGGGTGAGCTTTAAACTCAAGGCATCTAACAGCGGCGTTGACATTTCTGTGAGTTCATTGCCGCTGATCCTCCTTTCATGTAGCTCTTCTTCAAATAAAGGGTGTTTTGTGAAGGGTGATATACAATGCCGATCAACGTTGACATTGCAGATTTACATCATTTTTGAAGAGTAAAACTTGTCCCGGTGACCTTGCCACGAATTTCACTTTGCCATGTTGTCTGGCTTGCTGTACCCTCTCCCCTCACATAGCTGCGTTTCTTGTGTGCTCCGAAGGACTCTGCTGGTTTGGAGGACACAAGATTCATGTATAAAATTAGCATATTTATAGATTATGTAAATATCCATATAATTTATACCAAAGTACTGTGTGCTGCCCAAATATAATCTCTGCTGCCTCCATCACACAGGTGCACTTCATCACAACCTACCTGAGGCGTTACTGTGGCCTCAGACGTCCCAATCAATCAGTACGAGGATTTTGAGTGCAAAAAAAGGCATAAAGCATCTATGGGGAAAAATCACACCTCCTGCCTTCTGTTTTTCCTTAACCAAAAAACTCCCCAAACTCATAAAATTTGTCAGTGTGATGCCAACAGAAATGTGTGCTGCGTTTGGATGTGTTTAAGTGACGTTTCTATCGCTCGCTGCTTTCGCCTGTCTCCCGTTTATGAAGTTAGTGCGGGGCGTGTATCACGGTGAATGCACAGAAGATTCATACTTGTGCGCGCCGTTTATGCCTACCCTCGTTTCCCGTTGTATTTGCAGCACAGGGTGCACCAGGAGGCCTGCACAACTGAGCTCAGAGTCCTTCAGCTGCACGTCACGGGCCGGTCATGCAGGCCCTGTTCGCTGCCATGTTTCCTAGCTTCCAAGGTACAAGGGATCGAATTTGTGTGTTATTGTTTAGTTTTTGTTTGTTTGTTTTCAGAAGGGGCTACCCCAGGGATGAGTTTTGCCCAGGGAGGAGGCTATAAAGCAACAAGAAGCAACTCAGAGGGGGGATATGACAGCAATTAAAAAAATGAACCTGCTTGACCCTAATTTTGCAAATCTCTGGCTGTCAAAGAACTTAGCCTGACTAATTATGTTTCGATGTGAAATTGTGGAATCATTACAGCTTTGATTACACAGGTCCCCCAGCTCCTGCCTGCCATGGTGCCTGGGTGTGTGTGCTTTCTAATGTCTTCTTTCATTTCATATTTGTTTTAGCCTTCCAGTTCTCCGGTAGTAACCAGAAATAGGCCTCCAAAAAAGAAATAATTGCATCCCACATCTGAGATGTGCTATCCTCAGCTGTCCTCCCACCGCCCTCCTTTCTCTTTCTCCTTTTGGCCTTTGGAGACCGGAGCCACTGCTGCAGTCAGGCAATTATCCTTCAAAGCTGGGAACTGCGCTGAGCCTTGCCAAAAACCGCTGCAGCCAGCGAGCAGCCAGCTTTGAACGCACGGTGTGGAAGTGCAGCCGCTTCCCCGTCAGATGCTCTCAGGGTAAGAGCAGGGCAGCTACATTGGAAACGAGAAGCTAATACGAGTGTTGGGTGGTTAGAAACCTGGAGTTCAGGCAGCAGACTAAGTGTAGTCTCTCTGATGTAAAATGTTTCTTTGGTTCCAGGGTAAGGCCTGGGGTATGAAGATTCAGGATTTCTGGGTGTTTCTAAAAATAGCATTTTCGAATTTGGTCAGCTCAAAATATACCCCGTGCTTTATTTTTATTTTTTGTTCCATTCTCTAACACAACTGCTTACAGAGCCCGTGCCCTTTTTCCTTTATTAGTCAGACTGCCAAGATGCTCTGCATAGTATAAGAATAATTTGGGAACCCAAACCTTTATTGGGGTCCGTGCTCTGAGAAATCAATACGGGCTGCCATTCCCGAGCAACTCGGAAAACAAACCCGTGCCTGCAGCTCCGATAATCAGGAGCAGCTCTGCAGCGACAAATGAACGTGCCCAGCCTTGCACTTGTCGCTCTGAGCCGCTGCGTCCGGGCCCCAGAGAGGGCAGCGGGGCAGGGAGGACGCAGTATCCCTCACCTCATCCTCGTCAGCGACTTTCACGTTAACAAACCACCTTTCTGTGCCTGCAACAGAGCAGCTGGAGAAAACAAACAAAAGAGCCGGCTGCTGCAAAACACCACTCCCAAAATAGAGATTGTTACATGAAACAGAGCACCGAGAGGGAAGGCTGGTTCAGAAAATAGCTCGTGGCCGGCCTTTAAGCAGCTCGGTATTTTATGGTAAATAATGCAGGAAGGAAGGGAAAGTGCAGCCTTGAAATGGATGTGCTGGGAGGTCTTGCCAGCACCTGAGATGTCTTTGGAGACCTTCCAGCGGCAAAGCAGCACGCCGCAGGCATAACTAGTTTTTCTAACAACCCCCTTGGCCTCCCTGGCTGCTCGGAGACATGGACTGTGAGCGTTTGGGGGTGGTAGGAGCGAGGTGGGGGCTGCAGGGGGAAGCCCTGAGCTTCAGCTCTCTGCCCCCAGCAGCCACTTGCGAAGGCACAGCGAGGGCTCCGGTGTCTTCTGTGCAAGTCCAGCTGTGGATGGGTGCACAGGGAGTAGCAGAGGGCAGGATCTGGGCATTCAGGGTTCAGAGGTGATGAGAAGCCCAAACTGCCTCGCTGTTTCATACGGACCAAGGGTCCTTCATTGCTCTTCTGTACCCCCAGACCATTGCAGCACCCCGGGAGTCCTGGCTGCAGCCAGCTGCCAGCCCGCGCGGTGCTGAGCCGTCTGAGCTGTGGGCATGGGGCTGCCCGCGGGCGTGGGTCTGCAGCTGATGCCCCAAATTTCTTCTCTGGCAGCCTGGGATTGCTACCAGCTTTCCAGGATTTTGCCTTCCTGGCCGCCCCAGCTGAGCAATCATAGCTACGTCCCAAAATGACGTGGTCTGGCAGCACGGCTAATTGGGTTAACTGAGCTGATAGAGAGCAGGTATCCTGTGCTGCAACCACCTCGGCAGAGAGAAACACTGCTGTTTCTAGCTCTTGTTTGTTGGGTGTTATATATATGTATATTTTTTTCTTCTTCTTTCTTTCTTTCTTTTTTCCTTTTTAAATTTTATGGCAGTAAATTAAAAAAAAAAAAAGAAAGAAAACACATCTTGAGCTTTAATGAGCAGGCGGCATCCTCAAACTAGGACAGAGCTGGAGACCCAGAGGGTGAGTGCTCTGTGACGAGAACAGAGCCGAGTTAGGAACAGGGCCACATGCCCCTGACCTCTTACCACCTCGCACAACAGTGTGGTGACATGAAAGCAGCACTTCACTTGCAATGACGAGAAGACTGAAAGCAAGCTAAAACTTTACTTCCGAGGCCTCTTTGTCCTTCGCTGGCACCATTCTAGGTGGCGGATTTAAAGCAGCGCTTGCACGAGCTGGGAGAAGTGCTGTGCTGCTTTCCTTCCACAAAGAATTGTTGCTCGTTACAGAAACGAGCAGGAGATTATTTCCCGTATAGATTTTCTGCATACTGCAAATTGTTTGTAGAAGCAGGCTGCGTGCTTCATCATAGTTCCACACTTGCAAATGTATCTTCACCGAGACACTAATGTCTGTCAATGTGCGTGTATAAGCAGCAGCGTTTGCATGCTTAATCGGGCACGTGGCCTTTGTTAATTAGGCAGTCAGCTAATGCTTTATGTCTGTGGGTCTGCATGTGCAATCATTTGCCCAGAACCTCATTAATTTTACTGGCTGCCCCTCCTGTTGGAGTTCACAAATCAAGCTGAGCATGCACACAAATCCCTTTGAGTGGGTTTCTCTAATAAAGCAAATCAGGCATCAGAGGAAACTCTCAAAGAATATTGAAAACAACAAAGCTATAAGGGCTGACCTGGTGATTTTGCAAAGCGGCTTTGTGCGATCAGATGGGAGCAGCTGAGAATTCCAGCTTGCAGCTAGGGGCAAGCAGGACCGCTCTGTCTTGCAGTTACACGCCGTGCATGTTTGTGTACATATATACACGTAAACACAAACGTGCTTCATCGTCCCCAAGAATTTTTGGTGTGTATTCAGTGTAGATGTCTCCTCGGAGACCTCTGCCTGTAGGACACAGCATCTGCCAGTCGCCGCATCTAAAGAACAGCCTCAGCTCACGATAACCCAGGTAGCAGGGACCTGGGCTGTACGGGTGGGCTGTGTGCACACAGCGGCACGCTCTTTCCATGTGCCCATTTTCACCAGTGACGCTCCCTCGACCTGCCCAGGAGAGAGGGGAAAGCAGTCAAGGGGCTTTCTTGAGAGTGGAATTAGAGAAATAATGCATCACTCGCCGTTCTAGGCCATGCTTGAATGCAGCAGTGAGGCCCCTGGGACTGGTGGTGCCTGTGCACATTTGCAAGGGATGATTTTTTCCGTCCTGGCGACCAACAGATTAGCAGGGTGGAGGTGTAGGATTCTTGCTTGCTTTTCCCTCTGCATTCTCTCGACTACAAAGCAATGAGAATCACTGGAACACAGCCTCAAAGCGATCCTGGGGTGAAATCCTCATTCTCACCGACTGCAGTGCAGACAGCAGCTCACTCAGGATCTTCCGGACATCGTTCCACGAATTTGCTCCCTCAGACAGCCTTCTCTAGAGGCAGAAAGGACAGGTGAAAATTTTTCAGGAGTAGCAGCCTCTCTTTCCCTCCTTGCTGCCGGTGTGTTACGCTTCTTTGAGCTGCTCTGCCTGCATTATACACCTCTACTGGCGGAGACACAGCACGAGTTGTGCCTGTGCTTTTGCCATCTGCACTGCAGTCCCCATTACGGATGCAGCGCTGAGCAGCTTATTTCACAACTGGCTGAGGGAAGGGCATAAGCACGTGTGTGTGCAAGGGTATTCCTCGCAGCATCCAAAACTGCTTTGGGGGTTGGCAAGGTAAGCTGCTCGCTTAAATGTTCTCTGCAGAGGTAAAAACACCTGTTACCATCTGCAAAGGACCAGCCTGCAGCAGGGATTTGGGCACAATTAAGGAACGGGTTCGCCCTGCACCGTATAAAAGAGTGGCTGGATGCTTTTTGCATTCCTAAATTGAGCTGTTTGTCTGGGCTACCCCCGCGCTAGGGGAGTGTTACTTCAGTGCTGCAAATGTATGAGAATATAGGTGGAAAAGTGGCAATGGCATGGCTTGGTTCCACCTCTCCCTCTAAACTAGACTGTTACTGCTGTGCAAAGGGATGTCTCTGAAGTCATGAGGGAGAAGTGACAGTGGAACCGAGCTCTTAAAATAGAGAGGGCCTATTTTGCTTTTTTTCTTTTTCCCCAGCTGTGCTTGCATAAATCGAGACGTAGTTCAGACATCACAGGAGTTCCAATTGCCTTGAAAAAAAATTAAAAAAAGCAGTTGTTGTGAAATAAACGTCTCTCTGCCCTGGCTGGGTTGCCGGGAGGACGGCGGTAAGAGAGACAAGCTGCTGTGTTTCAGCTGCCCCGAACCAGCTCCGGAAGTAATGTTTAATCAAAGCAAGCTGACATTTGTCTATTGAATTGTTATCAGAATTGCTTAGTCATTCGTGTGCCATTGTGTTGCAGAACGGGGAGCGGGGGATTTATTCAGCCTGACACGAGCTGCTCCCGGCCGTTTGCGTTTCCCCCGCCTGCTCCCTCCATTTGGCACCGCTGAACAAGTCACCTCGAGGCCAAGGTGCTGCCGGCCCCTGTGCACAAGGCTTCATCTTAGAGCATCCCGGGGAGATATTTTCTTCCTTATTATCACTCAGCACGCCTGATCTCCAGCCCCTTGGAGGAGCCAGGGGGACGAAGGGGTCTGCCTGCCGTTTGCTTACGTGCCGCCATAAATACCGCTAAAGACCTGCAGTAAACCACCACGTCCACCTTTGCTGTAAATAGGGTTGGAGGCTCGGGAGGCTGCCTGTGGGGTCCCTGAGCTGTGAAATCAGTTCTGGCGGGCCCCTCTTCTGCTGGGTCTGGGTTTTTAGGCTGTGAGCGGGAGGAGGAGAGGGGGCGTTGTTTGGGGTGGAGGTGTCTCGGTCGTGTGCGCGCACACGTGCGGGAGATGCAGACAGACAGACAGGACAAGACAAAGCAGGCGTGTTGCTGAACGCACGAGTGAGAAAGCTGGGGAAGGTGTAGCCATAGAAACACTGTGTGCTTAGGAGTGGTGGCTCGGAGCGATGTAGCCCATCTCTTCAGCCTGGGGGAGCCAGAATATTTCGGTGAAATTTTGGGTCTGCTCGTGTGCACCTGCCCTGGGCATGCAGGTGCATATTCTACACATGTCTGTGGCTGCTGGTGGATATACGGGTGTCCACGAGGACAGAAAGTGCCTGGATGGGTGGCATGGTGCTGTTTAAAGAGGGGTATACTGGTCTGAGAGGAAGGAGTGGGAGCCCCAGGCTTATCGCAGGGCTGAGAAGGGGCAGCAAAGCTGTGCCAGCGGACGTGGCTGAGCAGAGCGGGGAGAGATGAGAGGTGGCTACCCACAAACATGCCTGTTCCCTCTGAGAACAGAACAGTACCGTGGAAAAAATCCTCTTTCCTTCTGCAGAGAGAGGATCTTTGCACGAATGGTCACAGGGTGAGCAGGGGGTGTTCTCTGTGTGCAGGTTTATGCGTGGATTAAGCTGACCTGAGGCCGTGCTGCTGGGTCATGTGCTCTCCCTTGTGCCAAGAGCAGCTCTCCAGGGATCCGCCAGGTTAGGAAGCTGATCTCTCTGAAAACTAGCCCAGCAGAAGGGGAAAAAGGCAAACAGGTAGCTTTCCAATGCATTAGTTCCTTGCCTTGGCTGATGCTCATGCCAACAGAAGGACGAAGGTAAAGACAGGAGTGGGGGCGAAGTGGAAATGCCCCTTTTCCTGGCAGTTTGAACTGGAATCATCTCTGTTACAAAACCACTCATCCCTCAGCCTCTTTCATCTGCCCAGAGAGAGCCAGCAGCTGGACTGAGGAGCACAGGGGGCACCTTCCCCCCCGGGGAAGTATCGCTCTCTTTGCTCAGTGGCAACATTGGGAAGTGAATTGGTCAGCGTAGTGCCATCCCATACCTCTGGTTTCTGGCACAGCTTAAGGAGGACGATGTCCACGATCTCCACCGATTGCTCCACAGCTCCAGCAGTCCCACAAGGGCTGGGGAGGAGTCGTGGGGGGGTGAGTGGCCATATAGTGGGCTGATAAATCCTAGAATCTGGACAGGGAGGAAAGGCAAGCTGTAACAGCTTGTAACAGCACACAGCGCGCTCCAGCAGCGTCTTTACAAACAAAATGGTGTGCAGAAAATTTGGGGTCTTCTTGGGGGCATCTTTCCAGGAAAAAAAAAAAAGTAATCTTTTGGGGTTTGCTCTTTTTGATGCAGTCAGTCCCTGTTTCGATATTGCCATGCCTGTTCTGTTGTCTAGTGAGTGTGCAAAATGGACAGGTGTCTGTGCAAATGGACACCACACACGCACGTGGTGCCACACAGGATTGTTCCATCGGTGCCTGGCAGGTCGCACTGGCTGATGACAGGGCCCCTGTTACCCGGATGGGACGAGCTGGTGGACCCGTGCTCTTCATCTTGAACCCGAGGCCAGGCTGGGGTTCCCAAGGCCGGACCTGGCTTTCTGCTTCCCTCTCGCTCTCCTCCGGTGTCTTCTTGTTCCTCCCCTCCATGTGCTGCAGCCCAAACCCCAGACAATAACTGGAGGAAACCTCTGGCTGCATAGTTCTCATTCCTGGGCTGAGATGCGTGCGGCTTTGCCCTGGGTGGACGGAACTTGTGCTGGGGAATGAATACAGTCGGAGGTGGGAGCTGATTCTGACCTCTTCTTTTCAATGGTAGGCTGTACCTTGTATGGCCTTGCCGTGAAATAATTTCTGTGCTTCTGTTAAAGTTACTTTTTTTTTAGTGCCACAAGCATGGGGATGGTTGTCTAAGAGAAAGTGCACAGCTGAGACCTTAATTTCTTCTGAGTGAGCAAACAGCAAATGTGCTGCTTTGAAATGTCACTGGTTCCCCTATCAGGAATAAAATGAAACAAATCCAGGGTGGGTGACAGAAGAAAATCACAGATCTTCAAACTCTTTTCATCTCTTCTGAAAAAAATAAAAGTACCTCCAGAAGTTAGCACGAGGGATAATAAAGCTGTGCTTGAAACAGCGGTGCAAGAAAACACTGATGATTTAGCGGGCTACAGGAAATCCTTTTTCGCTACATGCACTTCTCTCTAATTGGGATGTGCGAGAACACTTCCTATCCTCTTTCTGGCAATGGGATTTATCCCGAATGAACATAACCCCCTGGTTATGTGCTCTCCGGGAATAGCAATGGGCAGGGGGAGCAGAGGCAGCCGTCCTTCGCCAGCTGCGCTTGGGCCTCATGGGAGGTTAACGTGCGAGCCGAGGAGCTGCGACCCCCAAAGCCCTGCCCTTGGTCCCGCCGTGACCTGGCTGAAGTCCTTCGTGCCTGTCTCCTCCCAGCCCTGCTCCTCGCAGCCGGGAGGCGTTACGGCATTTCATGGTAAACCATAAACCTCATTTCGGTTCGTCGTTGGATGCTGGCTGCAAACTGCTCCTCAGCCCAGCCCCAGGGGGTGTCTCTGCCGGCAGGGTGCACAGCCCCACCTTTCCCCTACTCATTCACTGGGCTGCCTCGATCAGACCAGCACGTATATTGGCTTTCTAGTGGCAAATATGCTGAGTGTAATTATAATTGAGATACCGTCTACTTTTTTTTTTTTTTTCAGTGCTTCCACGCTATAGTAAAAATAACAATAGATGTTCTCATGCGTGCTTTGTTGTACCTGTTTCAGCTCTTAGCCCTCACCACAAATGACTATTTTATGCTCCGTGGTGGCCCTGCAGCAACGTGGCGAGATCCAGAACCGTGCAGTCTGGGGCTGCTGAAACGCTGGGAGAAGTGGGGCAGGTGATGCCCGGGATGCTCCCGGGTGCCTGCTGGTGAAACCTCAGGGAAAGGGGGAGCTACCACGTGGCGCTGCCGCAGGGCTTGTCCTCACCGCCCTGCTGCTTGCTGGGGGTGGCCTCGCTCCGAGTCGTGCCCTGCCTGAAGGCACGGAGAGCCAAAGAGAGGTTTTGTTATCTCCTGAACCCGTGGCTGGGGTCTGGGTAGGATCCTGTCAGGTGGGCCTGTGGCAGCTGCTGGCTGAAAGATGGTCTGGGTGCGCTGCTGCAGCAGAAGTAAAAAGCACCCCTCCCCACCCCCACGATAAGAAATAAAATAAAATTGGCTTAAGTGTTCTCAGTATTGGTGAACACGTCCTTTATTTTGATGTCTCTCAGGAAAAAAATGTGTATGGGAAAGGCATCTTTTTTATACTTTCTCTGAAAGCCCCCGAAATGAGCTTGTTGTGTGCAGAGGGTCACAGAGGACAGGGTTTGCGTGTGCGTAGCAAAGAGCAGCAAACCTTGCCCGAAGTTCTGCCTTTACAGATTGAGACGTTTCCTCGCTTCTTCACTGAATTACCCAGAGCTTGTGGGCCTGGGAGGCTTGGGCTGGATGCTCGATGGGAACAGATGCTCTTCCAAAATTTCCAGGGCGTTTTGTTCCAGATTGAACCAGGAATAGCGTAAGAACAATCGGCCACAGTGACTGGCACCTCCCGGCCCTGGCCCCAGCCCCAGTGCAGGCTGATGCTGCAGTGAAGCATGCAGCACGGAGTGAGCTGGAATTCTCTGGGCCTTGGAAAAGGGCTTTTAGCCATGGGCCAGAGCCTGGAGCGGCTCTGCCAGTAATTCTCCTTCCTGGCTTTAGTAACTGGAGTTCCAGCGGGGGTGTGCTTTTTAAGGAGAAACTGGGTACTAGAGACGGGTCTTGTTTGGATCGTGCTGGGTATTTTCAGATTGGGCTCCTCTGGGGTAACGTGTTCAGCTCACCTCTTTGTACCGCATGATGCCCATGCTCTGGAGAAATATTGATGCAGGTTTTGCAGCTTGGGTCCAGCTCTTCTCCAGTTCTGACTCTCTCCATCCCTTCTGTGCACGGGGAGGTGCAGCTCTTTGCCCTCAGTTTGCTCATTCACGTCCGATGCCAGCAGCACGTAATGGTCTTGTAAAAGCGTTTCAGGTCAGTGGGTGGCTAACAGATACCTTCAGTGGATAAACAGCTCTGGAAGAAACTCCCCTTTAGGATAAAGGGGGTTATTTAACATGCTACACAAGGTCGGGGAGAGCAAATGTAAGGCTGTAGCTTCCATTGTCCATCAGGGCTGCAGGTTATTTACCCGTGCCTTGTTCACTTGGGGTTCTGCAGAACTGCAGCTCATCAACTACCAGTCTAAAACACTAGTGAGGGTGTAATATCGGCACAAGCTGCAGTGACTGCCACATCGGTATACCCACACAGGCTTTTTCTTCATTGGATTGTGATGTCTCCCTCCAAAATGGGTTACCTTTATGCAATGCAGTGCAAGGTGCAACAAAATGTTTCTCTGGTCCTCCAGGCTCTGATTAAAGGATCTTGTCCTAAAGTGCGGTGGGATATTGTCACCAGACCAGGAGGATATCTTCCATAATACCCAAGCATTTTTAACAGCTTTCCAAAAGCTTCTGGGGCTGAGACATCAGAGCCGTCCTTTTTCCCATATTTTCTTTTTTCAAGCATATACGGCCAAGCCAGGTTCACACTGGCTGGTGCAGGGGGGTATATCCATTTCTCTGAGCCACAAAAGCTGCTTCCCTCCCTGAAGAGCTTTGATAGAGGAGAAGCTGGCTGCGTTTCCAGCCTTCTTCTCCCCTGGGACCCCTGGCAGAGGGGTTGGGGGTAGACCTTGCGCTCTGGCCATGCCCACTCCAGCCTGCTCCATCTGCTTTGGGACCGCGTGCACGACCAGTCCTCACCAGAGGGGAGGTTGAGGCTGCCACAAACTGTTCATTTCGGCAGCTTTCTTTTTTTACCCCTCTTTGTTAGCGCTGGGAGCCCTGCACCCTGGCTCCCATTAGCAGAAGCTGGCACAAATTAAAACCAAATTTAGCCTCAGTGTCTGCGTTCTCGGTGAATTTCACCTCGGCTGATTATTTTTATGGCTTGTTGACAAAACGGTACGTGTGTGCGGGGAGGCTATTGCGGGTCCCTGGAAAATGCCAAATGAGCCACTCTGGGAATGCTGAAGCCCTCACGCATCCCTCGGCGGGCACACGTGGGGCACGCTCGTGTGCCTGTGCTTGCGAGACAGCAGGGCCGGAACGGGTCATCCACCGCAATTATTTGTCTCAGTAAATGATTTTCTTTTCTTTTTTTTTCCTGGTGCGCGTGTTCTGGCTGCTTTGTCGTGATAACTGCATCTGCTGCTTCAGGCTCATCACCATCAGCCCCCCCTCGCCCCCTCCTCCGAGTTGCCAGGCAGCGGGCGGATGGCTCCAGCGCCCATTGGGAACCCATTACTCACCCCTTCGGGTGCTCGGGATTATTCACGTTCTGCTGCCGGTATTTACGGTCACAGCTGCTGAAACGGTGTTTGCAAATTTATGCTGATTTGATTAGCCAGTTTAGTCATCGTAGCTTCTCGGAGCAGGATCTGGCCGTAAAATCGCTGTCTGCTGCTGCTCGCTAATGGCGTGGCACATGAGAGCACGAGCCCCGGCGCGGTGCAGGGGCCGGCAGGGACCATATGGCCAACTGGCGTCCCCCTTTACCATCTCCAGAAAATGTTATACCCTCTATGCACAGCAAAGGGTTATCAGCTCTGTCACACCACGAAACCACCCATCCACCTGAACGACACACCAGCAAGCTGACAAAACCAGCCCTACCCCAGCCGTGCCGCTGGGTGCGTGCGGTTCCTTGCCATGCTCTGAGGCTGCCCTGCCCCTGGCAGAGCTGTTTGGAGCAGGGCAGCAGCCCGTGGAGTTGTGCTGCCATGGTTATACCCAACCTGCTCGGTTTTTGTTTCCCTTGGCTGCCCCGTGAGCTGTAATGCAAGCCTTGGTTGCGCTTTGGACCTTTTCTTGAGCCTGATGGGTTTGGGGACAGCTCATCATCTGGCTTTCTGTGGGTGATGGAGCTCTCCCTGCAGCAGCCACAACAGAAAAAAGCTCACTCCACCTTAAAATCCAGACCATTGCCATTAGAAAAAAAAAAAGCAAAAAAATAGCCTAAAACCTTGTTTTCCCCCAGAGAGCTTTCTAAATTACTACCTCCACTATAGATATGTTTTAACCAGCTGTGTAATTCTGAAGCCTCTCTGGGTGAAAAGGAAGCATTAGTTTAATAACAAATAAGTACTGTGATGTGCTCTTAATATTTTTAGGGCACCTTTTGCACTGGCAATGTATCAGTTCAACCTCTTCTGGTGGTGGTTTGTGTAGCCTGGAGTTGGGAAGTGGCACTGTGGTAGATGTGCAGACATATCCTCCAGCTGAACTCCCTCCTTTTAACAGTGCTCGCTCTGTAGCCTGCCATCCACCATCCCCTGCCAATGCCACCATCTCAAAGAATCCTTTCAGAGACAGTTTCCTCATTTTCTTCCAAACAATTTTTTTTTTTTTAATGTCTTCTCGGACAAGTGCACTCACACACTGCTGTGCCCCAGGTTTTTTCCTTGGTTTCTTTGAGCTTGTCCTCTTCTTCCCCTCGTCCCCCAGGCCTTTCAATTTCTTTTTAATGTTCTTTTGGCCTCCTTCCTGAAGAGTGCTGCATGCATTATGTTGCCTGTGGCCCTATCCAGGCGGTCTTCGAGCAGGGTTAAAGCAGTTTCTCAGCTGGGCTGTCAGGATCGGAGTCTCTCTGGCTGTAAGGCACCGGTAGTGCTACAGCTCCTGCTGCTCCCAGGTGGGACTGCGAGTGCCAGGGGACTAAAGCCAGCATCTGCTTGTGTTGTAGGTGGGGTTGGCTTCCCTGGCTGCCCTCTCTATCTTCTATCATTAAGTGAATTGTAAATCAGTGCTAAGCTCTCTGCCTGGAGCCCCTGGATGCATTTCTAGGAGACTTTGGCAGGGCCAGGATAAGTCGCGATGGCCAGGTCTGCTGGTGCCACTTGTTTTGCTGTACAACTGCCATGATTTACCACTGTGAGCTTACTCTTCTGGCTCCTGTAACATGCTGGGGCTGGCTTTGGAACCAATATTGAACTGAAGAGTGAAGCAATGTCCCCCCCGAGCCCCCGTTCCGCACAGCCAGCTGCATCTCAAGGCTTCACCTCCCACCCCACCAGGGTCCCCCAGCGGGTCCCTGGTCAGCAGGGGGATGTCCCACTGAAAGGGGGTGAGAGTATCGCTGCAGAGGGGGAATGGCCCCTGCTCAGCGCTGAGGTGGTGCCCGCGTGAAGCAGGTCCCGGCTCTCTGCTGGGAGGACTGTACGGGGTGGCGGGGAGTGACGGAGGAGGAGAGAGGTCAGGGAGAACAAGCACCTCGTTACATTTTTGGGAGAGGGCAGCAGAGGAAAGGGGAGCGGGTGTTTGTAGTGGAAATGAGTTCATTAGCAGTCGATGCTTGGGTTTAGGAGGGCTGTTCTAGGAGAAGGAAGGTCGTGTAATGAGTCTGTATTGCTTTAAGCACTGAATTGTTTAAAAATGTTTAATATTTTGGGGCGGATGTGCAGCTCATGAAAATGAGGAATGTCCCAGGGTTTTTAGGAAACTACTCAGCCCTGACGATCATCATTTCACTAAAAAGGCAGCTGTCGTCTTCACCCCTGCAACGGAGAGAGGGCATCAGCCCTGCCTTGGGCAGGAGCTGCTGCTTCAGCCCTGGCCGTGGTGGCCCTGTGGCAGCGTCCCTGTTAGAGGCAGCCCAGAGTCCCTCTGCCAACACATTGGGGTCTTCAGGACAGTGGCACGGCTGAAGGAGTTCAGCTTTTTTTCAGAGGAGGGAATGGCCTGGTACAATCAGACAAAGCAGGGAGGGTCAGGCAAAGCCCAGGCACCCAAGTGCTCCTGCTTTGGGAGGTGTTGCTGGGGGATTTAACAAAAAATTAAGGGGAGTGAGATAGCGTCTGTGCCCAGTTCAGTTCTTCAGCTGTCTGTCAACGTGGAGGTTCAAACTAAAACCATTTTCTCCAGACTGCGATGTTCCCCTCCCGGGTCAGAGATCCGCACGGTGGTCGCTTAGCTGTGGCTAGAAAAGCCCTGTTTGGTGCCTTCATTGTGTTGCATTTCAGCAAAATGTTGTGCTGCCTCTTTGCCACAAGCATTTAACACCTTACCCAGGGCTTTGTGTTCTCTGCTCTGAACCTCAAACTGAGCGAGGGTAGAGGGCAGGTTTTGGAGAAAAGCGCCCAGCTTTGCACCAGGTTTTGATCACGCTTATCCATTCTGCACAGATTGCTTGCCCATATGAAGCAATTCCCCGTCTTGCCCGCATTAACATTTCCTGATGAGCCAGTGTGTTAATTTTGTGCTCCGTGGCTCTGTGCTCCCAGGCTGCTGCTGGCAGCGCGGCTGCCTCCCCTTCTGCCCAACAGCCCCGGCTCTCACCGGGCTCCGGGTGGAAAGCAAATCCAGCCCCCTTCCCCTGCCGGGCAGGTGGCACCTCTTCTCCCTCAGATTTCATCCAAGAGGAGCCTTTTGAGTTACCACCTCTTTAATTAGATGCTCACTGACTTGGTCGAGGCATAAAAGCCGTCTTGCAGGAGCTCGCTGGCACGGCACCAAGCAGTGTCCCCCATTGGAGCTGATAAATTCAAGGAGAAGCCGCCCTTTCAAGCCTCTGGAAGACTAAATACCAAGCCAAGATGTGATACTGCAAGGCCACGATAAGAAAGGGACCAAATCACAAACGCTGATTGCATGGGAAGAATGAAGATAGCGCGGGAGCCCTGTGCTCCAGCAGCAGCGATGCCCCGCGTGCATCTTTTGTCCGGCAAATCCTCGCAGCTCAGGTGGGAACCGCAGCTCCTCTGCATCCAGCGGGTACTGCTTCCCCTCCCAGCTCTGCTGTCAGAGCAGGGATACGGGAGCCAGGAGGGGGAAATGCCAGGGAAAGATCGACTCAATTAAAAATAGCGAGAAAGTCCCCAAAGCTCTGACACGGTTTTGTCAGACAGGGCTAACGACAGATGATGCTCGTGAGGATTTCTCACCCTTGGGAAACGCTTCGCGGTTTGTCATCGCTGGGTGCAGGGCAGCAGGGAAGATGCAAAGAACAGAAGAGGCCCGGGAGGAGTGGGTGTTGAGGGAGCCAGCCTCGGGCTGTTTTGTAGCAAAAAAAAATCAACATGGCAATTGTATTAAAACTGCTCTCTCTCTTGCTGTTTGCTGACATTGCAACAGTGGGGGCAGGAAATGAAACCGCCTCACTACAGCCCAGGCCAGGTTGAGTCTCGTGTCTCAGCCCTTCTCCTTTCCCCCAAATCAGGAGACCAGAGGGAGAACCTCCTCCCTCCTCCCAGACAACGACACTCCGGGCTTCCCGAGCTTCAAGCTTTGCCCTGCAGCCAGGAGGGCTGTGCACTTGTTTGAAGAAAAAGGTGGAGTGCTGCATTTGCCCTCCCTCGATCCAGCAACTGGTGCTTTAAGAAGCATCCCTCCCACCCACCTGCCCCTTCGCCACACCTAAAATGTCACGAGCATTTCAGCAAGCCCACGGGGACTGGCAAAATTGCTGAAGAGCAGCGGCACTATGATGCCATGGTGATGGTTGCTACCGAAAATCCTTTGCTAGGTGGGAGCAAATGAGGCAGGGAGCCCGCTCTCTGGGCTGGGGCGCAGTGCCCGACAAGAGCAGCCCAAGTCCTGGCTGCTAAACTGAGACTTTCCAGCTCCTGTTCTCTCCCCCGCCCTGGTTGGAGGGAGCGTGCTGCTTTTTGAAACGTGTGGTCAGCACCAGCTTTTGTTCCCTTCTGAACGCCTCCGGTAAAAAAGCCAAACGCAGCGCCCAAAACGCCGAGCAGCCACGATCCGTATTTCAGCGCCTCTGCTCACGCTGGGGCTGGGCTCAGCACAGCAAGCAGAAGGCAGGAGGTTTCCCTGCCGCCTGCCCTACTCTCCCTCTTCCCCCAGCCCTTGCCACCCTATTTCCACGGGGTGAGCCCGGCATTTTCAGCACAAGATCAAGTGGCCTGGCACATGGGGCTGAAAATCAGCCCACGCTCCGACGCAAATCTTCCTTCTCCATCGCCCGGTGCCGCTGCAGGGCTGTATTTCAGTACCGTAGGAGAGCATGGGCTGGCTTACCTCCAGCCTGATCAATCCTCCGTCCAGGTGTAGTATTTTTACCTCACCTGTTGTGCTGCTAGGAGAGCACTGAACTTAAGCAAAATATGCGTCTGTATTAATTTACACGACAATTCAGTGACTCGGTGACTCCCTTTTGGGTCCCTTCATTCAAGCTGCGTCTCTATGCAAATGATGTCTCCTCTGTCTGGGTAACGACAAGCTTTTAGTGAAAGGTTTGGAGGAAAGACGCTACATATTCTTTACAGTGCATCAGGACATCTTGTCACAGCAGCCTTGGTTCTCACTCATGCTTGACTTAAGCCATCCAGGCTCGCTTGCTGGGGGAAATGAGGGGGCTGTTATTTATTCCTGCCCATTTGTTACTAGTGGCAGTGCCTATCTGGGAACGCATGGGAAGAAGGAAGCTTCAGATCTTCCTCTGCAGACATGTTGGAGCAACGAGCTCTTATCAGATCAGCAGAGCTCAGATGCTCAGACAGAAAGATAGGCTTCCTTTGCTCTCGGCTTTTTGCATATCCTAATGAATCTCATTTGCTCGGCCCTGAAGGCAGGTCATCAAACGAGTCCGTCCCGCCGCCCCCAACCTCATAGGGAGCTGCAGGGCGAGGTTAATAAATCAGCACGCCCAAGGATGGCTGCGCTCCGGCCTCCGGCCACTGCAGGGAGCGTTGTAGCACAGTCAGGAGCTCTGCGTGGTGGCGTTGCAGTGACTGCACCGTGTACAAAGGACGGGCTGAGCTCGGGGTTTGTGATTCGGACTCCTGGTCAACACACGTTGAGTCAGGCCAGGCCTGTGCACGCATGTGGCTGCGAACCTGCCCCAGCCCAGGGCTGGTGCAAGGAGGCTCTGAGTGCTCTGTTGGTCTCCCACAACAGCCACTTCTTTCTCAACAGCATTTCTTTAAAATCTGGGGAGTGGGAGGAGGGAAAAAAAAAACACCTTCTTCTTCCCTTGCATTTTGCTGCGTTTGCTCACGCTCATGGGATGTAAAATACAGACAAGATGGCAGAGCGGAGTTTGGAGCAGACAGGACGCTAGCAAGATCTGTGCCACGACTCCGTGACTCACACAAGCTTTGCGTTGATCTCTTGCACTTCTGTGAAATGTTGTCAGTGTCTCCAGTTCACTTACAGGATGGCCGAGGTGGAGGATTGTGCTGACCTGCCCCAAGTCACTGAGCAAGTGTTGGCCTTGCACAGAGCTGGGGTCACACCTGGGGGCTTGCCTCAGCCCTCTTTTTGGTGCTCAGCTGACCACAGCTAACCCCAGGGAACTGCTGTGGGCTTGCACATCTCAAAGCCCACTCCTTTTTTTTTTTTCTTTTTTTTTCTTTTTTTTTTTTTTCTGGGCCCCTGAGATGCTCTGAGAGCACAGAGGTGGTGAAATGCCCCTGCTTTGTGGTTGCACCTCTGCGAGTTCCCCCTCTGGGCACACAGGGGCCATGGGGAAGCCTGCACTTTATTTCCGAGGGGTCACTGCTCATATCACACAGCTCTCGAGCTCATTTTCTATTTTTAAGCATGCTAAAATTGCATCCGTACCACAGAGCTCGTTGGGCATTCAGGCTCCCCGCACAACAGGCAATTTGCTGTGCCAGTTCCAGCTCTGTGCGAACTCCAAGCCCAGTCAATCAATGTTGTCTCCACAGAGCAGGAAGAAAAAAGCCACATCTATTGTACTCTGTCAGCTTCCCTAACCACTTCAAGCCATTAGCTCTGAAGGCTGTTCAGCTACATCCATATAAAATGCATCCTGCCCTTCTATTCCTGGTAATATGCTCTAGACTCATTTTTTATGCTGCTTTCAAAGTTCACAGGCGATATATCGGTACCAGAGACGTGCTGGCCCTTTGGTGGGCACTCTGGGAAATGTCTGAAGACAGCGAGCACCTGATTTCCCCCGTAACTCTCCCGAGATTTATGTGCCACTGCAATGAGAATGAGCATGGAGCAGCAAATGGACATCAGAGATGTATAGCTCTGCCCATGGCTTTGGGAGAGGATGACCTTTGCATTCTTGCATTGCGCTTGGAATAGGTGGGCGAGGAGAAAATAACCGTGGGTAGCTGCGAAGCCGAGCTAAGCAATCCGAAAAGGATCAGCAGAGCTCTGGAGAGAAGCAGGGAGTTTGGGTCATTTCTTAGGTTTGTGGTGGGGGGCAGTTGGTGACTGAGTGGTTTGCATTTATCAGTGCAGTTCCTGGGGCTGACTGCCACGTGAACACAGTGCCTGGGAGATGTTTCAGCCTGGGACCTCAGCCCTGGCCACCTGTAAGGCCCAAGGGGTGTGCTGTGGGTGCCAGGGTGCCCACCAGGGTTGGGCTCCACACTTTAGGTACGGCACAGACGAGATGTCTTAAGGTGCTTTGGGGAGCTGGACAGCAGACTGAGTTATCTGTATAAAGCTGACTTTCCTTTTTCCCGATTGTTCTGAGCTTTTGGGTTCGAATCGGGCAGCGATCTCTCTGCGACGTCACTCGCCTTTGGAATGAACTTTCCAGGTGAATGCGAGTCCAGGAGGGAGCCGAGGGCTCCTGGTGCATCACGCTGCTATAGTGCAGCACAAGCACTACCCACAGCCTGAAAACCCGTGTCAGCAGAGTGTGAATGATGCCAGGGACATGCACTAAAGCAATTTGTGCTGCAAGGGGAAGCAGTCCAACCGGAGATGTTTTTTTCTGTGCTATTTAAAGATAGAGCATGTGTGTGCCTCCAAGTAGATATGGGAGAACACAGGTCCACAGGGGACCTTGCTACCACGTATCACAGCTTTTAAATAGGTTTATAGGCTTCAAACTGGACCCCAGCTACTGCTGTTTACATTGCTAGTATTGTCATTGCACCCATTACTTGGTATTTGTGCTGCTGCACAGGAGGGTGAACGTGGCTTCTGTCCTGTGTGCTTACATGGACCTCTACTTGAACTTTATTTTAAAATGCCTTAGGAGTCCATTAACTGCAAGCTTTGGTCATCTCGCAGCAATCCTGTGCCTGGGTAGTAGATGTCAAATAATATCAGTAGATAGGGTACAATTTTAGCTTCCTAGGTCACTTTCCAAGTTGGAAATAGGCTATGAAATCCTGTGTGTAATAAGACAGCTGGGACTTACTCATCTGGGCTCTTGCAGAGGCTCTTTTGGTGCTGTGGTTTCTTTCCAGAGCGATAAAGCAGAAGTAGTTGGTGTTAATTTCACGGAAAGTCCCAGCACCCTCTTCCAGATGTATAAGCTACCACGTACTACAAGGAGGCAAAAAGCAGGGCTGTAATATCCAGATCTGGAAGCATTCTCCATGTGTGCGTTGCTAACTGCGGCCTCTCCCAGCCGCATCCCGCAGGTAATGGTACACTGCTCGGCGTAATTAGTGATTACGGCTTTGTGCATCCCAAACAGATGATGTGGCCATGCATGATTTATGCAGCACGGAGGCAGCTTTGTACGCGGCTGGGATGTGACGTTGGTGCCTCTTTATGTGCCTCCGCAGCACAAGGCAGGAGCTTAATGAGGAGGTAATTCATGTCCTGGCCGCTCGGCTGGCTTTGCTGCCGCAGGTATCCGCGGGCCCACGGAGATGTCCCCCTGTCATTCAGCCCTCTGCTACCCACGGAGTGACCTGAGGGGAAGGGTGCTGTGCAGGGTGCTGTGCAGGGTGCTGTTTCACACAAGGGCTGAGCTGTGCAGTGGATTCACGGCCGAGCTGGGGGCTGAAACCTGCCAGCGGTGCTGTGTGCTCTGAGCTCTCCCCGAGGGCTTCCCCACGGGTAGGAGGATGAGGAGGCAGCCAGGTGTGGCACAGCCTGCACCCCCTGCCCTGCCACTTCCAAACACGTTTCTTTCTCCTGCTCTGCTGCAGGCATTTGCCTCTGGGCTTGGCCTGGCTGGTGCTTAGCTCCTCCTCGCCAGCCCCAGCAAAGAGCTCGAATGAGAGCTGCAGGAGAAGCCTCGCCGCAGCGCTGGCTGTGTGCAGGGGCAGTCTGCTTTAGGAGCTCCTCATCTCCCACCCCTCCAGGTGTTCAGCACACCTGGCTTTGTGTTACTGCAGTCAGCACTAACTGTAGCAGGTCCATAAACAGAGTTCCCCTTGGCAAATATCGGAGTCGTTTGTTGGAGGAAAAACCCTCCTCATTTGGAAAAGCACCACAGAATTTGTGGACAGCTTTGCCTTCTTTGGCAGCACTGCTTGTGACCACTTTTCCACCTGTACAGGTCTTGAGTTTCCTAGGGAAAATGGGTGACCAAAGAGATGAAAACATAAAGGAGCGGACTGGATAATTTATTTATCTCTGACAGCTGGGTGCATATGGATTGCTCTTTAAAGGGAAATACAGGGAATAATGGCTTGGACTCACGATAAGGGAGATTTATATTTTATAAAGATTGGGAATGTTGCTTTAAAATCCAGTTTGCTTATCCTGATGGAAGTTGAGTTGGAAACACCTACAGAGACACAAGGAGGGTGGAACTGGAAGACACTGGGGGAAATCCTGGCACCATTGCCAGGGTGCCTGGCCAGAGACACGCTGGGGATCGGCTCCTATTGCTGCTGTGCCCTCCTGCCATGCCCCTGCTCTCGCTGGCAGGAATAGGGCCAGACGCCCATCCCGCCGTGCTTGGTGCAAGAGGGAGGCATGCTGCAAGCCCCTGTGGCTGCGAGCTTGCTCCCCTTCTTCTCGCCTTTCTACGTGCCCAGCGAAGGACCGTGCTTCCCACATCTCCCTTCCCCTTTTCCCAAGCTCCCAATGCGGGCACTCAGCAGCTGGAGGCCTCTCCCTGGCCTCTCCTCTGGACTCCTCCATGAGGAATTTGATGGGGAGGTTGCCGGGCTGGCTGGGATGGTGCCCGGGTCTCGCTGTTGTGTGGGGCTCATTGTTTCCACAAGCTGATTTCATTCCTCCCCGTGTGTGTGCGTGTTGGAAAGCTTGCTTTGTTTTCTTTTATTTTGACACTGCTTAAAAATAAACTCCAATCTGCTAAAAATTTGGCATTTCCCTCCCGCTGGCTGGGTGCTGACACGTTCCCGTGGAAGGGTTTGGATTCGGGAATTGCACAGGAGGCAGGGTCCGAGGGGGGAGAGCCGGGCTTTGCTCTGGGGGTGCTGGGCGTGCCCGTGGGCTCTGCCAAGCGTCACAGGTGAAATCCTCATCCTTCAGGTGACTGGGGATTCTCCACAGCCCTGCTGCAGCCCTGGGGGCTCGCTGAGGTGCCTTGCGGCAGGGTTTTGGTCTTATAAAATGATAGGAAACAAGATTAAGCTCCCAGGCCTGCAGGGATATCAGATCTGAGTGTTTTTTCCCAGTTCTGGATCAGCTGGAGCTGAGGAAAGAAGCCCTGTGGCTCCTGCCTTCACTGTGGGCTGTGGAAACATTCAAGGTATGTGAGGAATAATTGGATCAGGGCTGCTCCTGATCCACTTAGTGTGAGTATTTCTAGAGATGAAGCAGTGATACTCGTGTCCTCCTTCTCTGGCAAATACTTGAGGCCCAGTGGGATGCGGGCTGTCAGAGCGGCGTAGGATACCTGCAGCCTTCTTGCTGGGCTGAGACCAGCAGCATTGCAGAGAGGAAAGGCTCTGGGGTGAAACCTTGGCCGTGCAGACCCCTGACACAAACCTCCTGTGCACAGTGAGCTGGGCTTCCTCCCCACTGCTTCACCTCAGCCAGGCCAGACGTGCTGCCAGGAACCTCACATCTCACTTCCCCGAAGAGATGCATTTCCCTGCCTGTTCCTCCTCCCAAGCAACCCCACCACCATACACACGCACATCCACGCTCGCTTTTTCTCTCTCCCTCTCCCTGCGGCTGGCACAGCACAAAGCACACGGCACCCTGCCTGCACCCTGCGCCCCGTGGGCAGCGCTGAGCCCCCAAGCACTATCCCCAGGGGCTTGCAGGCATCGGGGCACCACCATCGGCCCAAGGCAGGTCAGCGAGGGAGCAGCAGCGTGATGGGGAGGCTGGGAGGCAGGCGGCCATCTGAAACCCGCGTTGCCATGGCTCTCGGGAGCAGCACAAGGCTGCGTCAGGCTTGTTTTGTTCGGCTCGGCGCGGAGCCGGTAACCTCGCGCAAGGACGAGGCTTAAAACAACGCCGAGCGAATGTGCTGACAGGGGGAGAGGGATTGCAACAAAGGAAATTACTGAATTGCATCGTGCTAATCTAAGCGTTTCGGGAGAGCTTGCTGTTTAGGCTTTGGGAACAAACACCTTGTGTTCGGAGGAGACTGGTTCGGGGATTGTCAGACGGAGCATGAAGGGAGTTTGGCGTTGGCGAGAGATGCTGCATTAAGCAAACCCTTCCATCTGGCTCCAGGAGGGGAGCTAAATGCAATTAACAACAAAAGGCTCCTCCACACCGTCCTACCTCGACGCAGGTTTGGGACGGAAAAGCGAGCCTTTTCTTCTGCCACGGCCCGTACGTGGCCGTGGGTCGGAGTGCCAGCCCAGATGACGGTAACTGCCAAATGTCAGAGTGTTCCTGAGGTGCAGACGCTCGCCCAGTGGAAACTGGACAGGAGCCAAACTCATTTAGCATCAGCCATCAAACAGTCATAAGCTAATTGTGAGCTTTGACAGGTGCATCAGGGATACTTTCGGCGAGAGCGCTGCTTGCCCCGGGCGCATCTAGGGCCGTGTGGCACCAGGGACATCTTGTCCCGCAGTCCGCAAAGCTCCCCAAACGCACACAAGTTCCCAAGAGGTGACTTGAAGGCTGAAGACCTACCAACTGCTTCCTAGCCAGCCCCTTGCACTGCACCTGAACGTGTATTTAATGTACGCAGATCCAAGGCCACTTCCAGAGGTCCTCTGATGGCAGTGGGGTGACTTTAGGGGTCTGGACCGAGCCTCAGAGCAGCTTCGTGGCTGAGGGAGCCGGGTGAGGTGATCTCACCAAGGTGACACAGCAGGGCTGTAGCCCAGCCAAGTATAAGCCCGGCCTCCCCCGGTGCTGCTAAATGTGTCAGCTGGCACTGTCAGCGAATGCGGTGCTATAACTCCTTGCCCTGTGTGCATGTGCAGTATTTCTGAATGGTACATGCGTGGACACTAACATCGGGCATTAGCACTATGCAAAGGGTATAAATCAGGTTTAGTACTGCATGTCCAAGCCAGTGTCTGCACATTGCTTTTGCTCTCCTTGTCTTTTCTGGCCTTCTTTCCTACCCAGCTCCTCCTGGTGCAGCGTTCAGTGATGTATTTGGAAAACTCTCGCCTGTGCACAGGCTGTTGATCGACTTTCGCAGGCAAAACTGAGCGGTGTTGGTTCAGTGCTCGGTGGGAAACCACTGCGGATATCGCCACTGGCAGGTTAGAGGATGTTCTGAAAGGGGCAGTGTTTGCATGACCACGCCAGGAAAATATTGACATTAACTGATTGAAAAAGACGTGTAAATCTTTGGTGATGGTGGCCCGGCTAGGACTTAGCGTGTTTGCACTGCGGTGGTTACTAAATATACCATCTATGGAGCAAGAGCACACGTTCACTGGTTGCTGTACTGGTACAGAACTGAGGCTGCTTCCTGACCGAGACCCTCGTGCACAGCACAGCAAAGCCAAGAAGCAGCACTTGTGTGCTGGGTGAGGAGACGCCGGGGTCATGGAGGAGGTGAACGGGAGGCTTCGGGGGAGTTTATGCTGCCCTTTAATTTAAGTCAGTTCAGCTGCGATCCTCAAACCCGCTTCTGAGCTGCTCCAAGGCCCGGTGCTGTTGGGAGCCAGGAGCAGAGGGAAGCAGGCGTGTTTGAGGGGCCCTCCCCTGGCGCAGGCACCTGCTGCCGGGCTGCAAGTAGGGCAGCTTGGAGGAGAGGGGAAGGAAACCACAGCGCTGCCTGCCAGCACCAGGGCTGCCCGAGCTGCAGGCTGAGCAACTGCTAGAGGGAAAAGGGGGGAGCACGGCGACGGCATCGCCACCGGATCCCCGGCGTTAGCTGGAGGAAACTGAAGCCCTATTTCCACTAGGCTCGGGGCTGATGACTGGAAAAAATGTTTCTCTGTTTACAGGAATCCGAAACCTTGTAATTCTCTTCTGCTTTCCCTCCCCCTCGCCCTCGCTCTCTCCCCTGCAGCCAGCCAATCGCTCGCGGACACACTTGGAAAGGAGGCTTTATTCCAACTCGAAACCTCTGCAATTTAATAAGAAAAACAATTTAGGAACAATAGTAACTTCAGCAGCACGATAAACAAAATATTTAACGAGTCCAAGGCTGGAAAAGTTTGGACAAAGCGCCCTGAAATCAGACATGGGTGTCCCCAGGCCCGGCGAGGAGAGGACGGGCACCTGATACCCGCAGCACTGGGGACAAGCAGAGCTGTCCTGCCTCCTGCCTCCTGCACCGCCTGTCCCCAGCAGTGCCTGGCACCTGAGCCTGCAGAGGGTGGCTTGTCCCCCCGTGGAGATCTCGGCCTGATCCCTAACTGAGGCTGGTTTAACGCCAGGAACACGAGCGCTGCGTCCCTGCTCCTGCTGGCGTGGGCTGAAATGCGGGGTGCTGCCGTTGGCGTTTGCAGGGTATGCAGGCTGGGACTGTGTGCCCTCCCCGTGGTGAGCCTGTGTTATCAGAATAAAATTCCTAGGAAGCTCTGGATTCAAGAAGAATTCAGATCCTACATAAAAACCTGGCTTCTCTTTGTCTTTGCTGATTCATTTCTAGGTCGCTCTCTTCGTCTGGGCTCTTGCCTCCTTTCTCTGTTCCTTGCTTTTCCAGAGAGGTGGCTGCAGCTCCGCTCTAGAGGAAATTTCCTAAAATCATATTAAATCGTATTTACCAGATGAAGAGCTTATCTTCCTCTTTTTATAGCTGTAAAGCTAGCAGTGTTTAGGTAGATTTAGGGAAGGGATATAAATGGTCAGTGAAACAGGAGGAGGACGTGTGGAGAGGCTTCTCCAAGTCACTGGTGGGGCTGCAGCTCTGCACGTTAACTCTCCCTGCTTTGGGTAGGAGTTTTGGTACAGCAGGGGCTGGATTCACAGGCATTTGAGATTCAGGAGGCGTTTTCTCTGAACCGCCAAAATCCAGTAATTCAAAGGAAAGCCTTCAGCTTGCTTCCTCTCTGCATGTGATGTGTATTATCTCTATTATTACTTGTCAGAGCCGCATCTTGTATGCCGTCGTGATTTAATGTCTCAATGCAAACATGCGGCTGGTAGTGCTTCTAGCTGACTTGTTTCCTGTTTTGCCTCTCGTGTCCTTCTGTTTGCTCACCAGCACACAAAAAAAGGACCAAAGGTCATAAGTGCTGGATGGCGAGCTGCACGATGGAAGCCATGGCCATGCTTTGGGAATTGTTTGCAATTGCAAACACACAACTGAAAGCTCAAAATGCTGCCCATTGATATTTTTCCCTTTTTTGCAATCCTATTGCGAATCGTTTTTGTAGGCTGGTTCTGGGTTAACCAGCAGTGTCAGCCCCTTGTTGCCAGAGGCCAGCAGTTCTTGCACCCAGCTGAAGGTGGACATGAAGAAGGACAGAAGGCTCCGACAGCTCAATAGGAATTTTCCTTCCCCAGACTTTCCCCTATTTCAAAATAGATTGTGTGAAACCTTTAGTATTAATTGGGGATCGTGTGTGTTTGAATACCACAGATGCATTATTTACCAGCAGAAAATTCTGGCAGGTCTGAAAATACCCTGAGATACTAAGTGAAGCAGGAAACTTCTGAATTATTTACAACTTGGATAGACAGCAATCATTGCTGGTATTGTAGCAAGTTTATGATTTTAAATTATTATTTTCTGGTGCTTTCTTGTTTGCACACCCGTACCTTTTTGTGCCTTTTTTTTTTTCCTTTTTCCCCCTTGTGTTCAGCAGTGACTTATAAACTTTTGCAGATGTGAGTATTGCCGGAGCCCCCTCCCCTCTTTAGACAGATTGCTCAGGAAGGAGCAGTCAGTTTCCATGGAATATTTTTTTGCCATTTGACTTGAGCAATTTCTGGAGGTTGGCATAGGCAAAGTGCAAACAAAGAGGTGCTCCCCTCCTCCCCCCCAGACAAGCAGGAGGGAATTGCCCTTTGTCAATCCAGTTTTGTACTTTGGGGCCCTGGTGTTGCAAGGCTTCTTCTAAGAGATTTTCTTTCCTCTTTCCCTTTAAATCTTGTAAATAGGCTCCTCTGCTCCTTAGGTAATTGCAGTTATTTTTGGAGCAGTGAATTCACATTAAGGCAGAAAGTATTTACTGCAAAAGGCATCAGTGCAGGTAAAGACATTCCTGCACTGTGGAGAGCATCACTGGGCTGCTGCCACCCCCATCCAGGACTCTTTTTTTGGGTGCCCCAGGTTTGTCCCTGCATGGAAGAGCTACACGTCCATGGATAGAATCATAGAATCTGATCTGTGGCCCTTCCTGGAGCAGAACTCCCAAGGAAGCTTGCCAGGGGCACCAGCACATCTCCAGAGCCTGGGGGTGAAAAGGAGAGCTGGTCCTGCCAGGTGGCACATGGCTCTTCCCAGAGGATTGGGATCTCTTTTTAATCCTGTCCTAGTAGCCTGATCTCCCCTCCCAGCCACACCGTGGAAACAGATTTACTCTGGTTTTGTGCAGGCGTATCCCTCCATAATCTCTCCACCTCATTTTTCACGGATTTAAAAAGTGAATTTGATGGGGGAAGAACTGCTGTTGTCACAGCTCTATACACTGAACTCAAAAGAAAAAAATAATAACACCAAAAAAAAACCACCACAACAACAAAGTAACAAAAAACCCACCCTATTGTCATTAGAGAAGAGCTGAGGGAGCACTGTTTGGGTTGAGTTGGATCAGTCTGGATGCTAGGATTCAGCATTTGGTGCTGAACCTCTTGTTTTGCAGCTGTGCGGTTCCACACACTGTTATCCTGGGAATTCAGCTCTGGACAACAAACGCCTTATCAGAATTGCTGTAGCCTCCAGAGAGCTTCTACAATTTTAGCTGAGTTTTTGAGAGAAATGCTTTTAAGATAACTTCCACATCTGAACTTTTTCCAGAAAATTATGGGATAATTGAGGTTGGAAGGGACCTCTGGAGGTCATCTCATCCAACCTGCCGTTCAAAGCAAGGTCAACTTCAAAGTTAGATCAGGTTACTCAGGACCTTGCCCAATCGAGTTATGAATATCCCCAAGGATGGAGACTGAACAGACTCTCTGGGCAGCATAAACACCCTCGTGATTTTTTTTCTGATATCCAGGCTGAATTGTCCTTACTGTAACTTATGGCAGTTGCCTCTTATCTGTCTGCTGTGCAACTCTGGGAGCAGTCAGGCTTTGTTTTCCTATTTCTCTCTTTAGCTTGTGGAAGATTACAATCACTCCCCTGACCGCCCCTCCCAGAGAAGTTTCTCTTGAATGCTAAAAAAAAACACTGGATGCTCTCAGCCCGTGCTTGTGTGTCGTGTGTCCTGTCCCCCGATGTCCCCGTGCCAATTCCTCTCCACTCCTGGGGGCCCCAGCCTGGACCCAGCACTCAGACACAGCCTCACAGGTGCTGCAGATGCCAATACAACCCAGCAAATGGTTAAACTTCATGGCTGCAAGGGCACGCAGCTAATCTGTGTTTAACCTGATAGCCATCAGCACGCCGCGTAGCCAGGCAGACCCTGGCCTGCCTGAAATAACTCTCCGCCGGTGTCACATTGGTCATGGGTGCACTGGGATGTGACCCTGGGTTCGAGATTGTATGGCCAGTGGATCTGGGAAGTTTATGTTTGAGGGTTCAGCTCCAAGGGTTCATGTGATGGCTGCTTCACGTGGTCAGGCCAGGAGGTTTCCTCCACTGCCAGTAAAGATCACAGATACGTGTAGTCACTGGAGAGGGAACAGGAACGAAAACTGGGCTGAAGTTAGATACGTCGTTGTGGCTGCTGCTGTCTCAGGCTGAGAGGTTGCTGTCCCCTTGGATGTGCCAGTGGAACTGCAAATGTAATTGCTTCCCAGCCCTCTTCTGTCAAAATATTTGGGGTTAGTTTAAATGCAGGGAGGGAGATGATGATGTTTGTGGAAAGGATAGGAAGGAGACAAACAGACTGAAGTTGGCCTGGGGATGGTAACCTCTCTGCAGCTGCAGGCAAGAAAAAGGACAATATTTTGGTAGTGATATTTCTGACGTGCTCCTGTTTCTGCAGTGACACAGATCCGGGGCTCCCCAAAGGAGCTGTGCACCAGGTGCCCGTGAGCTGCATCCCTGGGGCTTCCAGTCCAGGTGACGATGGAGCAGCACCCAGAGTGTACCCGTGCTTCTGGGGCTGCACCAGGAGGGAGCAGGGCAGCCCCCAGCCTTGGGGAGCACCAACCCACAGACCTGGCAGGGCGGCAGGGCCTTCCCCTGCAAAATATGGCAGGACTGGGAAAATCAGAGTGCAAGGCACCGGCGATACCATGGGAAGTGTCTTACGCATCGCAGGTATTCATAGGGTCCTGCTTCCTCCCACGTGGAGGCTTTGAAGAGGCTATTTGCAAGCACAGACGGTGGGGGAAGCCGAGTCCCACTGCTTTTTGAAGGGTACATAATTCCCTTGGGCATCTTTGAAAAAAACCACTGCTAATTAAATTAGGCTTGCAAGTGAAACTTCACTGGAATGAAGGATTGTTGTGGCTGCCCCGGTATACTGCTTAATTGCATAGAAAATAGTCACTTTGTTTAGCTTTTGCATGTAGACTTGGAGTAGGAGGGGTGCGTTTGTGTGCCTAAAACGTCAGCATCAGATCTCTTTATTGGTCCATGGCTCGTTCTGGGATTACAGTATATTTTGGGATGTGATGCTGTGAATAGAAGGCAGCTCAGGGCAGTGTTTTATGTAAGGTAGTGCTCTGCACTATTTTTAAATTTTTATGATATGGCAGCCTTGTTCTAGTATTTTAATAAAATGAGACATGCTCTTCCTTTTCTACAACAGCAGCAAAACCTAGTCTAAGGCTGCCCTGTTTGACAGCTTGTGGCAGGATTATAAAAAAAAAAAGAGTTTATTCTGGGGCTATATATAAATGTTATATGTGGGTGGAGGCTGGACAGAATTGTCTCAAGGGTCACATCCAGTAAAAAGAGCACCCTTTGCACAACCTTTTCCTACAGATGCTGGCTGTCAATAGCATAAGGCTCTTCGTTTCCTTTTTTTTTTTTCCTTCTCTTCTTTTTTCCCCCCTCAATGTATCTAACGTTCACAAAATGGAAGAAGGGTTGGAGCAGCCTGGAGCCTGGCAGCCCGTCAGAGGTGCACTGCACACCTGTGGGTTGGGTATCTGTGTCTCAGCATCCTGTGTCCCTTCGCCTCGGGTATTTCCTGAGAAGAGCCTGGCCAGTTTCTCTGCCTGACAGTGGTGAAGGCAGATGGAGATGGACGGTGAGGGCTCTCTGCCTTCCTGTCCCCACTGCCAGTGTCCTCCTCATCCCATGTGGACCGTGGTGCCCACCTGGAACAGGCGGCGTGCTCTCCAAGCACCAGGCACTTCTGATCTGGAGGGTGAGATTGCATTTCAGATGTGCTATGGTTATTGGCATTGTCCTCTTACTACTTCTGTCCTCAAAATTCCTTTCTGAGCTGGTGATGTCAAAGTAGTTCATTTTTTCCTCTGCCATTTCCCCAAAAGATTGTGGTGCTTTTTATGACTTTTTTTTCCTCAGCTTCTGCCCTCATCATGTCTCCACACAGTCGTGCCGGGTATGTTTATGGGCCGAATTCTCCACGAGTTCCAAGTCCAGAGCCACTCTGTTGGGGTTTAAACAAACACACACTCTCTTTAATCATGTGAGCTCAAGTAAAACTTGGGTAATCTTCTTAAAAGTTAACCGTGACTTGTTCAGGTTTTGATAGTTTAACTGTGTTTGAATGGGTTTTATCAGACTTTCCTGAATGATTCACCTCCAGGCTAAAAATAAAACGGGAGGCACTTCAGGGTAATTTACAAAAGAAGTCTGCATCAGGGCAGGGGCAGGAGTCCAAGCATCTCCCCACGCGTGGCTGGAGCATGGCACCGCAGCACGGGTAATTCTCTGTGAGCCTGGTGCGGGGCAGACAGGGAGATGAGAAAGACAACGAGGGGCAATGCCCATGGCTCCTACTCCATATTTTTACTGTTGCAACTGATGAGAAGAATTTACCCACCAGGGTTTTAAAAATTAATAAAATTTTTGAAAAAAAACAACACCCAACTCGTTGATGTAGGGAAAGGCAAGAGAAAAAGCAAAAGACCTGCAAGAGAAGTCTTTAGTGATACCAGGAAACGCTGCTGTTGTCTTTGGGCTAAATCCATCGGAGCAGGGCACTGAAAATCGAAGATTCATTGCTCCCCCTGCTCATTAGCTGTGTGTAGCTGTGACTAAGCACTGGGGCTGGCCCGAGCAGCTCTGGACTGCTCTTGGTGCCTTCATTGAGTCAGGAGCATCGGCAGGCGGCTGTGATTCACGCGTACAGCCCGACTTGCGGGGTGCCAGATTTCCACTATTTTTTTCCAGGAGGGGGAAGATCATGCAGCCCTGTACGTCTTCTGTCTTCATTAATTTTTGCTTGGACAAAGGCAAAATTATTCGAGTGGATCTCTTATTTATTAAAGGGGTGGAATTTGCTCACTAGACGAGGCTCTGAATGCAGCAGGCAGCAGCGTAAGGCATGGAGGATACAAGCCCAGCGGACATTTTTATTTTAACAATGAAAATACACAATCTGTCTCAGCAAAATACAGCTGCTGAGCAAATTAACTCATGTTGAATGCTTATTGGGGGTCCACAGCTCATTCTTTTGTTCTTCCTGCTCAGCAAGCGTGTTTTTCTGACTACGAAATAATAGATTGTGGCTCTGTAGAGCCTCTCATCAGATGATCCCAAAGTACTTGGCAAACACTGGTGATTTGCTTGGGAGAGACTAATCCTTATCGTATAGCCAGGGGATGGTGCCTACCTTGAGAGCAGGGTGAAAAGTCCATGGCAGCTAAGAGGACTGCAAAATGGTACGTACGCAGAGCTAAATGAACGCCTGGCGCTCTTCTCCAACAGGGTACTTGGTGTCAAAGCTGCCGTATTTTTTCTTTCATTTACAGTGGCATCAAGAGGATACAATAATGAAGTTTGAATTCTTTTTCCAAGTCAAGGTGCTCGCGCCCACCCAAATATCTGGCGAGCTTCGCGGTGGGGTGTCTAAGCCCTGGCTGCCCTCCAAGCCTTTGTTCCCATGTCGCTGCTGCTCCCATGGAAAGCAGCCCCCCACCTACCAGCTGGGAATTTCCCTGACACATGGGCATTCCCGGAGTAACAGGAGGTTGGCAAGTGGTGTTGTGTTGCAAAGCTCTCCTCGTCTAAGCGATGAAGTATGTTAGGAGTGCCGGAATATTCAGTATCAAAAGGGTTTGGGCCGTAACCTCTCCGTGCTCCGTCTCGTCTGGGCTGCAGTCTGTAGGCACTGTATGGAGTTAGGAAAGCCCTGGAGCTGTGGTAATTTTAGGTAGGGACTTCAGTGGTGGCCATGCAAGTCCCAAATTCAGGCAGAGATGGTTTTCTCTTGGTCTTTGTTGCTCCTACTTCGTTGTCCTGGCTTGAAGGCCGCAGAAGGCCCAGCTGACGTTGCCCTGTGTCTGCCTTTGGCTTGCAGTTTTTAGACTCCTGTTGCTGCTCTGCTGTTCTTTTCAAGAAGCATTCCAACCCAAAGTTACAGAATTTCAGCATGAAATCAAGTATTTGCTCGCATTTAGGTGTTTTCACATAGGCCTGGACAGAGTTCTGTCTTTGGAGCTGGAGTTGCAAAGCCGATGCTCCATTTCCAGCTCTCTGAGATTCACAGAGGGGAAAAATCCAACCTTCTGTATTCAAAAATCACCCACACAGCTCCTGAACTGGTGTAGTACTCTTCTGATGCCATCCCAGGCAGCAGAATCCTTAAACAGTCATGCAAATACCACTGAACAACCCCTTCGGAAATACACTCTTGTACGAATACCTGTGAATTTTGCTAACCTTGGATCTAAGCGTGTGTTTTCTTTCAGACCCAGCCACGAATTCATTTGTAATGTGATTTTTTTTTATGAAGATGTGAGAAATCTGCACACTCTCATCTTTGACCCAGCTCCAAACAAAACCTGTGGGCGCTGGGGTTTCATAAATAGTTTCACGTGGTGCTAATACAACCCAGTGGAGCAGTGGGAGGAGAATGGGGTAGGACTGAGAGCAAGCCACCAGCTCCTGAGAGGAAAAGACAACTTCAGCTCTACTCAGAGATTTACATAATGTCAGGAAAAGCGATTTAAATGCAAATAGCCTGGTAAGATTGTTAGAAATTTTGCAGTGGCTCTGGCAGCCAGGTGTGGCATGAAAAGAAAAGGAACTAAACAAATATTTCCTTCCTTCTGTGAGTTCATTTATTCATAACCCAGGTTCATTTCTTTGACAGGTGTATTTTTCCCTTCATCTTAAAAAAAAAAAAAAAAAAAAAAAAGGCTGGCTGCCCCCTCCTTCCAAAGCCACACTCCCTTTGCATTACAGCAAACCCACCTGCACCCACCTGCACACAGTGCATCGCCCCTCCAGGTGCTGTGTAGTACACAAATTTATTGCATTTGCCATCAGGTTCTATAAAGCGATGCAGAAACCAGGATTTTAAATCAGTTTCTTTCCGAGTTCTCTCCTCGGATCATTTGAAACACACAAATTCGGGTATTTGGGGAAATTACAAGTATGTTTTGAAGACTTCACAAACTGTATTAAACTTGAGGCAGCAGTTTTGCCCTCCTGAACTGGCCTTTCAGAAGGCCAGCCTGAGCTGCAGAGCGGGCTGCTGGGGCAATGTCCTGGCCAGGAGGATGCGCTCAGAGCAGGTGCAGCGAAAGCCTCAGAGACAACAACCTCCTGCATGAGCACTGAAGGCAAGGGAGGCTCTTTGTTTTGCCTGCAGTAATTACCAGAGTGCCTTGTGGGGCTCTCCCAGTATACGTGAAGAAAAAGAAACCAACTGAGCAGCAAGAAATGCTGTTTTGACTATCATGTTTTTGGGCATGTGTTTGGGTTGGTGTCTTTGCATTTCCAGCATTTAGCTAATATCCTCAGGTGGAAAGCAGGGCTGATTTGGTGTGACCGGGGCACTGCTGCTCTTGTAGCCACAGCTTTCTGCTGGCTGCTGGTTCGTTGTGCTAAGACTGGCAAGGTCATTTACAACTCCTAAGGGCAAAACTTGGCTGCACGGAAAGCCAGAGATCTTTCTGCTATTGCTTAGCATCACCTCAAGTCTTGGTGCCTCAGTTTCACCCTGTGTAAAATGAGGATGCTAATGTTCCCTAGAAGTCTGTGAGGGTCTATTTGTTTGTTGCTGGAATAATTGTGATATGGGGATGGATTGCTAAAAAAAAAAAAAAGAAAGACAAGATTATACAATTTGCATTAATCAGTTACCATTCACTGACACAACTGTGCTGGGTGTTCTGCTGCCTTCGCGTTGCTGTCACTGTAGAGGACACTTCCAATGGACCCTGGAGTGAATCCTACCCCAGCAAAAGTTCTGTCTGCTAGACAGCTGTCTTCATGACATTGCAAATGTATTGGTTCTCTTCAGAGATGTTTCATTTAGGAATTTGCTGGGTCTCTTTTACATCTAAAAGTTTTTCTTCCCAAATTAAACAATGAGCAATTTCTAAATTAAAAGAACAAACTGGAGAAAGGATGTATTTTCCTTTGGTTATCTCCCAATAGGCAAGTTTCAAGTGCCATACCAGTCAGACAAAGAGGAAATACACATCTTCAGAGCTAGAACCACGTAGCGTCTGTTCAAACTTCTGCCAGCAGAAACAAACTGTGTTTCTTTCACAGGCAGGCTATCTGATTTATCCAGGACAGCCCCTACCCAGAGCACAAGCAGCCCCCACTTGCAGCACATATTTTTGGGGGAAATAGGAGGGACTCCACGGCAGTCGGGCTGCTTGTTGGCCATGTGTCACCGCTGCAAAGGCTGGTGGCAATGGAGTGGGCATCTTGGGAGCATCTCCCTGTGCCAGTGGGGTTTCATGCTGTTGGGCAGCAGACTTCTCCTCATGCAATTTTGCAAACATTTGCTTATGCATTTGCTTGCATCCCAACCGTCTGGGTAGACTGAATTTAGATTTGAATGCAGGCTTGGGCTTGTGCTGGAAACGTTTGCTCCATATCATAGACCTACCCAGTGAGCCCGAGCTGGTTTGGCTGTAGCCAAAAGTGGTCGCTGACCAGTGGCAGTCTGAGGTCTCAGTCTGGCTTTTGAGGAAGCCTCCAGGTGAGGAATTCGTTCAGCTTGGGCAAGAAGCCCGCTGGTGCCCTGGCTGTGCCTTCTCTGCGCAGGGTCCCTGAGGGCCATTTTGGTCATTACTGGTCCCGGCTGGATTTGTAAGAGCTCTGTGCTGCTTCCTCCGTGTGATAGCCCTGTTCTGGAATAGCAAAAACTATCTACATATCTATCTATCTATCTATCTATTTATTATTTTGGTTTTGTGATTAGACTTTTCAGAACGTTTTCCCCCTTGTGACCTTTCTCCTTTCTCCAGTTTCCTTCTTGAACTTTCAGACCAACGGCTCCAGCTGAAGCCACCTGGCTCAGGAAAGCCTGCGGAGGTGCCTGGAGATAGGGAGCTAAGCCTCCACCTCGCTCTTAATTGCATCTTGGCATTCCTGCAGCCTGGGCAGTCCTCAGAGCCTCCCAGTCCTTTCCCATCCCTCCTCATACATCTCATCCAGAGCTTTCAGTCCCTGCACCCAGAGGACTGGAAAAATATCCATGAGCTATGCAATACAATATGTGAGCCCCAATCTAATCTAGCAATTATCTCCACTTGTGAGGCCAGATGAGATTACTCACCAACAGAAAGGTCGTAACAGCAGAGATCAGCCATCACGTGGTGTTTGCACACACTGATTGGTGTTTTATTGCTGGGTGCTAAGACACGGGAGTAAGAGTTATCACGACGCTGATGTGATTATAGGTACCTCTGCCTATTGTAATTGGATTTCTGTTGGGAACAGAAGAATGGTTGTGGAGGAATCCACACTCGATGCTGCACTTTTGCATGCTCCGTACAGTCAAAAAGCTTGCTTTGATCTCTAGCAAAACTGTGCTACCAAGAGGAGTAGGTCGGTCTTTTGTAGATCTCAGGTTAAAACAGTCAGTCAGTAATCTCATATAAAATCGTGAGGCAACGAGATCATAAAACCTTGCAGAAAGATCTGAGTGTGGGATTTGAGTGTGCTCAGTGGGATTTTGGACTGCTTTGTGTTGTGGCTAGGTCTTCTTCCTCTGTGAGGGAGGAGGGAGGGAGACTTATTTTTCTCGGTAATAATCTTTATAGATTTTATATATCCTGTGTTAAAAAAAAAAAAAAGAAAAAAGACACAAGTGAAAAATTAGTCAGGAGCAAACCATTGAATAGATAAATTACCATCCTAGGGGAAAGGGCTTCCTGCCGTGCTGAGTGGATTTGTATCGGTGCGGTGCTGCTGGCTGCGAGTGAGCACAACCACAGGATCCTCACAAAGCACCAGCTCACTGTGCTAAAAGGTGTTCTGCTACTCCTAACCCAGATCTTGCTGTCAAATATGCTCTGAAGCTTTGTTTGGTTTCATTTTCCTGTCTCTAGTTCATTGCCGCTTGCTTCAGACAGGTTAATCAATACTCCGAGGCCTATTTTTAGTTTCAGTGACAAGCTGACTACACCCTCTAGGCAGAGGAAAGTTTCCAGCCCTCGGGCAGCCTGGAGAGCTGCTCCGGAGGAGAAGGGAAGGTGACACCTCTCAGCAGCACATTTCTAACCTTGGTTTGCTGCTGCGAGAGGCTCGGGTTTTCCAATGTCTCACTGCTGGTGGATAAACACGACTGAAGCTGCCATTATGTTGGAGGAAGCAGTTTTAGACCCCTGTGGCATCAGACAAGAGGATGCAGGTCCGAGGAGTTGTGCCTTCAAAGCCATGGGACCGACGTGCGGCCGTGCTGCTGGTGCCGTGCCTCCAGAGCAGCCGCAAGGTTGGCAGCTCTGCACTCGCTTTGGGATTTAACCTCTACCTGCTTGCTTAGCTGGGATTTGAACAGATCACTGCATCCTTGCGCTAATTGCAGTTTAATAATTAGTACCTATCAAAACGTTGCCTTTCAACTGCCATTCATTTTGCTCCTTGCTTGCCAAATAACTTCACCTTTCCCTTGCCGCAGCCACTGTGTTAAGGGTGACGGGGTTAGTGTTTCTTAATTTCACATCCAGTTTCCTCTCTCTGTCCTGCACTTTAACCCCTCAGCGGTTTCAGTTTTACCCCCCAATGTAAAAAGTACAAATTTTTCTCAACATGGTTGTAAAGAGCAGAAAGGCTGCTGCAGATAGACCGAGCCTGCTGCCTTTCTGCTCGGCTGTGCTGCTGGTCCTCCGGCAGCACAGAAGGAAAAGAGATGGCAGGAGGCAGGTCAGTGCTGTTTTAGGTAGTGGAGATTTGTTCAGGTTTAATGAATTCTTGTAGAAGTAACGGAGAGCCAAATGCACAAGAGGGTTAAAGGAGCCTGTTCTCTCTTCCTGGGATTTCAGCTGCACTGAGTTGGAAGAAAGTTGCTAAGGAATTGTAAAGTCAGAGGAAAATTGTTTCCTGACCTTGAGCCCAATGATCAAATTGGTTGGTGAAAACAAGAACTATCTGGCACTGAATCTGGTGACTTGGTGACTGGGAGGCCTGTACAACTCTCCGTTCCTTTCTATTCGCATGGCAGTAGCACTGTTCGTACACTGCTGCCTCTGCAGCAAAACACAGTTGTTCCTGACCGACAGCGAGAGTGTATCAAGGACTTGGAGAGAAAACTGATTTTTCTGTGCTGTAAATCGTGGATCAGAAGGAAGCTGAAACTTGACCTGAATGGTTTTCCCAGATTTCTGTGCTACACCTCATTAGAGTTAATTATAAGCTTATGCCGATAATTAATCAAACATAGAGATGCTACAGACCAAGATCTATGTTATGTGAGCTCTTTGAACACCTCCACCACTTTTTGCTAGGGGATAGTTGTTTGTTCCTCTTTATTTTGCTTTGCTTTAATCAGCACAAGAGGCCTGTCATTGTCGCTAATGCTGTAAAGCCCCTTCCTACCTCCAGCAGTGGATCAATAAGTGCTCGTCTCTCCCTGCTTCCTGCCCACTCACTCATTTGTCCTCCACAACTGGAGACGTGAGGACTCCTCCCCGGGGCAGCCTGGAGTCGTGTCTCTGCCTAGGCAGTGATAAACATCCAGAAGAGCTGCAAATAGGTCCTGCGCTGTCACTTTCTGTACAGCTCTAAGGTTAAAAAAAGATTAAAAAGATGTTCCAGCAGTCATTAAAAAAAAAAAAAAAAAGAAGTGTGTCTCATGGTGCTGTAGCTGTAATGTGGATATGTAGGACATAAAGCCAAGAACCGAGCGGTGTCTGAGGCTCATCTCCTGTCCCCTCCAGGCTGCAGGGGCAGTGGGGCTGGACAGGCTGCGCCCCTCACGCTCTGCCCTGGTGGCAGAAGGCTTTGTCCTTCACGTCTGTCTCTCGCCAGCACCTGAAGCCACACAGCTCCCCCACCGAGCTGCAGCTCGCAGCAGATCTTACGGGCACAGAGAGGCTGGGAATGAAGGGTGCATTTACCAGGCTTTCTTGCAGGTGCAGAGCAGCACTTGACACGGGTGTGGAACAGGCCAGTGATGGACCTGGGCTTTGAGACATGTCCTTCCTCTCTGAGCCAAGGAAAGGTGCTGGGAGGTCCATCGCTGGGGGGTTGCTCTGAGTTTTCTGCTCTTCTTTTGCAGCCAGTTAAGCTGCAGCCCAGGTTAAAAATGTAATGCTTATCCAAAAGATTCATAACCCAGAATTACATATGCTGATCTGATTCCCGTGCTCTTTTCAACCACCATTATAAACACAGAAAACTATTGAAAACGAAAAAGCACTATGCAGATGTGTTCGGATCTCAGTTTGAGGCAGGACATAAATCAGCTCACCTCCTGCTTTCATCTGCAGGGGATTGCTCAGCCCCTGCCCAGTCAGAGCTGTGGTCCAAAGCAAAGAGCTGCACGGGGAAAGGGCAGGTGTACTGTGAACTCAGTACAAATTACACAAATGTAGATAATCTAAACAGTAAATATTAAGGAGGCAGCTTATGAAGCTCTCTGGCTCCCTGGAGAGGGGCAGGATCAGTGAGAGCTGGTCCAGGACACGGGATGCTCTCCCTGGGGTCCATACCCTTGCAGCTCAGAGGCTGGGCGGTGCGGTGCTGCCGTGTACCCACGGGCACCCGGCTCTGCTCGCTTTTCCTTCCCTGCAGTGGGGATTCACTGGATCTCAGCTATTAGGGAGAATGGAGGGACAGGGAGGAGACGAGTCCCCAGCACCTCTACAGAAGGGAACAGAAGTGGGGGCAACATACGTGTGCATTTATAATCCCCGTCTTTTCTGCAATGTTTGTTCTCACATTCGAATCAACAAACAGGCTGTGACCTTGCCTGTTGATGCTTTAAATGCCCTGTTACACAGCAAGCATGGGAATGAGTTAGTCACATGGAAAGTACTTAGTCTCACATGGGCTGTTCATGTGCAGAGGGGAAAAAAAAGCCAGTCTCACAAATACAATAATCTCTGCAGGAATCTCTCTCTCTCTCCCCTTCTATAATGATGAAATACAGGCTGGATTTTTTTTTTCTTTCTTTAAGGCAGAATCGTATCACGGTTTCAAGTCATTTAAAAAACACAGAAAGATCAATACTTTATTCTTCCTAACAAGTACCGTATTAACTTGGTCACACCATCCTGCCCTTTAAGAAGCCACATTTTTAGTGCACAGTGCTTACATACCTCAGCTTAGGGCTGTGGAGGAGTTTAGAAAGGAAAAACCCAAAGCCTCTGTAGGGCAGAAAACAGCCCAATCCATCTCCCCTCCCTGCTCCTTGTTCCCAGGCGAGAGGTGAGCTGCCAATGCATCTGGAATTCATGGAAATGCGAGAAAGAGGTGGGTTTGCTGGCTGCAACGCCTCGCTCCCAGAAACACGCACTCAGCACAGACTCAAGCCAAAGCCACTGCAATGTGCTCTGGTACGCTCTCAGACCCTTTCCTCACTCTGCTTTACCAAATAGCCTCAGATTTCCCAATTCCCCCAGAGACAACGCACTCCTACTTTAACCTTATATCCAAGGCATGAAGCGGAGGGCTGGGGTGTACCCTGCACGTGCACTTTTTCTGCATAAATCCGTCCAGAAAACCAAGCCTGGTCTCAAGGATTTCATTCCTGTGTGGTGGCTCTGCCAGGTACCAAAGCACTGGAGGCACCCAGAAAATTCCTCCCATACTTAGGGGAACCCGCAGCAGGTGCACGGACAATGTAACCTTTCCCCAGCTGGAAAACCTTCACGAACAACTGCAGGGGTATTTATCTGGGTAGCAAGAGGATCTGGTTGTGCCTTTTGTTCCAGCTCCCGGAATAGCCTCGCGCAGCAGGACTTGGCAGCTGAGGTGCAAGTGCAGCACAGCCCTGCGGGTTGCGGGGCTTCATGGTGGGACCCAAGCCAGCTCCGTGGTCCCAGCCCTGGGGCATCGATGCTGGTTTGTCCCTTCATTTAGTTGTTGTGCCTGGCTGAGCATAACCACGAGGTTTGGAGCGGGGTACGTCCCTGCACCCTGGCCAGTGCCGTATATTGGGGTGCCTCACAATTACCAGGTGAGTCCTGTGCTGTTCCTTCAGCACTTTGTCTGCTGGCGATGGATTTGTTCGCTGATCTCCCTCAGCCAGGTCACAGCCCATACCTCTGGCAGCTTCGGGCCCCGGTGATGTTATCTCTCTCACAGCCAAGCACCAACATCAATCGTCCCTGAGGGATTTCGTGGTAACCTTTCGCTTGGCTGCTGTCTCCATGCCTCATTGCTGCTGCCTGCAGGGCTCCGATTTATGACTTGTGCGTGCACGTGTCTCCCTCTGCTCCCCACCTTTCCCACCCCTGGACCTTTGGGAACACACCAGCACCTGCAGGGGGCTGGGGTGACAAGGGGAGCAGTACACCCGCAGCCTTCACCTCCATGGGACTGGAGATTTTGGTGAATTTCTCCATGGGCGTCCATGCGGTGCCTTTATGTTTTAATCCCTGAAAGAGTGACTTTCTCGGAAATTTGTAGTTTGAAAACGTCTTTATCTGTAATGCTTGGTGTTGCTTGTTCTTTCTGGACCAAAAGAGCCACAAACCCACATCAGCCATACAGCAGCTAGCACGATTCAGGGCTGCAGCGCATCAGAGAGCTGGCAGTCGCTCCTGCTTTCCCGTCCTGCCTAATGCCAGCTGGCCTGCAATGCTGATTTTTCTTCGTGTGTTAGAATATGATTTTAGGTGGGTGCAGGGCCTGCTCCTGCTCCTTGGCACGGATCCTGATGGCAGGATTGCAGGTGTGGGGGATGCATGCAGGCTTTGGCTCTGTACCGGCCGGGCTCCCATGAAAGATGGGAGAGCTCTGACACTGTTATCTGTTAGGGGAACCCAGACAGAGGCGTGTGCTCTTGCTGGAGCAGCTGGGCCAAAATTTCGCCTTGGCTCCACAAGCATTTGTTCAGAGGTCGTCTCTTTCCGCTCCAGCGCTTGGACCGCTAGTGCCACGTAGCAGAATTGAGTCCCGATTGGTTTTGACAGTCCTTGAGGAGTGGCTCTGACTCTAATTTCACTTAGCAAAGGCTTCTCCCCCACACAGCCTCCTTCGAACAGATAGATGTGTTTGAGAAATGAAAAGGGGAATCTAAGCTATTATTAGCTATGATACTCAGAGGTGACATGCAACTCCCCTTCCTCAGGATGTGTTTACAGAACATAATAGAGCAAATGCTGCAAATACACCTGGGAGCCCCGTGAAGAAAGCGTGACAATAGTTGCTCGTGGCATCCATCTATTCTCCGCACATTTGCCATTCAAGCAGAGAGAATCCAGAGGGTACCTTCTAACATCTTTTTAAAAAATCTGTCATTTTAATACAATTGCTGTAAAATTAGACTGTTTTGTGTACTGAACTTGCAGGGTACCACAAAATGAGTTCCTGAATGAGCTCATGTGAATGGGATGTCTTTCACACACGATGCTCCGCACACTCCGAGAGGGTAATGTAAATGTTAACATAAAAAGGTGTTCTACCAAATCGGAAGAAGCAAAAAAGCTCTCTTGTTCTGGGAACACGCAACGGAAATGCACACTGCAGCGAAAGGAAATTCTCGACTTTTCACAGGAGATGCGATAGTTTTCTGATTACACGTTGGAACTGAACCCGGCTCTGACCCTCTGCTAGCTGTGTGTGATCTGTGGACACCATTGTGTCAGTCCTGGTTATTTATCGGTCAGGGCATGGTGGGTCGCTTTCTGTGTAATTACCGCTGAGCACAACATGAAGCTGTATGTGTCTTTCCCTGCTCGCAGCCCGCAGATGTGGTACAGCTCTATTCACGCGAACAATGCTGCAATGGCTTGTTCTCTGTTAGCCAGTCGTGACATTTAACGTCGCCTTGGTGATTTTCTGGGTTCTGCAAAGTTAGCCTGAGCTTAGAAAACATTGTCTTGGAAGTGGAAAAAAATACCTCTGTGAAAAAACTACCTGGTAAAATCAGCCTTTATTCCTTCTTGTTGCTCTCTCCTGATCCAAATTTGCTTTCCAGATTCAGCTGTTAGGCAGAAGAGTTTGCTGAACAGCAGCAAATACATTTCGGTCTATGAATTGTTTGCAAATCCAGTGCGTTGACAATCTGTGGTGGGTGATGGGCTGCCAGAATCTCAATACTGCTCCCAGAAAAAGTGGCTACGGGCTTTAAACTAGAGAATGCTATCGAACTTTAGCAAGTGATGGATGCAGAAAGACACGTCTGTCTCAAATACAGGAAAGACATTGACTTTTGGTAGTTATTTTCGTTATACCTTGATTTATACTAGGTCCCAACAAGCTCAGAGGCTGAGCTTTGTGAACCTCAGCACTACTTCTCATACAAAGGAGCCAAAAATAATGCCTGTGCTTGAGAAGTGGTGTGGAGGAGATGATGGGACTAGGGAGAGAATCTTCTCCTTTCCTCCTCAGCAATTCCAAGGTGTCATGCCTGACTCTCAGGACACTTTCCATGTGGACCCTCCATGCTGTGCTGAGCGCCACTGGCAGCTCTGGAACGGCCACGGCCAGCCCCTGCCCTGGGCTGTGGCCTCAGGTGTGCGAGGAGCTGGGCATTGCAGTCATGCCTCAGCTCTGAGGAGCAAAATCTGGGGACACAAGAAAAAATACTCCATATTTCTTTGTCTTTTAAATTAATATATGTTAATTAGGGAGTTTCGGATAATGAAATCACCATGTTCTTTCCAAAAACCAGTTCCCTGTGGCTGGCCGCCTCACCAGGCCGAACTCCCCAGCTTGGAGCCTGCTTCATTTCCCAGGGAACCTTTTGTGCACGTCCTAATCACATGCGTAAGCGGAAGAATAAAAATTGCTGTTAGCCTCTTCCAGGGGCTGTTAGCATCTAGACCAAGCTCTCCAGCACGCTGCCAAATAAACAACAGGGCCTTGGTAGCAGCGATGTGATTCTGTGGCTGGTCTGTGGGGATTTCACCTCAACAGGACCATTCAAATGCTATCTCCCAGCCATGTTTACATTAATGACTGTCCCTGAAGTCCCCTCGTCTCTCCTCAGAGAATCTTATTCACTCGTTAGGCTTTTCACTTGGAACCATTCAACCTTGCTGCTTTGATTTTGTAACAGGACAAACTCCAAGTCCTAGCAGGATAAACAAGATTGTATGGCTAATGATTTGTGAGCTTGGCCTGAATGCAATTTACTGCAGAAATTCCAGCCCGTGAGACTTTGTAACCTGCTAATCAAGCACTTTTGGCAGGGGCTGTACAAATGGAAAGGATTTCATAGCCTCTGATTCTGGGGTCATGTCACTCTCCCAAATTGCAGAAATGCTTCTTTAAGGCACTGCTTAAATATCTAATGGCAACTGTTGGAGTAAGATAGGATTTCGCCCCAGTGTGATTTCACGTGTGGGGTGTAAGGGATGCTCCCTTCTGTACTTTACAAGTTGACCGTTTGCAGCCAGAGTCCAAAGACGCCTTACAGGGGAAATGGGGCCCGTCCTTATCAAACAGCAATAACAAGCACCATTACACAGCAGTACCGGGTAATCGATGTCAGGAACTGTGACTCAGCTTCGGCTCAGGTTGGTTCCCCGGGCAGGGATCACAGGACAACGGTGCAGTGTGTCACGTGGAGATAACCTGCTGCGGCAATCCCGCGGATTAGGCATTTCCTCAAGAGCCCGGGGTTGTGACTGTGGCTCTATCGCTTCGTGTTTGACCTTGGGCATGTCGCTGTGCTTGGAAAGAGGAAATAATATTTCTTTGTGAAAAGAAGAGCCCCGAGAGTCTCCGAGCTGTTGTTTCAAACTGCGATGGGTTCCTTGCCATCCTCAGGGGCTGGGCACCCTGGTGCTGTGGCGATCCCTCTCCCGACCTTCTCATCCTGCGAAGGTCCCACAGGTGCCAGGAGAAACAGGCGCGCACACAGCCAAATGCTGAAAATCCGGAGCCTGTCTTTTCCGCTCCTTCAGACTGCTGGAGATCTCAGGGCTGACCTGGGATCAGGGCTTTATTTGCTGAGATCGAGAAGCCGGCTCCATTTTATTGATTGCAGAGAGCTTCTCCTCTCATTCATGGGCGCACGCTGCTCCCAGGTTTCAGATGGGCTGATGAGGAAATGTCTGGTTATCCATTTCTTTGTCAGAGTCAGGAGCCCCTTCCAAACACAGCATTAGCTGACACAGGCAGACTGCTAGCTAGACAAACACTGCTCTGTGTGTCGCGTTCCAGTAAATACCTGCATTTGATTCCAAAGGGCTCCATTGATTAAAACCGGCTCTCCCCACAGACCCGGGGAACAATCGTCACAATAGGACACTGAGCCATTAAACATCGCCACACAAAAATGCTGCCGGATCCTTTCATGTTGGCGCTGTTCTTCGTATTGTTGAGATCTGGAAAATTACCCGTCAATCACTCCTTAAGCTGCTCGTGGAAGTTTTGCTGAACTCAGGGTCTGACTTTGCTGCCGAATTCATGAATACGTGCTCCTGAAAAAGAAATAAAGTCGCAGGAAGCCTGCTGTACTTACACTAGGCTGTCCCAATAGCTGTTACTGCTTGCCCACTTCAAATATACTGATGGTGGCAAATGAGATGAGACAAAAATCTCAGATTCTTTATGGCAATATTTCCTGCAGATGCCATTTTTTCAGGCTCTCCTCAGCACTTCGGGTGGATTTGCATGGTGCCCCCATTATTTAACTTGTTAACCTTTTCTTGCTAGGCCATATAGCAAATGTCTTTATAAAGCAGAAGAATAGGGTGCAGTTTCCATCAGAACAAGTGTTTGTCTAGCCTGGTATCTTCAACAGTAGCTCAGAGTGGGTGTAATGTATAGAAGAAAGTACATGAAGAAGCTGAACCGACAGCGATACCTACTTGGTATATTCTTTTAGCCTCAAGCACTTTGTGGCTGAAGCATAAATCCGCTGCAGTTAAGATGGTTTTGGTCTATGAAATTGAAAACCAGAAGAAAAAGGCATCTGTCCTTGGGGTAATTGGGTTATTAAAGCTTTTATTTAGCCTGTGGCATGCATAGCACATATGGAACCTAGCAGAAAAGTAGCCAGAGGACATACCTGGCAAACAAAATGCCTTTGGGGTAAGGTGGGTTAGCTTAGCCGTCAGACCTCAGGTACTGGGCGTCTGACATTTTAGTCTTCCATACTATGATGGGTGTCTTGTAAGAGGGTTATTAGGAACCACCGGTAATGCTGAAGGAGCCTCCCACTGCAGAGCGATGTAGCGGGATTGTGGTCCTACTGCTGCACCGAGCCCAGGGCACTGCAGCCCTGCTCAGGAGGCAGAAGCGTTCACAGGTCACAAAACTGGCTTGAAGGAACTCAAAAGCATCAAAGGGAATAGGGAGAGGTGGCAGAAGAGCTGTCATGGCTTTCCCACCTCCAGCACTCACGAGGAGCTGCGCAGTGCTGCAGAGCAGCTGTATGGTTAACCTTGAGATGGAAAAAGCCCCACAGCTGTTGGAATTGAGATCAAAAGGACCTATTCGCTTTAGAGACTTGAGATGTGATTTTCTGAGTTCTGAGTTAAATCCCAAAGCAGAAGCTGCTTATTTCCTTGTTTAGATGTGGCCAAAAAGTTACAAGAACAGCCCCTCCTGTGGGAGTTTGGCTGTGGGACTAGGGAAAGTGGTGGCTCTTGTGAGATTTCCATCATTTTGTGGAAGCATTTTGCAGATCAACTGTTACGATAATGACAGCGTAGAATCTGAACCTGACTGTCAGTCTGGATTTGGTTTCAGATCTTTCAGTCATTCTAAAATTAACTTCCCTTTCCAGCTTGCACATACGTACAGGGAAGAAAGCAGAGGAATAAAAGCCATCATAAAACGTTAGCTAACGAAGGGAACGAAGCACCTGTGATCTCACACGTATTATTTCTATTTTCAAAGACGAATGCAAAGTCCATTGGGTGGAATTTAAACCCCTATCGCTGAGCTAACTGTAGGAACACGGCGTTACTATGGAAAATTCCTGATTAAAGTCTGTAAAGAATTTCCTATGCAGGGGCTGTTTATTAATAGGTACCTCAGCCTCGCATCTGACATTGACAATTCTGCCCTTTAAACGCATCGTTTTGCAAGCAGCGTGATAAAATGCCGCACCACTTTTTTTTTTTTCGTACAGAGAGAGATTGTCCCAGCCCTCCCCCTTCGGGCTCCGCCGGCTGTAACCGCTACAGTTTGCTTTGCTAAGCACAGGAACAAAAACTGCAACCATGAAATTATTTTAACAAGACCATAAAAAAAAAAAAGAAAAAAAGAGAGACAACAACAACAATTTGCCCAAGTGATGCTTGGAAAAAAAATAAACTCCTCTCTCTAAACTAATTAAACTGTACTATGTGTCCTTGTGCAGTTCCTGGCGCTTTTCTGGTTCACTCAGTTTCAATAGATGCATGAGGACTGGAGCCAGCGCTCCTGAGTGACTAGCTCGGAACAAAAGCAGGTCTCCTGAGTATTCTTGAGCAGCCAGCAAATTGAGGGAAAGTTATTTTGGGTTAATCAATGTACTTCAGTTGCAATCACAGCTAGCTTCTAACAGAGGGGCCTGCAAACAAGGAATTACTGTTCTGAGCTCAGCTATGGATGGGACTGGAAAGTGTTACTGGCTAGACTGTGCTCTTCTCAATGCCTTTTTTTTTTTTTCTTCCTTTTTTCTTTTGCGTCCTGAATTTGGCTTGGCAGTTTTACGTGTCCTCTCCATTTGCATTTTCCCCCTGCTTATTTATTTATTAATTATTGGCACCGGGAGCATGGGAAATAATTGGCAGTCGCTTAAAAGTCCCCGCAGGGGAGAATTCTTACCATGTTCTAGCCAGGGCTACCGTATGGAGCTAGAGCAATTGTGGTCGGTGCTCAGCTTTCTGGCAGTAAATCCCTGATTTATGCAGGTTTATGCTGATGAGGGCTGCCAGTCGAAGTCGCTGAGGTGTGGTGAAGAAGGGGGCTGGGTGCCTTGAGTGTCCTGGAGGACAGGCAGGACGTGGGGGAAGCTTTTGGCATCAGGCTCTCAGCTGGATTTAATAGCCCATACTCGTGTGTGTAGATGCAAAATGACTTCTTTTGGAAATCACCTCTCCTCTTGAGGATCCTAAATGGTGGAAAATGGGATGCTCTGCCCCACAGCCTTTTGCAAACCTGGCTGCTGGGTAGGAGGTGTAAAGCCTGGGTGAGGGTCCCAGTGAAAGGGATGCCGGAGGGTGCTGCCTTCTGCACCAGTTTTGGGGCATCAGTGCCAATGCAGTACCTAGAGCAACCTCACTGAGGCTTTCAGGCCCTGGGAGCTTTCATAGGTATTTACAGCCCTGAAAGCCATCATCTGTTAAATGGAATCCTGAATTATTGCTTCTGCTGCAGTGTTTTATTCATCCAGCCACTCCCTACCGTTCATGTGTGTGCTATTACACTACAAAAATGCCAGGCGTCCAGGCGCTCAGGCTGCGCTGGAAGAACCAGTTCAATAGATCTGTATCTATTGGTTCAGGTGGAGCCAGCGTTCAGTGCAGCCCCCAAATCCAGCTCCTCTGTTGCTTTGGACTGTAGGCTCTGCTCCCCCGGCGAGGCTCCTGCCCCCAGTACCAATGTTTGATTCACCCATTCAGAACTTGGTCTGTTAAAAGGTTGAGATGCCCACACCCGCCTGAATTCATGGAGGAGTACAGGGTTTCCGAAGCACAGGTAAAAGGTCTGTGTTACATCATCTCTTGCAATTAAAGTGTTGCTTGGACAGACACAAATCCAGGCAGCTTCCCAGACAAGCTCAGATGTTTTACATCCCGTGTCCTCCAGGAAAGATATCACAGAATCATAGAATGGTTTGGATTGGAAGGGACCTTGAAGATCATCTAATTCCCACCCCTCTGCCATGGGCAGGGACACCTTCCACTAGACCAGGTTGCTCAAGTATGTATTTATATTTACTAGTATAGATAGCTTTAAAGTTTTCACTTCTTGAGGTTGCTCTTCAGGTCAACAGAATGCTGTTACTGGGGAGTTTTCTTGAATATAAACATGTTTTCTATCAGGTTTGCACAAGCCCAAACCCCGTGTTATTGTGCAACGCGGCGTCCAGCCACCTGGCCGTGCCTCCTTCCCAACCCGAGCCTCCCCAAACAGCTCGGAGGCTGTCCAGCAGTGGTTCAGCTCCCTCTGCATGGAAGAGGGGGTCCTAACCCATGGCTTCACATCCAGACACCAAAGAACCCTGGATCTAAATCCCAGTTTTGCAGCTTTATGGACCAGCACGTCATAAATACAGTGTGCAGGGTCCCGCTGACCATTGGCCTGGCCAGGATGGGGTCCCTCAGTAGGTGCATGGTCATACCAAGGACCTTCCTTCTGACTGCAGTCATGTCTGGGTGATCTCCTGCACCACAATCACAGCACCGTAAGGCTGGCAGCGCTCAACACAAGGAGAGTTAAACCCCCAAATTTGTGTGCTGAGACTCTCATCCTCATATAGGTAAGAGCACACAAACACATCGGCATCTATAAATGCTGCTTTTGTTGTCTCTCGTACTCCAAGGATGGATAGGAACTTCTGTGGGTGAGACCTTCTGTTTCAGAGACTTACAATCCATCTGCTCGGGAATTATATGTGAACATTTTCTAGTTCAGCTCCTTCTGTTAATTTCTGCTTTGAGGGGCTGTTTAAAAATGGCTTTATCTGGATTTGCTTGTGCCATGCTTGCAGGATTCTTGGGTGGAAGCCACGTCTTGGAATCCCATAACTTTCTCAGGCATGTTTTTCAGTGCTTACGGTACTCTGTCTGAGCTGTCCTTATTTTTTGGCTTTGAGATAATTATTTTTGTTATTTTTCCATCCTCTCTTTTTCCTCCAGTATCTTTTCTTAAAGCAGTTTTCCTCAAGCTTCGTTGATTAACTGTATGTCCAAATACTCCGCTTTCTGGTGTTGCATTTGAACCATGATTGTAGACCTGAGTGCTAATATCAGGCTGAGGCAAAGCATTGCTCTCTGTCTTTGGTACTCGCGTTTTGTGAGGCTGCTTTCTTGTGGCCACATCTCAATCTGAAACAGAGATCTGGACCTGTAAGTGTGAAAACTTGCCTACTTAATTGCAGGTGTCTTTGAAGGCCTGTTTAAAAACATTTGAAAGCTGAGTGTCACAAGAGTTGCTCTGACTCGTCACACCAAGCAACTTAGAAAAGTCTCAGTGATTGAGGGAAACTCGGTTTCTTTGCACCAGGATCAAGCTTGCGATTGCCTCTAGGCAATTTTATAGGACCAAATCTGTTCGGCCTAAAGCTCGCCCCCTCGGTTTTGGGGTTTTATGCTACTCACACTGAAATACTCTCTGTGACAAGGCGGTGTCAAGCCTCAGGCACTGACAGCTCTCCGCAGGGTGCGAACCACACCAGGCCGTGCCTTCAAAGCAGCAGGAAATTCCCACAGCCCGAAACGCGGCACTCACGGGCGTGAAAGCAGACAAACGTCACGGCTGCCTGGAACAGGGGCATGAGAGAGGCGGAGAGCACGGAGCGACCGCATGGGCACCGATCCTGCCCCCTACACGAGCTCATGGCGAGCTGGCAGGAGCAGAGGAGCATGAGCACCGGCTGGGGTTTGCCGCAGGACCGGAGCAGAAGGCACCCCACCTCACCGAGCCCCAGTTTTTCTAATTGCAATGCGCTCGCATGAAGCTTAAATAGCCAACACCGACAAAGCTCTCCTAGAGCCTCGATGCTTCCCGAACGTGAAGTGTCCTTAGTAGGGTGCCAAAGCTTCCAGTGGTTTGTACAGGGTCCAGGAGGCTGTAAGGGAGTGCGCGGAGGTGCGCGTCCCGCGGCTGACCTCGCCGTGCTGGCTTTTGGCAATTTAGGCCAGGTCTCCCTTCCTCTCTTCTTTATGTTGTCTTGACACAGCTGTTTGCGAGTCTTACTACAATGGGCATTTATTTTATTCCAATAAGCTCTAATTAAATTAAGCTGCTTCTACGACCAACAGGTCAAATTTCTCAACTAAAATTGACATTCACATTCTTATTGTGCCTTCCTTATTGGATTAAGTCTTGATCAAGGAAAATCATTTAGTGGGGCAGCATTCAAGGAGGGACAAAACACAATCTGCCTGTTCTCTGCTTCTGTGGTTTGAGAGGCACCGCAAACTGCAGGGGGACACAGAGCCATTTTCTGTCGTTTGCCAGCTTGCCGGCCACTGGTCAACAACATTTTTTCTGGGCTGAAAGTTGTTTGTCCATTCAGGTATATTTATTTATCGGCTTCTATGTTCTGTGTCGTAGATGTTTAGGAGTTTGGCTCCTCTGTTCTTCCCTCTGTCCTATTTTGTTGGCAGTTTTGACAGAGGCCAAGGGGAGACCATGGCTTAACAATAAATTTTGTTCACAAAATATAAGGGACTCAGAATATCAGAGCTGAAATACACATTATGTATGTTGCATGATGTTTATTTATGTGTATAATATATATATATACATTCTGAACACTAAAGAATCAAGATTTGTTTCTGCAGCCCCCCAGCTTCTCCCTACAAAAAAGAAAGTCTTCTGGTTTAAAAAAGTGCCATGAGATCTTGCTCCTTTTTTTTTTTTTTTTTTTTTTTTTTTTAACTGGGATGTTTGGGCTGAGTTTAAAAAAGAAATTATTTAACTTCTGATTTATGAGGCTTAAGGGTCATGTTTTTAAGCTTTTCTCTGCAGTCATGAGACCTAGGAAAAAATGAAAGCTAAGACTTTCGGTTAATGAGAAGAGTCCAGGAGTTTAGACTTCATGAAAAGTACCAAATTCCACGAGGCTTGCAGGAAAACTGCTGGTGTTGTCAGCCCCCGCTGTCCCCCAGGGAGGGTTCTTAGGAAACACTGCTTGTGCTGCTGCTTCTAATAAGTGAGGATCTTTTGGGGGAACAAAGGGAGCTGGCTTTGCACCTCCCAGGGCAGCGGTACCCCCAGCCTTTCCGTCTCCCCATAAATGAGGTTGCGTTGCTCGCTGCAGCCTTGCAGCCCTATTCGAGGGACAGGTTCCCAGCTAGTTTATGGGCTGGCACTGGTCCAGAGATACAACTTTGTGATACCGAGGAAGGAATGTAAAGCTCTCGGCTTCCTGACAAGGTGTTTATCTGCGGGTTTCCCACAAGCCCTCTCCATCCCCTGGCTTTGGGGCAGGAGGCAGCTCTGGCGGCCCAGCTGTTTCCTGGGTGGCACTGCGGATCCTGCTCCTGCCTGCTCACCAGGACCTTGCAGACCTTTATCAGGGTTCAGTATCAGTTCTCCCGCATGGCAGCGGGAAGTGGCTGAGCAGAGGAACACCTGCGCACCCGACGGCGCCATCACCCTCGCTGCAGCATCGAGGGCTGGAGCAGGAGGCGGTGGCGGGGATGCTGATGTGACAAACGTGTCGGCACGGGCAGCTCGTCATTTCTATGGTAACGCTTCTTCTCCTCCTGTTTATGTTCCCCAGCATGTGCACGCCCAAATCTGCGTTGTTCATCCCCGTCCACTTGGACAATTACACCATCCTCAGCCCTTCATGAGTTAGTCCAAAAAAAAAACCTAAAAATGTCCATTTTCTTGCCAGGTTTTAAAGTTCTGTAACAAAGGGGAAACCTGAGCGCTTGGGCCATGGGATTTCTTTGAATTATTAATCGTGGGAACAAAGGAGCAGGAGGGTTCCTCGCCAGGAACAGGGCAAGCAGAGCATGGCTTCTCCTCGGGACTGTGCAGGAGGAAAAGGTGATGGCTCTGCTACTAACGGACTGGTTTAGCCAGCTTTTGACTGTTTTGGATACACTCAGGGATGCTGCAATGACTCAGACAAAATTGCTGCTTTGTCTGAGAGACACGTTTACTTCTCAGGGTAATGAGTTGATCTCCGCTCCGATTAGATTTCACTGCAGTCCTCGTAACCAGTGGGTGTTGGCAGGGATGGGAGTGGTGGAAGGTTTAACTCAAAGGAGAGAACAGAGAGGAACCTGCTCTGCAAAGGGATATTAAACAAAAAAAAAAGGCATTAATTGCAGCGTAAGCTGATCAAGCATAATAGCAACCTCTTCCCACCTTCACTTAGTCAGTTTCTGCAGCTTGAAGCAGGCAGATCTCTGGCAGCTCAGGAGCTCAGCAGGAAGCAAAGGTGATTTACAGCCCTACCAACGCCTCCCCTGCCCTCCTGCTCCTGCCATGCTGGCGGACGGCCGGGTGCTGCAGCGGGGCTCTGCCCTCCTGCCTGCCCACTGAGCGCACCCCGAGACCTCGGGAAGTTTGGGATGGGGTCGAGGTGAAGCACAGGAGCAGCTCCAGTTGGCTCTGCCAGAGGGGCAGCAGCTCCAGGCTGGACGAGGAGCCCACTGCAGAAAGCCCTGGGGAATATCAGCACCGTTCCGCGTCCATTCTAAGTACGGTGATAAATTACAGCACTTGGGAGAACTTCGTCTCAGGCAAGCATGACATAAGAGTACAGCTGGGTGAATAATACCAGTGACATTTTCTACAGCAATTAATTAAACTGCAATTCCAGTTTGATCCAGTCCTCTTCAAAGGCCTTCTCCAGGCATTCCCACACAGCTGAGCAGCGCTCGCGCTGGTGCGGGTGGAAGCGCTGAGCTCACGCCTGCAAGAGCTTGCAGGAGGGCAAACTTTGTACGGGCTGCCCGGGAGCTTCTGCAGTGGGAAAACTCCCAGCGGTTTCATTTCTCACGTTACAGCACGGGAACGAACTCCAGCCGGATACCTGGATATCAAACAGTGATTAGAGGGTGAAAAATAAAGAGCTTGTTAGATGATTTTGAGTGGAGGAGAATGCTGCCCACTCACAGGCTGCTTCAAGCCGAGGGAGCAAGGAGCATTGCTTGCCAAGGGCTCTCGCAGCCTGCGTGCGACATCCAGCACTTCTCTGGGTGCTGGTAGATGTTTTTGTCAGCTCAGATAGAAACCATGGTGGCTGCTCAGACCTTGTGTCAGGGCTCAGATTTTTGGTCAGGGCTCAGATTTTTGGTCACTGCCAACTCCCACGTGGCACCTGAACAAAATCCCTTGAGCTACAGGTGTTGCAGGTCCCTCTCCTCTCCCCTGAACCCTTCACGCCGTGGCTGGGTGGTTCCTCCAGCACCCTCCTGGGGGACCAGGAGGTCCTTCACTCGGTGCCTCGCCACGGTGGAAGCCAAAAAGGACACAATCGCTTGCTCTGGTGCCTCCTTGGGGTCCCCTTTGGAGCCAGGGTCATTTCTAGAAGCAGCACAGGAACATGCTGCTCCTGCCATCAGCCCCACACTTAACTGATAAATAACTGCTCATAAATGCCTGGCTCTGCTTTGCGAAGGAGCCTGGCACCTCCAGTAATTCCCCAACCCAGCACACACTTCTTCCTAAGGTCCTCTTTCCACCCCTCCCAGAAAACATCTGGTGACAGCACGTGGTCTCCTCCGAGCCTTCAGCAGACATTTGGCCAGGGAGGTCGGCGTCCCCTTGCTGCGCTCACCACAAACGGCCAGGTCAGCGCTCCACTCGTGTGTCAGTTTAATACTTTCCACATCAGCCTCCACAGCCCCGGAGAGGTCAGGGCTCAGTGTGAGTCACACGGTGCCGGCTGGTGCCATCGCTTCAGGTTGGAAACGGTGTTTAGTTCCTTGGGCTGAGACACGAGTATTTCGGTCGCAGACCATGCGAGATGCAGGGATCTGTTTCCCAGCTCACCGCTCGGGCTTGAGCACACCTCACCATGCCTTCGCCCCAGGCTCTCCCTTCTCCAGGGTATCCCAGAGCCTTGGTACGCTACCCCAGTCCTACCTGTCACATCTGTGAGGCCGTAGAGAGCTTAGATCTTTTGTTTTGCTTTCCTCTTCCACTTCTTAAACCATCTCCACCCCCATCCTTTTTCCTGGAGCCTCTCTAGTACCCGGGTACCTTCGAGGCTGCCCTCTCCCCTTCCACGTTCTTCCTCGAAGTCCTCCTCAGGCCAGAAGCGCACCAAAAGCCTCAGCAGCAGTTTGGCAGCTGCTGTGCTGCCCAGATACCCAGGCTGAGATGCTTTGCCTCCAGCCCAGCTGGTCCTGCTGGCAAGAAGATGTGGCAAAAATAAATAAATAAAAAAATAAAAATCTGAAAACCCATTTTGGTTTCATTTTGAAAAAACACCACAAAAGCATTCAGACCATTTCACTTGACATTTCAAACACGGCATGTTCCTTTTTTCCCGTTTTAGATTCAGGCTGACTCCTCACTTCAAAATGTTCTGGAGTTTGGTTATTGCAGAGTCCAGTGGGAAACATTTGCGTCCAGCGCCAAGCTGCCTCTTTTTAACTTTGAAAATCTCTGACAAACAAAATTACTCATTCATGTTTACAGAATTGTCAGCAAACGAAAAACTCATTTGCTCCTGTGCTCCCTTGCCTGGCCTGTCCGTGCTCACTCGCTCCTTTCGCTGGCAGCTCGCAGTGCTCTCGGAGCAGACGCACCACGGAGTGCCACGGAGCCTCTCATTACTGCGGCCCTTTGGGCACTGCTGTCTTACGACAACAATATTAAAGGGCTCGATCCACTTCCCTCTGAAGTCGTTGGACACCCGGCGTAGGGTCTCTCTCTCTTTCAGGTCTCCAAAATCCTCTTTTCCGGGGCTTTATCCACCTGTGCTGTGCGGCGGGGCAGCGGACAGCTTGTTAGCAGCCACCAGCAGAGATGGATGCTGACCGTGGAAAAGGCTGAGCGCCAACCTGTCAGATGGAAATGGTTTCCAATAATTCTCCAGAGGGCATTTTCTGGGAGCATGCAGTCATTTACCCGGTGGTACAGTCATTTCAGCCCGGATCTGGAACAGTACATTACCCTACCAAATCTTGCTACTGGCTCCTCTGCGCCAAGGGGAATTTCTTCTTTAGCACTTACTAAAGAGCGAATCTAGCAAGCCGTGGCTCTGAAGCTGAGTGAAAAAGAAAACAAGAAGTCTTCCTAGAGCCAGGGTAGCAGAAATGATCCCCTCCTACCACAAAGCACTGTTCCCCCAGCTCGGTTTTGCTGTGACTGTGCAGGCCCGGTACGACAGGAGCGCAGCGCCGTGCCATCAGCTGAGGGCACATTGCTCGTGGTAGGGGAAGCATTTTCCCTCTCCCTCTCCAAATGTTCTCCCCCAGCTGCAACCAGCCCCTCACGAGTGATTTTTATGCGAAAACACAGGGGATGTGTTTATTCGCCTGCAGAGTAACAAATCTGCGACTTAATCAGGCTTCGGTTTCTTTCATTGCCCGAGGAAAGCTGCAAGCCATAAATAGCTTTTCTGGCCTTGCTCCTTACATTCTGGAGGGGATTTTTGCAAATCACTGCTTTGGTGGGCAGGTCGGTTCGAGCTGCAGTATTACCAGCTATTGCTGCTGTGGTGAAGGATCAATAGCCTTTCCCACTGTGAACGTGCCTCCCCTTTTCCTTCCCTGCTCCTTTTGGCTTTGGGGGCTTTGGCTGCAAGGCAGGCACTTCCTTCTGCTTGGGGAAGTTTAGCTCGGGATTTCCAGCGCAGTCTGAGGTGTACAGGTGCACAAATTAATTGATCTAAATCGTAAAACAGCTTTGAAAAATCTCTGTCAATGCTCCTTTTATTAGTGAGTGACTTAAAAGCAAAATAATTTGGGGATGACTTCAGATGCCTCATTTAATATCTAGAATATTTTAGTTCCTTTTTTTTTTTTTTAATGTATTTTGGTGGACTGGATGGATGCCTCAGTAACAACTGGGTTAACCGCTCGCTCTGCCAAGATGGTGACAACAGGATTCAGACTTCGGTTGGTGTTCAGAGCACAGCCTGAGGATTTGGTGGCACTGAAGCTGAAACGGCCACCTGGGGCTGAAAAGCAGAGCTGGGGGAAGCAGGAGGTGTATCACCTGCTTCTCCTTTGCATTGCCGTGCCTGCAGACGGGCAGGAGTCGTGTCAGAGGCTGGCACTGCCCTGCTGTTGCTGCACACAGCCTGGGGCAGGTCAGAGCTCTGCCAGGGCGCATCGGGACTCCCGTGGGCCGGGTCGGATGCAGAGGTGCAAAGCCGCAGGAGATGTTGGAGGCGAGGGCTGAGGCACAAAAGCTTATTACGTGGGTACGGCCAGATAGAGGCAAGGGCGAGCTTTACTGCTCCTGACAAGGGCGTTTTGACAGCTGTGGGAGCTGGGAACTGGCAGAGCAGGTAGAACCGTGCCAGAGCTCGGGGCCACAGCGCTGGTACTGCGCAGGGCTGAGCCAGCGCCTGCTGCCGGGAGCTCTGCCCAAAGCCACGTCCTGCCCAAACCTCCTGGCCTCACCCCGTACCTTCCACCTTCTCGTCCATAAGCGCTGCATGTGCAGGGCACGGGTGCAAGGGCATAGTCGGTGGGAGGCTCCGGAACAGGAGCAGTCTGGATTGTTTTGAACAGGTAATACTGGTGGTGTTGTGGCACAAAGCGGTTTGCTACAGGCAAGTCACAAGGCGATGTGTGTTCGGATTAGTTTTCTCTGCGTGGAAAGAGAGGAAAGGCTAAAATTGAACGAACAGCAGAAGAAATGACAAGCATGGATGTAATGTTGAGTCAAAGACTGAGTCAAGGAGGAAGGTATGGCTAGGGCTGGTGGAGAAGGGGCCTCAGTATTTTCTGAAAAATAAAATTAAAAAATACATATATATATGTATACATATAAGAAGAGAAAGTTTGGGGGAAAAGAAGGAGAACATACATGGCTGTGTGGCATCAGAGGACAGCTATCCTCTGCTTTGACTGTGTGCTCCCCAAAAAAGAGCCCTGCTTTGTCTGATGCAGCTGTTGCGGGGGGTACAGGCCACCACTATCAGTCCCACGGAGTCCAGGCTTTTGGAGTAGCTCAGAAAAGTTATTGAGGAGCCAATGTTCCCCAAGGGACTATCACAACACTCTCACACTCACCAAATTCTCGTGCACATAACACCAGATGAGGAGTACACATAGTGATACGTTTTTCGGAAGGCAACTGAGAAAAGGTGAGTTGTTTCAGTGGGGATCTGCAGTCTTTCACCCGGTCCTACAGCAACAACAGGAACTGAATCAGTCCCATCCTGCTTTGAAAGATGGGCTTTGGGAACGGGAACAGGGACAATACCAGACTAGAAATCATTACAGTTCCAGGTTGCATGCGTATGGTTTTAAGAAGGCATTCAGGTCAGCCTCCGCCCCGCAGGGAACCAAGCACATGCTGTACTGGGAAGGGAAAAGTCTGAGCCAACTATGTAATCATTCTCCACCTTAGCATTGCCCCAACATGACTAACGAGCTAGGGACAGTCTGGAGGGAATGAGGAACATGGAAGCAGCAGGAAAAAAAAAAAAAAAAAGGTGTTTGCAACACCTCTTGTTCTGAACAAGTGCACTGAAATAATGCAGCAGTCCTTCCTGCAAAGCAGGAGTAGCTCTGGGTTAAGCACTAGCTCATTTTTTAATCTCTCCCCCAAAATGAATAGTTTTCTTCCAGTCTTCCAGCTGAGGTGGGGAGCAGAGGAGCTGTAATTTTATGTTTCATTTTTGATCTGATCTTCCTGTCTCGTGACTTCATTTCAGTTTCTGTGGCAGACCCCAGAAGTCAGAATGAACTCAGTTTCATACGCACAGCTGCTGGTTACATGCATCATGTGCTTAATACATACACATGGCCCAGATGCTTATTGCCTTGAAGACCAGGTCTGAAGGAGGTAGATTTGTGTGAGCAGTCTGCAAGCCGGGGACGTGCTCTGTCTGCCAGGCATCAGTGCCCCTTCAGCGCTCCGCGTCTTTCTTCTCAAGTGGTGGATCCCACAGGTCAGGGGTGAAGATCCTCCTCGCCAGTTTTTTATAAAGTGCCTATTGACAGAGCCAGGAGGGAGGGAGAGCTTGGCTGTATTGTCAGTGACCAGAGCAAAAAAAGCCCTTGCTTTCAGGAACACTAAATTAACTGCAAAATAAATAAATAAAATGAAGAGCTCTCTCTTGTTATTGTGCTGCAGGCGTCATTTATTAGATGCTGCTCTACTGCGGAGTCCTTATCTCTCCCTCCAGATAAAGTAAATCAGAACTCCTGTAGCTGACACCCTGGGAGTGTTCTCATCTGTCAGAGATTTAGCTGCCCTTTTCTTGTATGTTTTCCCAGAGAGTGATTTTTTATTTTTACTTTAACCCTCAGCATACTCATCATTCATGGCTTACACGCTCAGGAAATAAAGGGCCAAGGAGGGATGCTCCAAGGTCTTTTGTTGCCGTTGATGAACGTTTCTTTCCATCCTCAGTGAGAGGATCTCTGTCAAAGGCAGATGCTTTTGCCATGCTAAATATGCGGTGCCTTGTGCAGCGCAGCCAGGGCTCCCAGGCTGCCTGCCTTCTCCCTTCTCCTCCCCATCTACCTGCAGCAGCCAGGCTTCACCCCCTGCACTCTGCCTTAGATTTTATTCCTTTAACAGGCTTAACGATTTTTTGTGCTTCTGAAACATGAATCAAATATACAAATTACTCTTGGAGGTACTCAGGAAAAGCTGTCGTTTTTTTAACTTGTGTGACTTCTCTCGTTGGGAGAATCGTGGTCACCTCGGCTAGAGACGAGGAGCAGACCCCACGCAGAGGGGTGATCCACCTCAGCCAGCACTAGGTTTGGTGATTCATCACCTGGTTTAAATATACTTTGCATTTTCCCTGATGACTTACTGTGGAGATTGGGGCAAAAAAATCTACTTCAAATTAGTAGCACTCAGACTAGAGTCGGACACTAGAAAATAGGTTTTCCTCTCTGCCCAGTGGATCCCTCCCTGACAGTAAGGGACTTTGTGCAAAAAAGGCCCTTATAGAGAGCATAGACTTCATGGAGTAACTCTGCTTTTTGGTAATATTACTTAAATACTTTGATGAGCTTTCCCATCCTCCTTGCCTTGTGACTCTCTTATCTGTGCACCTCTTGGCCTTATTAAAGTCGATGTCTTTCTCCAAAGCTGCTCCAGTGGTCGTCCCTCCCTTACCCATCATGCTTATGTCTTTCACAGCCTCTCTGTGAAAAGTGGCAAGGAAATAGTTGAGTTTGTGAAAAAAAAAAAAAAAAGTGCCTTGTTGTACGTAGAGTTATCTTTGCGAGTAGAAAAAAACATATTTTGTTTGCCGTGATGACATGGTTTTAGTCTGATTCTTTCTTTCAGCAAAGGTCTTGAGTAAAGCAAATTGTTGTATCTATTTTTACCCATTTTAAAATCTGTGAAATGGAGATGTCTTCAGGTTTTTATGCTTAATCAGAAGACTAGAAAGATCTCAAATGAGTATACACAAAGATCTCAAGCAAATTAAATTAATGTAATGTGTCGAGAAACAATCAAGTTCTGGTATAGACATGTAAAAGTGTAAATTAATGATATGTGTTTGGGTTGGTGATCAAGAACTATGGAAAATTAAATGGTGCCTAGCTCTACAACAAGTGTTATGACAGCTAAATGACATACATGAATGCAAAAAGAAGGTTTGTTTGTATACACTGTGTATACATATATGTATACGCACGTATCACTTTAAATATGAGTAGCAGTGTGTATTTCATGTGTGTGCTCTGGACTGAGATATTCTGCTCCAATTTTAGTGCAATTGAACAGTGTCAAAAAGGCTGGTTTTCATTCCCGAATCTCAGAGACAGATTCAAACTGCTGTTTTGTGCCCAGAAACTATTAGTCTCAGGAAACGGAGAGTCACAAAATCCAACTCCCTTTTACGGTGATTCTGATGCAGCTGTATTTAGCTTTCAGAGTTCCTTAACAATCCAAACAAAGCACCCATCACTTCAGGAGAACTTCAGAAAGCAGCTCCGAAGCCTCCTAGCAACAACTGCTCAATTATCTCTGCAGGTTGGTGTTCTCGTTTCAAGCACGGGTAAAGCAATCTGTCACCAGCCTGATCGCTCGGTGCTGCAACTCCTGGGGCAGGAGCTGACTGCTGCAACACGTTTGGAAACAGAGAGCAGCCTGGCTTGAAGGTCTGCAGAACCTTGGATGTATTTCAGCCCACAGCCTACGGTAGTAGATGACTCTGGGGCAAGCCACACACACCTCAGGAACACGGCCAGAATTAAGTCAAGGCTGCACAAGAAGTGAGCGGGTGGGTTTTTAACTGACCTGACAGGTCAAACGTACCACTTTTACTGTCCTGGAGAACCATCTATTAGGATGCCCAACCATAACAGTGGAAAGATAGCTTATTATTTCAGGTGGTAGTAGAGGACACTGAATTGCTCTGCTACAGATTTATTGGGTGAATGTATCCCAGTCAACTGGGTTGAGGTGCTAGAAGATGTTTACGTGCTTGATCACTGTTGTTTAGATGCCCAACTTAGTCTGTCCCCACTCCTACTTGTCAAATGTGTTCTACTCTATTGCTCATAAGATGCCAGGGATAAAAGACTGTGAGGTACCTGTTTCAGTGGTGCATATCTATTTAGAGGAGGTGTCTGCTTTCTCTGATAGGTATAAAGTGATATAGGAGGAGATCACAAAAACACAGGTTAGATTGGACTAGCTTATGGCAGATTGGGAAGTAGCTACTCCTTACTGGTATTGTCTTGTTCCATATAATTTGCTTTATTTTTTCTTTTAAAATTATGCTTCTAGTGCTGTGCTTAAAAGATTATTTTCAGAACGTAGATTAATTACATGCAGTGTGATGGGCCTGGGGCACCAACCTCAGGGATGGTGCAAGTGCACTGCAAGAGGGGACCTGCCTTCACTGTACAAAATTGTGCTGATGCTGAAGCTCAGCAAAAGTGTACGTAAACCTGTCAGCATGGTCTGGCCTGGATAATTAAGTACTAGTCGGTGAGTGCTGCTGTCACCTCGTTTAACATCAACAGCTACTAATTGTTCATTTCCACAGATTGTTGCATTAACTGTATTCTGCAGCTGAATACATGGATAAAAGAGGAGGAATGTTTCAGATGCAAAAAGTCAGCATAGTCAGCTGGCTTTAACATAACCTGGAAACACAATAAGGCTCAAAAATGGGACTGTGTGGCCCAGAGGATAAAGATAGACTCTTTTATCTCTGTTAGATATAGGCTAGAGCAGCAAAGTTCACCTACAGTTTTCATCACTGAACTAGTTCAGTATTATCCAGCAGGAATCTGACCCCACCAGATATCCAGTCTGTTTGGGGGATTTTGGAGATCTGCCTTTCTTGCACACTTCCACACACATTAGATCAAGGTCCACCAGCGTGAAGTGCAGAGCTGGGTGTGGAGCCACCACCATCCATAGAACTGGAGGACGCAAATGGGAAAACCACAAAGAGCATCTTCTACCATTTTAGTAAGTGGACTTTACATTGCAGCAATGGAAGGCTCAGTTCCGTTGCTGAAAATTTTCAGTTACTTATTATATTTATTTTTATTGCTAGTGGCTTTTAGGGCCCCCATATTTTGTGGGGTACTGTACAAATGCAGAGGAAGAAATGGTCTAAAGAAAGAAACAGGAGAGAAGGGTCAGAATGAGCTGAAAGCTCCTCCAAGGCGGAGAGAGGCCAGCAAGGAGAGGAGAACAGGTATTACTGCAAGGGAACTGTGGTGGAGGATGCTTGAGATCCCAAGCTCTAGGACTCCAGATATCAGACATTTCACATTTCTGATACTTTCTGTGCTTCTCTCCCTTTATGTGGCACACCTGCCATTTGTTTCTTTGGAATTTCAGCCGTGAGCTTCAAATTGTCTTCATCCTGCCTTTATTTTATGTACATCTAGGAGATTCTGCGCTTCTCTGAGGGCTGATGTGCCCTGGTTTAAACTGGAGCTGCCCTGAGGATGGTTTTATATTTAGTTGCTTCTTATGTGCTGCTGTCATTTGAAGCAGCCCAGAATGGCTGATACAGTATTTGCTGTGGAAATCCCTCTCTTGCCTTTCCCTGTTGCAGTGTAAGGATAAGGCTGATCTTGAGAAGGGGCCAGTGCCTTACCCAAAGCCTGCCTGGGTAGCAAGGCCTTGCGGAACACCATTTCTAGCCCCTTCATGCCATCAGAGTAACACACAAGGTCTGGAGTGAGGGATAAAATTCTGTCCCACAAAATCTGTTGCCAGGAAAGCAAGGCTATCAGTTGATGTCACTTAGAGTATATAGGTATAAAAGGTCTGATTACATGCAACCTCTGTTTTTCTCCCCTGACAAGTATTTTCTTGCATTTATTGTGAGTGGGGTATATTGATTTGGAGGACTTAAGAGAAAGAGTTCTTCTGCAGGAGTGATACAAATGCAGAATCACCTGGCTTCTGCCATCCCTGTGGCTCGGCATTTTAACAGTGAGCTTTCAGGAATTCCCTTCTCAGCTTTTTATACTTTTTTTAGTATCCAAGTGCTCTGAGATGACCACTGCTCCACACGCCAAGTCCTCGAGATGGTGATGGGGGGAAGCTCTACCCCCCAGCCTTCCTCTTTTTAACAGGAAGGTCAGTGGTGAAGGTTCAAGGGACAGCAAAGGACACGCACCCTCCCCAGCCCTCACATCCTGCTGGGCTCTGGGCCCTAGCAAACGGGCTGGACCCTTATAAAACCTTCCCTATTTCAAGCCTGTGATGCTTTTAAATCTGACAGCATGTGGGTGGGCAGCAGTGTGTCAGATGGAGCACAGTCTCACTCCCAGCTTTGTGAGCCTGCAGAATAAAGCAACGGCACAACATTGCCTCGGCGGCAAGCAGCCTTTCCTGGAACATTGGAGCAAGGCAGCAAGGTGTTAACACAGACTGGTCTCTCTAGACTGGGTTCCTGGAAAAGCCGCTCAATTATTGATAAGGGTCGTACTGACATCACCCAAAGACAATGGGGTGCTTGCTTCCCTTCAATAATTTCTTACTCAGCAGATCTTTTGCTTACAGCTCAGCAGAATCAGCACTGCAGGCACATCAGCCGAAATACAATATGCATGCTGGAAAGGCAGACAGGCGACTGCCCAGCTCTTTTATTTGCAAGCTGGAAAGGGATAAGGACACGGCAGGCCAGGCCGATTCCGCTCTGCGAAAGCCTAAATGCCATTATGGGGTTGGCACTGCCAGGCTTTCTTTTCTGCTGATAACATTTGGTCCTTGTGCTTTGTTCAGAGCTGCTCTTGAGTTCCTCCTCCCCCACTTATCACACAGGCTGGAAATGAGGATTTCCCAATAAAGGTAAAGAGAAGAGGCTGATACTAATGCTCCAGATCTAATTCAATTTAACAAGCACTATTCTAGCTCATAAAGCTGCTGCTGTTTTGTTCAAAGTATAGTGCTGACAGCTTATGCAGGGAGGAGCATTAACCCCATCAATTCCTTGTGCTAGGTCTAGTATTCCAGGAAAACTTATGCTGGAGATAAAGCTTTAAACCTAGGTGGCCCTTTAGGACGTGGGACCGATGCGAACATAGGCCTACAGCATCAGCTCCGAGCCCGAAGCAAGGTGAAGTTTCAGAGGACCTCCATGAGGTTCTGACACTCATAAACCTGAACCCATAGCGAGTTTGGACCAGAAGCTAAATTGCCACCAAAAATAAATGCATATGAAGAGTGTCTTTTTTAACGTTTGCATTTTTCAGTGATATTTCTGAGTCTTCTGCTGGCAGCTGCAATTCACCTAGCTAATGGGATCGCTAGCCGCCTGTGATGTAAGGAGCCTAATGATTGAGACTCATTAGCAAATGGAATAGGTACGCTCTCTTATCAGCAGATCTGGATGTCAGGCAGGGCTTCCCATCAGTGCGAAAACATGAGACCTGTTACTTGCTGGAAATTTCACCCAGTGCCGCAAAATCAAAACCATACACCGGTGCCGCGCCTGGGGAAGGGGCAGCCTGGCGATGGAGCTTTACTTCAGCGCTTCCATTTCATCTGAGGTACATGAAGCCTCAGAAGCTCTCAAACCACCTGCTTTTCCACTTCCATTCTGTTTTCACAGCAAGCGCTGTGTGTGTGTGCTTAAGCAACCTGCTTACCGTGCAAAGGTAAACAGCCAGGTTCCATTTCCACAATTAGTCCTGTGTTAGAGAGAGATGCAAACATTGGGTTGCCAGCGCTACTGCGTCACAGATGCAAACAATTTTCATCGGGGTGAAAGCCCGGATGATACCACCATGGCAACCAATTTTACATAGAAACAATAGGCCGGCTCCTTCGCTGAGATAAAGGCACACGACCACGGGATCTGGGTCCATAGTTGCACAACGTACAATGCAATCTTTGAGCATTCCTATTTTTTGTGCCTTTGTCGCTTCTTTCCTCAGAGGATCTCAGTCTGCTGCTTGCAATTCACATGCAGTAAATACTGAAGAAATGGAGCCATCACTGTGTGGCTTGCAGCAGTCAGAAAAAAGCATAGTGGATAAAGGAAGCTCTTGCCAACTTCTTTATCCTTCCAGCTACAGAACCTTTAAGCCCCATGCAGAGTCCAGCTTTCCCTTGAAAATCTCCAAAAAGTGCTGCATCATGCCTCCCACGCTTCAAAACTTGTGTTCCACTGAGCCTAATTATTTCACACTCGCTACATAAATCTTTGAGCAGCCTCTTCCAAGAATATTCGTGGTGATGGCTAAAACAGAAAGTCCTGACGAGGAGTCTACCATTGGGACCATAGTTCTGGTCAAACTCACTGGAACCTAATGGTGACTTATCTCATAGGAATGGGATTTTGTTTGGCACCAAACAACTTCAAGCAAACTTCAAATTTGCAGTGAGAACAGTGCAGTTAACGTGCGGCTGACTGGGTGTACAGAAACTGCAAGAAAATGTTGAACATATTTTAAAGCATTTTAGCCAGTGCCTTTGGTGTATCTGAAATGGGATGGAAATATGCAGAATTCCACCAGATCTCCCTCTCTTGTTGCAGCCAGCATGCCCTGACCTGCACAGAGTCAGTGGATGTAGAAATAGGAATCTTCTTTCTGCTGTTGCATGGTTATTGGGGATGGAGAGTTATTTATCTTTTCCCCCTAATGATTACTAACCTACAGCAAATTCAGGAAGGGCATGTATCAGGTACTCCACAGCCCTCAATTCCGAGAAGGAACTTCAGCGCTATGGCGTTGTTTTCCCATGTGCCATTTTAACCTGACAAGTAGTATCACTTGCCAGCAACGATGTGGCTTTATTCTGTACTTTGTATTGCAATACAAATGGAGCTGAATGCTTGTCATAGTCCTCTGGGCAGGGCTCCTTACTGCTGCGGAGTTTAATATTGAGATTGGCAGCACTAAGTTAGCTGATGTAATCCCTTCCATTACAGATATTTACGGCACGCCATATTACAATACAAAGGCAGAGCTTTAGACATTGGAAAGATGTGACAAGCCAAAAAAGCCAACCCATTCAGAACTGAGGCTGACACTGTAGGGATCTATTCCCCTCACTGTACATTCACAAAAAATTCCTTTTAATGCCATTAGGAGTATACACAAAGCAAAATTCAGGTCAGGAATAAGCAAATGGAAACTCCACTGAAACTCCACTTAAGTCACTGTTATCCACGCCACATCTGACCTTAGATCTGTCTTTAACATTAGCTGGTGACTCATGATCACCAGCATGTATTGTCCAAAGTCACTCCTAGGTTTCCCCATTCTTTGGCCAAACATCACAAGCCCTGGCTGTATTGCAACGCAGGGGGAAGGAGCAGCAGAGAGGCATGTTTGTTCCTCTTTCTAGCAGCCTCGCTATGCTCCTGCAGTAGCCCAGGAGCTGACACAGTGATCGGTGAGCTATTAGAAGTCAGGAGACTATGTGCAGCTGACTTATACTTCCAGAGCCCTGGGTATTTCCTTCTTGAATGTCTTGCTTGCAGTCAGCCCCCAGCTGAAAGCAAGGCTTGTCAAGCAGCTCTTTTAGAGTTGAGGGTAGAGGCTGAGTGACTCCCACCTGCTTAAGAGGCCGTTTCTTTCCTGCAGCACTCCGGCAGGAGCTGGGGCACATTGCGCAGAATTGCCACTTGCCTTGGTTTCAATGGAGCCTCTTTGTGTGGAAGACACTGGAGAGGCTTTGCACGTAGCTGAGGAGTTTCTATTACAGACCGTCGAGGAGATATACCCCACGGTGCCTGCTGCTTGTAATTGGAAGGGAAAAAAAGTCTGATAACGTGGTTTGAATGCAGTGCTGTGTTTCGGATGCAGATGAGCCCAACGTGGGTGCATCCTTCCCTGAATTTTTTGAAGTTCAAGGGAGGTCGGAGCCAAAGTGATTAACTGAACAGTATCATTTGGTGTTTGCTTTTATTTGTGAAGGGAGTAGTAAAAAATTGGGTGTATGAAACAAATGTTGTTTGCTATACCATTAAATCAATTTCTTGCCTTTTGCGATGGCTTCTAAGTGCTGTTGGTAAAATAATGTTGCTTTTCCAATATATCACGTAAAGTGATTTCAGCTGCAGTTTTTCCATTCTTGACCTCTGTACTGCGTGTATTTCAGGCAGTTTTATACATTTATTGATTACCTGATGTACTATTCTAATTTCTAGGAAGTAAGAACATAGCTCTTAAATCATCCAGACTCTTTGAAATGCTTTAATTTCCTCAAGTAAATAGAGCATATTTTGCCAGGAGCCTTAAATGTATGATGCATGGATCTGATTCCACTTCTACACAGGGCTTATACTTGCATAACGCCCTTCACTTCAGTGAAATTACTCCCGATTAGCATTCAGAATCAGGTCTGAAGTATGGGGAGGAGGGTGGGTTAATGCCATTTTTTTCCTGACATTGAGTGCTTTAAAAGCACTCTGAGACTGTAAACCATTACCATTTCTCTGCAAGTGCCCTCTGAGAGGATTGGGAAGGATTGAAGGGTTTTTAACCAACAAGTCACTCCAGGTCTTTCGGAGAACAGTAGAGATGTAATTTCTCGATACTGGCTATCTGGTGAGTGTGTGTCTGTGGTAAGCTGGTGGTCTCACCACGTCCAAGCGGACAAGTGTCCACACCAACCACAGCTCTTGAATTAGGTCCCTTGCTGGCAATCTGGAAAGAGGGTGAATGGAGCACGGGGCTGGTTCTTTTCCCAGCCTTTGCAAGTTTTCCTGTCAACCATATGGAAAGCATTCTATAAAAATGCTTTACAAAATTGTATTATTTGCCTCCTGCAGAATCGTCATGCTCCAGCAGCTAAATACACGGGCTGATATTCTCTCAGAACCCCGTCAAACTCCCACACTGTGGATGACTGCTGGAAGTTATAAGCACTCCCAAAATAGGGCTGGATTTTCACAGTGATAATTGAGAGCCATAACTTTCCACCAGGCAGGCTCCGTAGGTGGAAGCAACAGCAGAGACAGCAGTATCAACGCAGTCAGGGCTTTTTACCAGGATGTTATCTAACTTTATGATAGTACGTATGCCATAATCCTATCAACGTATAGCCTTTTTTTACTGGATGTCTCCCGTACGTGTTTATGGGCCCACCTTTTGCCGGTGTCAGAAGAAGTCTTGGGGAGCTGAGAAAAAGACTTTGTCCCTACGGCTGCCCTAAGCTCTGGTTCAGAAAAATGTTCTTATTCAGGACAGCACTTAAGCTTTATGGACATTGCTAAATCCTCTTGGCCTCAGTGAACTGATGACTAGAAAAATAATGTTCCTGCCGGGTTTTGTTTTCCTTCCAAAGAACTGAAAATGTTACTTAGTGCTGAAACCTCCACCAACCACTCATTAGCTCAGATCTGATGTAAATATCAGAGTATTTAAATGCAAGTTAAATAACAAGAAGCTAAGCAGAGCAATATCCTCAGTCACTGTAAGCAATATCTGTTGTTCTTTTGGGACTACACGGCTAGAAAGATTGAATCAAAGAACACTTATGGGTCACATTTTTATCTGCTACACCGCTGTCTCAATCAAATAACACCAGAGCTTCATGGTGGTAGCTGCTGTTGAGATCAGAATCTGCATATAGATATTCTGTCTATCAGGTTCTGAAAGTGCTGTGATATTTCAAGTCAAAGTGCAAAGAAAGAGAGAATAAATAACACAATTTATTGCTGCAGATTATTTTTATGCCTGGGTGCTCCATTTAAAAGAATAATCTGTAAATGACTTATTATCAAGAAAAGTTATTTGTTTGCACTAATCAAGCCTTAAACTTGAAGGCATAATATGGATCTAATTATTTTTAACTAACTAATCAACATGTTTCATTCATAAGTTGGGATTTATCAATATAGCACATGAAAGGGGAGAACATATTATTATTTCAATTTAGATAATATGCAAAAAGCTCTGTGTTTGTAATGACCTGCTTTCACTGAATATAATCAAGCTCCAAAGCTCTATTACAGGCTGGAAATAGCAGCAGCTTACTTTAATGAGATTTCTGGCTCTGGGCCCCAGCTGTTCTACGCAAGGCTCTCCCTTTGCTCTATGACCTACCAATATGTGCTGTCACCAGTAATGAGACAGGACCTATTTCCTAACATGGGGAAAGACTGGAAAGCATGAGTTCATTCTGCTGTCGGTGGAAACACACCCTCTTTCCCCTGCAAGGCAGAAGGAGGGGAACACTGCATATGCAACGTCCCCCCTCCCTTGCCAGGAGAATATAACATGAAACCCATAAGATAGAGAACTCAAAGGTGAGACTGAAACTCTCCTCTTAACTCATCGCCCTCGCACATAGCACCAGCATTCATTAGATACATGCAGAATCCGTCTCTCCCCTGTGAAGTACCCCAGCAGAGGACTCCATCTGTGAGGGGAAGGAGGAACAGTAGCGGCCTTAAACTCTGAATTTTATGGATTTTGTGGAATTATGCTCATCTCAGAGCTGTACTGGGAATGTGCCAGGAGCCGAAGAGCTGCACTTAATTTGCCTAAAATGGAGCAGATTACCACTGCTCTCCTTTGTAATAATGGAGCTGCAGCCTGGAGACTCCAGATTTCAGCCAGCAGCACTGCACAGAGAGCTGGGCGGCCGGGCTGGGTCCTGCGGGGCTGCCTTACGGTGTGCGGTGGCTCCAGGGGAAAAAGAGACCCCTTGCATTTGGGTCACTCCGGGTTGGACTCTTAATACTATTTTCCTTACTCTTTTTATTACAATAGCCCCCACTTTTCAGAAGTGGGGGAAAATTCTGTTCTTGAAAGTGTTTGATTAGTTACCATTTGTATTATTAGTGCTATTTTTATCCTTAAGCTGTCACTTGCAATCATTACCACTTCACACGTGAATCTGTGCTTTTTAGGACAAAAAGACACTTTTTTTTTTCTTTTTTCCCTGAATAGCATTGTTAAGTATTTCAGGAATCAGGAATCCACAAACTATTTCTGTGCCCTGAATACAAACCTCTTTGGAAAAAGCTGATGAACATTTTAGTCAGAAAATTGGAAAGTGTGTGCTTAATGCACTTTGAAATTAAATGATTTGGTGCTTTTCAATTTGTCTTTTTGCCCTTCCCAAATACCCAAAGGCACTAGCCCACTTTGTAAATGAATAGGCTATGAAATCTTATTTTGAGAAATGAAGGTGTCACAGAGTTGCTGTAAAAATTATACTCAGCACCAGTGCACTTTGTAAGCCCTGACTAATTGGCCCTTGCAACTACCCTAATGCATTCCTCCTTTATTAATAGGAATTAAGTAGCCAGTTATTTTATTTTAGAAGTGAAAAAAGAAAAAAGAAAAACAACAAAGAGATTAGAAGCTAAGTCTCCTTCATATGAGCAGCTCCTTTCCCAGTAAAGCTACTGCTCTGCTCCTGCCACCAGACACCTCTCCTGCTCCCGTAAATTTGGGAGAGGGCACCCTGGCTGTGCCCGGGGCCCTGCCTGTGGGTCGGCGGTGGTTGTGTCACACCAGCCGGTCTTGAAAGGGGCTTGGGGCAGCCCTCGGCATGCAGACCAGGCACCAGAGAGGTGCCTGCCTCTTGCTTCCCCCTGGGCTCAATGCCGGGATGCAGTTGTGATTAACATTTAGGAACTTTCAGCTTCACAAATCCCATTTTAGCTCCATGATATCAAAGTGCTCTGCAAAAGCCCATGGTGGGCAGACAGATACCCTCCTTGTCTCCTTTTTTCCTCCTAGAATTTCAGAAGGACAATTAGCTTTCAGATATGCATTTTAAACCTCTCTTTCTGTAGCAAACTTTTTGTCCAGCTTAAGGGAGTAGTGTTCTCAAGCGAAAAAAAAAAAAGAATTTTCAAAGGCCACATCACCAGATGCTGAAGTACAGCAATAAGAACACCACTGCTGTCACAACACTATTTCCTCTTTTAAATTATTTATGTATTTATTGTATTTTACATGAGTCGTGGAGGCTAGAGGCATGTTTGCAGAGTCAGGTCATTCTAAAGTACATTCCATACAAAGAATAGGGCTGGAAAGTACAGTTGTACATAATATTGTTCATTAATATTACATAATTACCACACAGAATAGTTCTCTGGGCAGTGATAAGGATTTTCTTCATAAAGAATAAAGACTCCAAGGCAATGTATGCCATTAAGGGGTTGCTTAATGTATGAGGGTATATCAGTAGTATACGTGGTACCTTCACCCAGATGCAGAAATATGACAAAGCCAGCTTAGCCAAATGAAGCTATTAGCATGTATAATGTGTTTTACACAAGACTTAAATGGTTTACTGGGTTTATAAAATCATACTTTGATATCGCAGTGACCAAGCTGAGATATGATCTAGCAAACAGCAGTTGCAGCTGCATCAGCACAAAAATGAGCAGTTGGATTTTCTCTGAGGCCTAGAGAACACTTTCCTCAGTCTTTGAAAATTGCCCTGAAAAAAAAAATTTTTTTATGTGCAGGCTAATATTAGCTACTGACAGCCTGCTTGGAGTTTTTAGCTCAGCCTTTCTGGAGCGATTGTTGAGGATAAAATGTTGATGCAGCTTTTTGGGTCTGTTGGTTATCTTTATTACCATTGAACACGAGCAAGTTCTGTGTCTTGTGTGATACATTAGATCTAAGGTAATGTGGAGGAACACCTGCGTGACTAATAATACCATAAATGATTCCTCTACATTTTATTACAGCACAGTGCACTTACCCTAAAGTCTTTATTCTGTAAGTGTAGTGTTAATTTTGACTTTTGATTTAATTTAGTAAATTGTGTCCTTGTGATGTAGTGTTGTATGGACAAGACAGACCAATGTATATTAATACAGAACTGGAGATCTGGACATCCTGAGAGGGCTTTTGGCATTCAAGAAAACATCAGGCCTTGCTGCAGCTTTTGCTGCACAAGATCCAGCTGATAATTCTGTTTCTAGAAAAGGGATTCTTTCTTTCTTTCTTTCTCTTTCTGCTCCTTTTTTAATGTAGAAGATGACTTTAAATTAAATTTACGGCACTGAGACTTGAATTCTGTTTCCTCACCAGCAGTGTTAAGTAGGTGCCTCAGCCTGATGTTTCTGTAATGGGCAGTGTGTGCAGTGCGAACGCCTGAAGTTCACATGTTGAGTCACTGCGGGTTCACCTTTCTTTCCAGATGACACCATGACAGCTGCAATCAGCAGATGCATGAGAGTTGACACTCCTTTGATTTTAAAAAAAAAAAGAGCTTTGCTGGCAAGGCGTTTTCCATAAGGAGTTCCTTCTAAGCTCTGCAACTCATTTCTCTTAGCTCAATAGAGCCCTGATTTGCTAACACTGGGGTGTATCACACACCGCACATCTGCTCTCCCGGAGTCTCCCACGGCGAGCATTCTTGTTGGGGAAGCCTCTCTTTCAGGTTAAGTTTATCTTTGAGCTAATTCTATGAAATTATCGTTAATGATTCCACTTGTTACGGGTCATATGATTTTTCCAAGGCTGTGTGGCCCAGCTGACAAAGTTTTTCTGTTGCGCACTGAAGATATTTACCCTTTGCTGTGTTTTATTAAGTGTATAACGCTGAAAATTCAAATGGGCGCTACATTAGATCCAGACAAACGATAGATACCATTATTGTTTCTGAGTAAAAGTGAACAAATAGATTTTTCTACACCAGTTCTGTCATCCTCAGTTTTTGCTGAGACCTAAATCCCAATTGAATGTTTATCAGGTGATGTGTTAATATCAGAATAAAAGTGGGCAAAGAAATATAATCCTTGGCAGAGACCTGTATGTTCCCACTTGTAAGGTAGTCTCCCAAGGGCTTTGGGATCCTGGAGATTGGTTGTGGGGGGAGCTTGCGTGGTGCCCCTATAGCAATCATCAGCCACAAATGCCTGATGATGCCACAGTGGCCTGGGAATCCTCTGCTGTAAGGTCACTGGAAGAGTTGCGTTGCTTCCAGAAATGAATCCATTACGTGTTGTTTGAGATTAGTGTGAGTTACCATAATGACTAAAAGTACTTCAAAGGGAAGTCAGTTTGAAAACCCTTTGAGGTGAAAAGTGTATGATACACGACAGCCAAACTGCAGGGGTCTACTTGGTAGATGTAGCAGTAAATCTGGATACTGAATTTTAGTTGTACATGAGCAATGGCTGCTAGAAAAACTTTACCCCTTCCTTTCTATTGAGAACATTTTTATTGTAGAGGTAAAGGGAAATTTAAAATTAAATTTTTTTTTTTTGATTCACATTAATTAGATGGCCAAGAATTTTGTTTTTTATTTTTTAATTATGGGTCTTATGTTTAAAATTTCACCCAGAAGTTAGGCAGAGGAGAGCAACGAAGCTCTTTACTCTGGAGAAGAAGAGGTAGAGGGGAGACTTCACTGCTCTCGCAGCTCCCTGAAAGGAGGTTTTAGTGCGGAGAGCGTCAGTCTCTTTTCTTAGGTAGCAAGTGATAGAATACAAGGAAATGGTTCCAAGATATGCTAGAGGGGGTTTAGATTGGATTTTAGGAACAATTTCTTCATGAAGAAGGTGGTCAAGCATTGGAACAGGCTGCCCAGGGAAGTGGTGGAGTTTAGTGATGGGACTCGGTAGGTCAGGTTGATGGTTGGACTTGATGATGTTGAAGGCCTTTTCTAACCTAAAAGATTCTATGATAAGCTACAGGAAAATCAGTATGTCACCTACTACATGAAAAAGCATCCATCTGACTGCAAAATTTGAGTGTGTGGTTTGTGATTTAAAAAAAAAAAAACACAAAAAACCATAAACAACAGCTTACGCTTTTAGCTATATATTGAAGTACAGCAAGAAGGAAGTTTTTAGGAATGCTTGCCACTATTTTAGCATGTCTATAACAAAAAACAACAATAATAATATCTCCATTACTCCATGGAAACTAGATCGGTTTTGCAGTTAGGCAGCTGTGAAAGACTCCTCTCTAAAAGATGGTGGCAAATGAAATTCTGATGCTATTAATAATAAAGAATCTAAAAATGTTTGACAATTTTGTAAGCTAATCATGTAGCTGACTTGATGATTAGCTTCTGCAAAACTTATGTGGCAATTCAAAAAAGACCTTTTGGTTTTCATGCATTCCAAAAAAAGCTCAGACGCATTATTTGAGACTCTCATTACATCATCAATTCATCAAAGTGGCAACTTTCTCACAGGTTGTTAAATGCAGTTATTTATAGACACTACTCATTTTCTTTAGTGATTTATTCTTTGCAACTAAATGTGGTGACTGCAATCCCTTTATATTGTTCATTTTGTTGGCATTTTTTCGTCAAAGAGGTTGAATAAAATGACACATCCTGCTGGCAGCTGATACCATCAAAATGTCAGCTGTTAAGAAACCTCCCATGTTTTCAGCAAACCGTGTTTATCAAGCAAAGTGATTAAAGTCAGATTTTGGAAGTTCTGCTCCTATCTCTCCAACCGATCTGCATCTACCCTAATGCATTGCAAGGGTGTGCCTGAAATTAAGGCCATCCACTCAGTCTTTCCCAAACTACTCATGTAATAGCAATATACTGCTGGAGCCAGGTTCATAGCTTCTTGACAGAAGTGCTTGTTAAGTCTCAACCTGATGATGACGATAATAATAACAGTATGACTAGAAAAGTACAGAAGAAACTAGTACTTATTATTAGATGGGCTCACGTAGGTTGCAAACAGTAAACAAAAGGGGAAGTTATAACCCAGTAATTACAAGTCAACAAACAATGATATTTTCATGATATGTAAAGTCCATTTTCACATGTGGAAACAAGGTATAAAAAGGCAAAGAAAAAATTTATCATTTAATAAAATGCTTGAGATGTACTGGGTTTGGTAAAAATGTCTGTATCATCCAAACTCACGAGCAGGTGACTGAGCAAGTTGGAAGGAGTCTTGGAGAAAGTAGTAGTGAGCATCCCACTACTAAATGAAAAAATTTCAGGACTGTTTCTATTCTATGTTGATTCTTCTAATGGTATCTCTACATTTAGCTATTTTAATTTGTAGATGTGCGAAAAGGGCACCCATCTCTAGAAATGAACTATTTTACAGAACTGATATGTAGTAGACAAAAGTTTTGATGGCTGCGCTTGAATAATCGCCATTCCTGTGCAAGAATTAATTTTAAAGAAAACAAGTGCATGTCAGTTTTGGACCTACGATTGTGCCCATAGAAGCCAATCAGATGTGCAATGGATGGTGTTATCCCTATGGTAACCGCAGTTGAAAACTGGAATTTCACTATGTATTCTTGGCAGGCAGAAACAATCAAGACCATTGGTTTTATACAGATTTGCTAAGCAAGGTGAAGTAATAATCATTGAATATTTAGTAAATACCATAGCTGTATAAAATACATGCCAAATTGATATTTCAGACTGCACAGCTTGCTGTAATGTTTTTCAAGCACTGGAAAAGGTGGCCTAGGGAAGTAGTACGGTCCTCATCCCTGGGGGTATTTAAGAGATGTGTGGCCATGGCACTCAGGGATGTGGTTTTGTGATGGAACTCGATAGGTCAGGTTGATCGGTGGACGTGATGATTTGAAGGTCTTTTCCAGCCTAAATGATTCTGTGATTCTATGAATACACATTGACTTTCAGTCCAGAACCTCTTAAAGTATATCATACTCAGCCCAGTGTTGAGGAGTGTGACAAAGGGGCTTCTCTGTAGGCCCCATGCCATGCCTTCTCCTCGCCTGCCTTACACTGACATGTCTTCCTTTGGCTTCCTTCTGGCACGGTGTTGTTGTCTGTAAGGCACTTGCCTTCAGTGAGAATAGTGAAGATTTAAAAGCTATCTATCTACATTCAATATACGCTTGTTCAGTGATAACTCCAATTTATTGCATATTTATTTGCTTCTGTACATATCTTTTACTAATTAGTTTTTTGCCTATTTTAAAATGCAACTTTCTTGGGAAATCCTTTACAATATGTGAGATAGAGTTTGAAAACAGACTTTTAGAATGACCATCTCAGATTTTTTTTTTTTAACGTATTTTTAACGTAACTTTGTCTTCGTATCCCATTTCCATGTTTCAAAAACTAAAATAACAAGTAGAAGTCAGGTTCTGTGGTACGTTCTCCAGGTCAGCAGCTCTCTGAATGCTGTTACATTATTTTACTGACTTTCCCTTCCACCTGGGAGACAGCTTGGAGGCTGCAGCCTAGGGCAGGGCAGTCTGGAGAGGGCAAGGGCCAGTTGAGGGGACTCATATCTTAATTGTAAAAAACAGGCTACATTTCGGATGTAATTTAATGCTTAGATATTAGACACGATAACAGAGGAGGAAACAGCGTCAGCAGATATCGGAACGGCCTGGCCGGGCCCTCTCCGCCGCCAGTCCTGCGGCAGGGAGGACACCCTGCCCTCCACAAAGATGGCCGCTCGGGGACGGGAACCTCGCTCAGCCCAAGATGGCCGCCGCGCCGCCACCCACGGGATCAACGTGCCCACACCGAAGATGGCTGCTCGTCCCGTGGAGTGGGCGGAGGGGTGTGTGTGTGGGGGGGGGAGCGCCCTTACCCAAAATGGCGCCGCGAAGCCGGCGGGGCGGGGCGGGGCGGCCGGGGTTGGGGCGGGGAGGCGGGGCCGGGGGCGGGGCGGGGGCGCGCCCGGCGGCGGAGCGGAAGTGGCGCGGTGCCTCCTCCAGCTGGTTGTCATTTCGTGCGGCGGCTCGCTCCTGAGGAGACCGGGCTCGGCGGCGGCCGGGCGGGGAGCGGCGGCGGCGGCAGCAGCAGCAGGAGAAGGAGGAGGAGGAGAAAGGAGGAGGGAGGCACCGGCTGCGGCACCGAGAGCAGGAAGCGGCTGGGGGGGGGGAGGGAGGGGAAGGGAAGGAGAAAAGGGGAGGTAGAGGGGGTTAAAGGAAAAATCATAATAAGCGGCACGACGGGGCGAGCGGCAGCCGAGGACCCGTCGCGGCCAGGCTCGCCGGCTGCTGGAGCTCCTCCCGCCCGCCCGGAGCCGTGGGTGCGTGTGGCGCTGCCCTTCTGCCGTCGCCGTCCCCCCCCGGAGGCAGCGTCCCCCCGCCCGGCGCCCGGCTGGTTTACATGAGGGGGAAGGAAGCCCGCCTGGAGCCCAGAAGACGCGCAGCAGGGGAAGGACTGCTCCGAGGAGCCGCCGCCGCCGCCTCCGGCCCCCGAGCCCCGGTTAGTCCGCACGGCTCCCCCCTCCGCGGCACCCGGCGGCCGAGCCCCTGCCCCGAAACCTGCGGGAGATCCGCTTAAACACCTTCCATGGGGGAGAGAGGAGCCCGGCCCCCCGCCGCCTGCACCTTCCCCTCCTCGCCGGAGGCTGCTCCTCTCCTGAGGTAAAAGAAAAAAAAAAAAAGAAAAGAAAAAAAAAAAAGCCTACCCCCGCTGCCTACCCCGACAGCAGGACACTCGTGAGGGTGGGGGGACACCGCGGGGGGCACCCCACAGCGAGCCGGGGCCTGGCGAGCCCAGCCTGCCTGCACCCAGCCCAGCCTGCCCGGCTGGATGCGGAGACCCTGAGGGGGAAAAAAAAAAAAATAATCACCACGTCCACGCACATCCAGCCTGCCCGGAGGGAACCCACGGATCCGGGGGGAAGGAGGCGAGCCCGGCACCAGGAGCACCCTCCCAGCTGCAGAGAGAGAGCAAGAAAATCGCCTTCCCCTTCCTCCCGCACAGCTCGCTGTCCCCTCCCTTCCCTTTTCCCGAACGCTGAATGCTGATTTCTGAGATGAAAATCTTCCTCCGCGGACAGCCAGGGCTCATGTGAAGGACACGCAAATATTGGATCATAAATAAGAAGCGAGTCTGGCGAGCTCAGAAACCCAGCCCAAAAGGAGCAGCATCAAGAATCCACCCTTCTCCTGCACAACTCACTCCCCACCCAACACACACAGAATACTAATTTCCTGAGATAAGATCTTACCCCTTCTAAACAACCACACGCGCACACACACACACGGAGTGTATATTATTGCTACACATAATAGGTTAAACACAGCAGCACGGTAAAAAGCCTCCTTTGCAACTCACGCCTCTTTTTCACCCCTCTGAATGCTGAAATCCTGAGGTAAATTTTTTTCTTACCCACAGCAAAGACTCTTTTTGAACAGGACAAATATATATTAGATTATAGAGATGTATTAAATTATTCGAGATTTAAATCTATTTTTTTGCTGCCAAGGGGTCGGGGGACCAGACGTCATTGTATATTTTTTTTTCCTCTTAACTCATTTATGGGCGAGTCAAGGCTGCTGAGGAGGAAAAAAACAGGATAGTTAGAATCTCTTTATCCTTATTCCCCAGAAGCTTTTTCTCTCATTGCTGTGCGTTTCGTTTAGAAAAAGGAAACCTCTTATTTTGTGAACCAAAGATTTATTTTTCCCTTTCTCCTGGCTGAAGGGAGGAAACGGGCACCAATTGACACATTTAAATAGTTGAAGAAATCTATCTTTTGCAAAAACAAAAGTCTATATCCAAATCTGAAATAAATAGCGTGGAGGGAGAAACTGGAATATCTAGCTAGAAACAGGATACTTAATAATCTCTCCTCAGAAGAGGAAGAGGTAAACACTAAACATTGACTTGTTCTTACATAGAGGATTCAAACCCTAAATATAATAAATGGGGGATTACGGGTTTGGAGTGTTAGTGCAAAACAACACTGGAAATAAGTCAGCTTTTCCAGTCAGATTTCATCCACATCTGCAGCCTCCACACCATCATCAAAATGCAACCCCCAGCCCTGCTGCTTTTATAAATAATAACACAGCTGCCAATGGCAGTAGTGCTGGGTCAGCTTGGCTCTTTCCTGCTCCAGCTGCCCATAATATTCAGGATGAGATTCTGGGGTCAGAAAAATCTAAAACTCAGCAACAGGAAAAGCAAGAGTCCCTAGAAAAACAGCAGCTTTCCCCTAGTCAAAGTCAGGAAGCAGGCATGCTCTCTGAACCTGAGAAAGCTAAAACTGAAGAAAATCAGGGTGATAATTCTTCGGAGAACGGCAATGGAAAGGAGAAAATAAGAATAGAGTCGCCGGTGTTAACAGGATTTGATTATCAAGAGGCTTCGGGGCTAGGCACTTCGACACAGCCCTTGACATCCACTGCATCTTCTCTGACTGGTTTTAGTAACTGGTCTGCAGCTATCGCTCCTTCTTCCTCTACAATAATCAATGAAGATGCAAGTTTTTTTCACCAGGGAGGGGTCCCTACTGCCTCGGCTAATAATGGTGCTCTGCTGTTTCAGAATTTTCCACATCACGTCAGCCCTGGCTTTGGTGGTAGCTTTTCCCCTCAAATTGGACCCCTCTCTCAGCACCACCCTCATCACCCCCATTTTCAGCATCATCACAATCAGCATCAGCAACAGAGGAGGTCTCCTGCAAGCCCTCATCCGCCTCCATTTACACATAGAAATGCTGCTTTTAATCAGTTGCCTCATTTGGCTAATAATCTAAACAAGCCGCCTTCTCCATGGAGCAGCTACCAAAGTCCATCGCCGACACCATCTTCATGGAGCCCCGGGGGCGGTGGATATGGTGGGTGGGGTGGGTCCCAGGGTCGAGACCACCGCCGGGGACTGAACGGAGGGATAACGCCCCTGAACTCCATCTCGCCCTTAAAGAAGAATTTTGCAAGTAACCATATCCAGTTGCAGAAATATGCTCGACCCAGCTCGACCTTTGCTCCGAAATCATGGATGGAAGACAGCCTGAATAGAGCTGACAACATTTTTCCTTTTCAGGTGAGTATTCTCTGTTAACATCCGTAATAAAAGTAACATGAGTGCATTAAAATACCATAGAGGGGGTGGGATGGGGATTTGAAAGCCCGGTGTGATTGTATGACTTCTGTGTTTGCAACTAAAAAAAGCCACACGGCTAACTTGAAATGTCACAGTAATTACACTCGGAGCTGTGAATCATGTGTTTCTTGTTTTTTTAATAGTAGTGGTCATATAAATGTCTATATCCCACCAGGCGTCTATAATTAGCCAGTTTCCTTCAGCTTAATATTTATACACACGAAGAAATAACCAAAGAACAAATGTAGTTGCAAGTAGCAAGTACATCTACAAAAAGGAATAAGGAAAAAAGTGCTGCCTGATGAAGTGTGAGAGATCTGAGGCCTTCTGAAGTATTTGAAAACATACCACATCTGAGAAAAGTATTAAGCGATTGTATTTTGCTTTACAGTACCATATGGACTTGTAGTGCAACAGAATTTTTGTAGCATTTTTTGGAAACTGATTTTTTTATGTGGTGGTAATCAAAACATTTTGCTTTCCTTAGCGATGGCAGCAAATTCTGGGTACAGGCCATTAAATCACAACCAAAAATAGATCTGGACGAATGTCAGATGGTGGTCTCCTGTGTTTTCATATGGCCTCATCCTGATAGGAGATAGCTTGTCTGACATTTCACTCTCTCCTTCTAGGCTAACTTTTTAGGAATCTGAAAAGAACTGTATACTGCTGAACCTCACTTGCAGTAAAAATCAAAACTCTTCACCTGACCATTAGTTAAAACTTGTTTTTTTTTTTTGTGTGTGTGTATGCCTTTTGTGAAGTCCTTTAACGTGGATTCATAAGCCCAAGAATTCTTTGACTTCAAATGAGGGCAAAAGTGAAAATTTCAAAACGACTGCAGTATTTCTAGCCATGGTGTAAGAAGCAGGGTGACCCACTTTAAAATAATTTGAGAGATCAGTAGATAAGAACTGTGCAATATGTCTCATGTTATCAACCACCCTAGAGAAATATAAATATATGTAATAATGGCACGGTGGATTCAGACATAGGAAGGGTTCGGTTCTCCTTAGTAACCTGTTCAGTTTCTGCTGGGTTTGCAGGGCCAGCCTGTGCAGCCTTCAGACACCAGGGCAGCTGCTGGCACTAACTTTCCATTAGAGACCTTTTTTTTCCTGCTGCAGAGCTGCAAGCTGGTTCAGTATCAGGTAGAGCCCATGCAAATTCACAATGCATAGCAGTAATTGATGTTAATATTGGGATTTCTAATTAATATAATGAACCTGTGTCCAGCAAACCAAATTTATACACTGAAACCAGTCGAAAAAGGGACACAGCTGGAGTCAGTCTTTTTTCAGCCTCACTGCAGCAATACTTGGCTCGCAGTTTAATTCATTCTGTACCCTGACACGTAGCTGATGTACAGAGTGACAGAATGAGATCGAGCATGTCCTTGCTGCTGTGTGTAAGGCCCAAATGTATGTGCACCAATAGAAACACGCTTGGTCTGATATCAAGGAAATTTCAGGAAATTGACAAAATCAACCTTGGCTTTTGGGTTATGTTCCAAACATAAAATATCAGACACGCTTATTTTGGTCGTGGTAAAGAAATAATTTTTGTGTAGCATGTTGGTATCTGTTTACTTAAACGCTGAGATGAAGCTGTACATGTCAAGACCAAGTCTGACACTTCTTCATGCCAAGAAAAGGAAAGTGTTGGAGTGAAGTGCTTTCCAGTCTGTTACTATCACTTCTGTGAAGAAAAGGGCAGGGCAGCAAAACAGGACTTCAGCACTGCAGACCTAGAAAGATGCTGATTAATTTTGAAGCCATCTTGGACGACTGCTTTTTATAACTTTTTTTTTTTTGGTGCAGAATCTTCATCTCCTTTGGTTACTTGGTCCTTTGTATTTTGAAAGCATACTGGATTTTTGAATCACTGGAAACAAATGATGTGAAATTCAACCATTGATGTATTTTTTATTTTTTTCTTGATTATGCTGATTATATGCCTGACTCAAAGCAGAAATAAGGAGTTTTGCTTACTGTATATTTGTGCTTATGCATATATATGTATATATTACATGTACTATCCTCCTTGATGCAATCATGTGCTGGACAAGGCTATTTTGTTACTGGAATCTTCTTAGATTCCTATTTAGGAAATAACTGAAAGCTGTCTTTGCTGCAGCAACATAATGGGGTAATTTGATACAACTATCCCTTTCATTCAATATTTATGTTTTGCTGCTTAAATCATTAACAAGTGTTGCTGCAGTCTACTGAAAATTAGTATCTTTATAAAGCAAGATGTAAACTAGCAGTTGCAGATATTTGGGGATCGCTTTCCCCGCCCCCCCCCCAAAAAAAGTTATCTTTACTCTAAAGCTTGGTGAAACAGAAGTCTGTGTTTTGATGGAAATCTTAGGGTAACCAAGCGTAAGTGCTAATTTCCTCTTTGGAGAGGACAACATTGCATAATGTCCCCATGAGCCACTAATGGGAACTGCTGCTCACTTCAAATACTTCTGCCCCTGGCCCTGGGACGCTTGAGACGAAATGGGCATTCCAAACGGCGCAGATAAAAGGAAAATGCTGCCTTGAGATGCTTGATAATCTCGCAATTTGGTGGTGGCCTGGTTGGTATTTGAGAGTTGCATGCAAAACATTGTGGTGTTTGTCACAACTATTTTTCATTTGGAATTCTGTCTCGTAACACTTCAGAAGCAGCACGTCTGTAGGATCCTCATGTTGCAGAGATGGAACTTGCGGCGAGGTCAGGGAAGACTATTACCAAATCTGTTAATGAAATTAAGTTTCGATACTGTGTTTTAACCACTGGGCAGCCTTCCCCCTTCAAAGATATTTTGAAAAGAGAAAAGCCATTGTTCTTTGTGTATTCATTTTAAAAGGAAATGGTCTCCAAATGAAAGAATGGTTCCTGAATAAAAATTAAAAAAAATAATGTGTTTTTGGATACAACAGCCTTCCCTGGGAGTTAATAAAAGAAAATATCTTGACTGTGACTGTTACATCTTATAAAACTACAGATTTTTAAAATTATTCCTTCTATTTCCCTCCTTGCAGCACTGGCAAACTATGTGTTCAGTAATTGCATTTTACTGCAGCATTGCCCTCAAGATTGTTTTGGCTTTCCTTTTGCTATGTACTTGCACTTCCTCATGAGAGTGGAACATCCTGCCTGTTATGCAATGCATAAATCTTGCTTTGATAGGCATTTCCAGGTTTCCAGATCTCATCTTCACATGTGTGGTGCTGTTTTTTAAATCGGTCTTTGAAGGCACTAGCAGATTAAGCAATAGAGTTCAGCTTTCTGTAAAAATAATTCAAAATAATTTGCGTTTCTTCCTGGAATCAAGCTTGACGATAACTGCTCATTTCAAAGAATTTTGTACTGGAGAGCAGTTCATTATATCCACTTGTTCAAAAATGTTTTTTCCTTTCTTCTTCAGTGGCTAGTTTCCAGGTATATAACCCCTTCCAAATTCACTGAGGGGCTGTGCCAGAGGGACTTTCTCTCCCTCAGGCAGATATGGAAGGTTTGAGAAAACACATCCGTGATTACAGACTGTGTTTTAATTCTGAGCTATACGTCATGATTTGTTTGCCCATAGAAATGGGCTGATTTAATAAGCACGTTAAAACAAACAAATTCCCATGAATTTGGAATTAAAAAAAGCCCTCTCGAATGCATTTGCCAAGCTTTCCTCTTGGAGGAATTTTGCAAGGAAATTTCTTTACCATGCCTTTTTATTTTAATATCTGTTCTTTGTTGTCGAGGAGCCTTTCCATAAGGCTGGTTGCAGAAAGCGAGGCTGCTGCTTTTGCAGAAAGTTTTGCAGGCTTTTATTCTCTTTTCTAGCAGCAGCAACTATGCTGAGGAATTTCAAGCTATCATTTTAGAGTAAATACTCGAAGCTGGATTTTTAAATGTCTGTTCACCCATTTTTCTATGACTCCATCAGCTGTGCAGTAATTAGTGTTTTGTGTGCTGTTCCCCACAGCTATTGGCCTGTGGAATTAGGAGCACTCTAATGTGGCATGACATGCACAAGTTAAGTACTGTGGAAGTTAACACTGTTCTTGTTTTATAAACTTACTACTGACGTTAATACTCCGGCTTTGGCCCTCCTGTGCGTTTTTGACCTCAGGGTTTCTTTTTAAAGAGAGCTTTTGTGAAAAGCTATTTGAATTATGTTTGTATTTTCCAAAGATTAAAAGGAGTACTCTTATTAAGCATTTTGCTTTGAAAATGAATTGCATACTTAGCAGCCCAGCACAAAGACCAAGAACACAAGATATTGTGGAAAATAATTTATAGAAGGTACATAAAAAAACTTAATATGTGGCTAAAATAGAATCAGGCATGTTACTGGAAATTTTTATGGAGGTCTGTAATTTCTAACGCTTAAAAAAAGTTCAAGTTTGACAAAACCAGAAGTGCTCCCTCCCAAAAAAGCTCCTGTGTCATCCACCACTTAACTTTTCCAGCTTCTTCATATTGTTCCCTGGTGAAGCTGTAAGAGATGCTCAGGGCAGCATCCAGCAACATCCTTTCAGGAAAAACCTGTTTACTCCAAGCCTTTAATTCACTGCAGACTGGATGGGAAGCTGGAACAGGGCCTTTGCAAGGCGGTGGGAAGGAGGAGAAGCCTACCCAGAAGTATAATCAAGTCCAAATTTGCTTTGCAATTAATAGAAAGATGTCAAACTTATGTTAGTGCCTACAATCTGCCTCTCCCAACACATTGTACTTTGCCTGAGACATCAGGCTCTTTAATTGTGGGAAATAGGTACGAGGTTTCTGAAAGTTTCAGGCTTCCTGTGCTATAATAAGGGTAGCAAATGCAGCTGTCAGTTTTCTAATTTTCACAGGTATTCTGGTTTGACAAAGATTTAAATAAATAAAGCAAGCCCCAGTTTTATAATTACACCTGCTTCGTAAATCCTGCTTAATCACCTTCAATAAATTGCCTAACTCAGTGGCAGACTTTGCGTTATTATTGATTCCTCAGTCTTCAGAGAAATCAGATTTTCTAAGATTAGGTACAGCCTTAGCTACCAGCAGGTGCTCATACCTCACCAGGCTTTACTTTTTGTACAGTTTGGAGTTTTAGCATTGGTGAGCTCATCTTGGGAAGCACTAAATAGAAACTCTGAACTTCTTGAATCTTAATTGTTCAGGTGATAATAATGCCATGGGTGCGGATTAAATATAATAGGTCTGTAATTATTAAACTTAGACCTATGTTATTTCTGATGTGTAAGAGACCTTAAATATGGGATTTCTGAGTGCCAAGCGTGATCTTCCTGTTCATCAAAAATTCATTTTTAATTTCTTTTGTATAGGAGCACATCCTATACACTTGTACGTGCTTGGTAGCATCTGCCTTTTTTTGGAACGAAATGTCTTTGGACTTTGAAAAATAATAACGGAATAGCACTTAAAATTCCTATTTACAAGTGGTTCCATTTTTCATAAGACCTCTAAATGTAAAATAACCTGTCTGGATGTCAGTGGGGAAAGCCCTGTGGTCAGAGAGGCGGAGTGGTTTGCCCGTGCTGCATGAATCCCATGATGGAGTTGTGACTCCAAAGTCCCGGGTTCTACCAACTATGCTTTAACAAGGAGATTGCATTGTTGTGAGCACTTTACTACTTATAAATGCTTTCTAGACAGCAGGAGAATCTGAATATTTTTTATTTTTCTGTAGACAGAGCTGGACAGGGGTTAGTTCAAAATTGGCACGTTTGCTGCCGTAGAATATTGACCATCTCGATGTTCTCCCTCAACCAGCTCTGTTAGCTGCCACCTCGTGTATTTTGTGAAAACAATGCCACTTTTTCTAAAATATTGGATGGCATTTTAAATGTAGTCGTGTATTAAGACTGCAGGGTTTTTTTTGTTGTTTGTTTTTTCATGGTCTTGCGTTCAACCTGATGTCTTTCTACCTCTCTTCCAGTTTCCCAAGGGTAAATCTGTGTGCCCTTTGAGCTCTCTGATAAAGCAGATTTTTAGATATACTAAAACACACTCATGTAAAGCTAAGGTTTTGTGATCACCCTGTGTAAATAATATCAGGTTGTGGTTAACTTACTTTTTACTGGGGTGTATACACTTCGCTTTATTCAAGGGTATTCATTACCCCTATATCTTTTCCTCATAACTAAATAAGTAAATAAGAGTACAATAAGCAGTCCAGCTCCAAGGAAAGCATTGTAACTGCATTGTAACTTTGTGAATCAATCCATTAATAACATCACTACACTGTTATTAATTTTCTTTACAAGAAGTCTCTTGAAGAAAACGTCACTTTTTTCTACTGAGCACAGCGTGACTCACTTGCTTTATAACTTGTAATTAATGTGTATCTGCGAATAGCTCTTTCCCAGATTTAGATACCAGCCAGTGATCAATATTTTGATTGTTACAGCTTTTTGATGTCATGGAGTTAAATGCAGAGTTATACATGTATCCAGCAATACGGCCACCACTGCTACCATGGCTTCAGTCCTTATTTTCAGATATGTTAGATATATTATGTATTTAAGTTACACGCATATTTTGGATATGTGTTCCTGATAGAATGTGCTGATCATCTTGGAAGTTAAGACTGGCAAAACTCACGCTACTGTTTTCAAAGCAGTCTCAGAATGAAAGGTCTTTAAATTTTACAAAACATCTAAAAACTACCAATGCTGACTTTCCCTAGTAGCGTGGATCCTTTCAGTAGCACGATAGGTAGTCAGCTAAATTAGTGGAGTTCTTTTACAATAAGCAGCGTGCAAACTGCTGATTTCATTTCGGCTAGTTTTTATTTAGGTCATTTATAAGAGAGACATCTTTGCATGCGATAGATGTATACAGGTTTACTTATATGCCAAGTTCTTGAGTTTACTCTGCATTCCCAGAGAGGTGGAGTGCTGCATTCATTTCAGGAACATACGCAAACTCAGTTTAACAGTTGGTAGTGGTTCCTAGTGTTGTGTTTAATGTGGTTTGCTGTCTTCTAATCAGTGAGCGGAGACATGGAGGAGCAAACTGTTTCAAACAGCTGAGGAACGAGACTCATCTTCCCAAGAAATAGTACCGGATCGGCATTTTGAGAGCTCTCTAGCCTATGACAGCCTTGTCGGTCGCTGTGACAGGTTACTGGAACCACTGGAGAGCAGGAATCTGAATGCAGGCCGTATTTCAGGCGTGTTCTGTAGACAGTCCTTCTTTTTATGTCATTGTTAATGGCTAAAGGTAGGAATACAACCAATTAATCTTTGTGGTGTTGCACAGCGCCGTGTTTTAAAGTGTCTGCAGTGTGGTTAGAAGCTTATGGGCCTTACGCTAAAAGAAGGGGAAAACTGTAAACTCCTCACCACACTGCTTCCGTTGGAGAAAATGGTGTTCCTATCAGCTAACCACTTCAATTCCATTTTTCTTTTTCCTCCTCAGATGTTTAAGCTCTGTTCTCAATGTTAAATACTACCCATTGCAGCAAAACCCTCTGTTCGTTACTATAGCTCTATCCAGCATAACGTGGATATTTTAGAGATGGGAGACTTTCCTAGTGCTCATTCAGTGTGGCACATTCACAGCACAGTACATCAGAAGTCATTTAGCTTTGGTTTCGCCCTTTGTTTGTCTCAGACAACTGAAATGCTAAGTGCCACAAATTCAGCAGACACCTGAAACTGCTCAGTTTCTGCACCCTGTAAAGATTTTACAGCTGTTTAGATGTTGGAGTTGAGGTTAATCCCACACAAAGGAACACAATGCGATCCGAAAGGCAGAATGGAAAAAAAGAGTACCTTCTGAAGCATGTTGGGGTTTCAGAAAATGTTCCCATCTGTGTCTTAGGCTATTTTTGTCACTTTAGGAAGACTGCTGAAAATGTAGAGACTCTTCCAGTATCCATTCCTCAGTTATATAGCTGCTGGATCCCAGTGGGTCCAGCGTGCAGACCACAGGACTCAGTTCTGCTCAGGTATTTTAGTGTAACTGAAGTTTGAAAAATTCAGGGACTAGCAATGTATAAACAAAAACAATAAACTAAGTATTCCCAGAATATCGCCATATTACTAAGAAACCAGCAGGAAACTTGTGAAACTAAATAATCCAAATGCTTGCAATAGTTTCTCTAAGATGCATCAATGTAATATAGATGGCCAAGGAAATAAATGCTGTGGGCCACAGGGCCGCGCTATGCTTTTCATAGCAAATTTCATTTTGGTCTAGACTAATAAAGTAAACGGTTCCCAACTCAGATCTTTCTGATGCTATTTGAAATGCAGCACATCCGGGTAGAAATACTTCGCCAGTTCTGCGTCAGTAATACACTGTTCCAAGGAAGGGAAAACTGTCAGAAAATTTAGTTAGAAAACAGGATTTTTTAGCAGTCGGAATGTAACTTACAAACTTGGAAATGGATCAGGACTCTACGAGCTAGTGGATTCCTGCTCTTAAAATAGTATTAAGTGGTTGAAGTCCAAGATGACTGATCGTTGTCTGATACAAAGAATGCCTCTTGCAGCACTGCCATTGATACTGCTTTAGCACTCCATTACTGGTGGTAGGGGACATTGTGGCGTTCAGCTGTGTATCAGAGGGGCATTACCTTTCTGAATTCACTAGTCTGAAACATGATGAAATCTGGATCTGTTTGCTTTGGAGAAGTTTCAGCTTCACAGCTAGAGTTAAGGACAAAAAATGCATTTTCACTGCATTAATAATGGTAGTTGCAGAGAAGCAGGTTAGACCAAATAATGTTGTAATCTCCTGCCTTCTTATGTCAACAGATACTTTCCATGCTTGATCTCAGTTCAGAGATGAATCTCATAAAACATGCATGAAATAAAACCTTTGGAAACAATATTAGAGTTCTTGGACTCAGAAAAATTAAATGTGAGATTGATTGATTTATAAAATTCCATGTAGATGTTTCTACAGATCTCCAAATCAATAAATAAATGGATAACAGGGATAGGTGAATAATTCTGTGAATGGGAGATTTTTTGCTTCCGTTAGTGACCTTTGGTGATACCGTAAAGATTTCAAAGTTTGGTTATCCTGAATTTACTAATTAAAATGAAATACCAGGATATTTTGTGTTACATTAATATAACATCAAATTTTCAAGATGTGGAATGTGTTGTTTTAGTTGGGAAAGCCTGAGACATATCTGTGTCTTTGGTTAGCATGAAGAAGAAATGTGGTAAATACACTTCAAATGGATTGATGTAATGAAATGGTTAGGTGCATGAGACATCTTGCCTCATATTTTCTGAATCCTTCAATTTGAGTAATGCTTGGAATATCAAACCTGTGAATTCAGGGAATTAAAAACCAGAGGTAACTTGTTCAAGTAGTCCGGTTTACTAGGTGGCACTACTCCTTGTGTGAAATACTTTATGCAGAATTTGATTTGACTGTGCGGAATTAGATTATTTAATTTTATTGGGTAGTAGTTTAGGTGAAGGAAAAGCTGTGTGTTTCTGGAATTCAGATTTTCTCTAGTTCAGGCTGAAGTGCCTGTTTTATGACTTCTCTTTGCAACTCTCTCTCCTAGGATCTATCTTCACCTCCTAAACGTGAACTTAAATTATTTTTTAACAAAGTTTAACTGTAGAGCAAAGAAACAAAACTAAATATTGAATTGGGGTTTATTAAAGAAATCATTAGTTATGATAAATATGGGTTGGATTTATATTCAGAATATTCTAATTTTCTGTATTTGACTTCAGGGGCATATAAGCATGTGCTTTAGCTTAAGTCTGTTGTAGTGATATAGAAAAAACCTGAAGTTTTTATGCTTTGGGTAGGTGTTTTTTTTTTCTTTTTTAAAACACTGTGTTTCCTAAACTGTGTTTGTTTTTATTTGCTTGCAGGATCGTACAAGGACTTTCGACATGCATTCACTGGAGAATTCACTAATTGACATAATGAGAGCTGAAAATGATTCACTGAAAGGTAAATTTAGCAAGAGACTATTTCCTGCAGTAAATAATTGGGAAGACATGCTTACTTAGGATAAGAAACTTCAGTTTTGGTTAGGAAAAGTAAAGTTATAATGTGCACCAAGTGCATGTGGGTCAGCTCGGGTAGGCCTCCTTTTGCAGTTGTCCCTAGATGAAGCGATTGCAGCACATGAGCACTGGAGTGTGTTTTGTCTTTATGTAAAACAATGCGAAACACAAACATAAGCTGATCTTTTGTGTAAGTTGCCAGTGTTGTTTTTAATAGATACAATGTGTGCAGCCTGTAAAAATGATCAGCTTCAGGAATCTTGAGCAGATCAGTGAGACATAACTTTCTGCTTTGTAGTGCTTTCCTGCCTGAAGTCATAGTTCTTTCAGTCCTGGGGAAGAGGGAGTTTTAAGTATGTCATTTTGAGAAGAACACTGAATATTTCTGACTTTTTAATCCCTTTACCTTTCTTTTCATTTTTGCCACCTTGAATTCAGAATTCTTTTGCCATTGGGAAAGGAAGGGGGATATGTTGAAATGACTTGCAGTTGGGACTTACCTTTTTTTTTTTTTTGTCAGATGTAAATTTCTTTGAAAATACCTCAACTTAGAAAATACTCAAAGCATTGTCTACAACCTTATCTAAACCTGAGTAGAAACTATTTATGGGTTAAAATTCAGAAGTTTAGTTTCTTATTCTGTAAAATGAGTAATTTACATCAGTTTGAGGGTTAATTGTGTAAGTGAAAGTAGTCAAACTCATATTTCTACTCATTTGTACTCCAAGGATTCAGTTTTGTTACCAGTCATGAGACCACTAAAAAACAAAGCTGGACTTGTGGTTTCTAAAAGTAAATTTCTTTTGATATCAAGGCCTGTGGTGTTAATGAAATCTGGCTTGTTCTAATAGTGATTTTTACTCAGAAGACCGACCTTTGATTAATTGGCAGTAACTTGTTTGTTGCATTCTCTTTGGTCTGAAATGCAGTTTGCATTTCACATCCCCAGTACTGTGCAGTAATCCAGGGTGATGAGAAATACCAAGAAATACTTTGCTATGGAAATGACAAGGGGAGCTCGATGTGGACAGAAAGTAATGCTGGATGAATTAAAAAAAAAAAAAAAAAAAGAAACTCCCTACTTATGTGGTTGGGGTCAGGCTTTCATTAATGACAAGTAGTAAAGGCTTTTGTCTGTTTTATGTTCTGCCTGGAAATGGCAATATCCTATGCCCCAGCACTGTACACTGAACCAAATTTCAGGTGCCCTTCCTTATTTGCAGCACCTGGGATTTCCTCTGAGACCTGTTCAACTGTCGCACAGGCCCAACCCAGGTTTTAGCTACTCAAATCTGGCAAGGTAGCAACCCAAGGTGACAAATAAAGTCTCCCTTTAAATTTGAATTTAACAAAGTCAGATTGATACATATTTATATTCAGCAACTAAACCAGGGTAGTGTGATTTTTAGATTAAATGCTTTGAAAAGATTCTTTGCAATTGCAGTCTTTTATTTTTTTGAGTGCTTTCAGTGTTTTAAGAATGATGGAATAAGTGTATCAGCAAAGAACACACATAGTTCTGATAGATGTTAATTTCCTGCTTGAGCTTGGTTGTTAATCCCCTCTGCAGAGTCATCTGTGCTTTGTCTCGCTCGGGTTTTGTGGGCATCGCATCGTACCGATCAGAACACAGAGATATCAGGCTGGTTTTGTTATTGGTATTATTTCTTGAGTGCTTTATACATCTCTCTGTTTCATGCTTAATTGTTATAAAACACTAAGATGAAAATTTTAAGTGCTTACGTGAAGTACTTCATTGTTGAGAAGTCTCTTCATTTTTCAAGGGTCTCCTCAGCAAAAGCATTAAGTTTGCTTGTGGTGAAACATGCAGTACACTGAATTGGACTGCTGCTTATCTGGCACGGCAGACTTAATGCAGTAACGTATTTGCTGTAATGCAGTTAGGAATGGATCTTTATTCAAGCTCGCATCTCCTGTGTTGTGGTAATGCTGCAGTGATCATTTGTAGGTAGGGCAGGATTTGCAAGGAGAAGAAATACCTTTAGTTAAACCAACTGATACAGCTGGGAAAAAATTGCAACTTGCTGGTACAAAACATATTTCAAGTCAAGTCTGAAGAAGGGCTCATGTGACCACAAACCTTTTGTGTTGCTTTTTTTCCCCATCAATATCAGTTGGTGTAAGATTATGTCTTAACAGACTCTCTCTCTTCTGTTTTCTCTCTTTGTCTTGCATCACCTTTATTTAAACTGTTTGAAAGGAATCTTTTGAAACTTTGGATCTAAAACTCTTAAAATATCACAAATTATGGTTGTCAGTTCAAAATCTTACTTTCCATTTCAAACACCTAGAGTTAGATAAGCAGATTCATATGAAGTTTTTTGTTCTGTGTTTTAACTAGGTTAACCTGTGCATATAATGCTTTTAAACTGAAGTTGGCTACTCTCATAAGGGAAAAGCTGCTGGGTTTGAGACTTTAAAAATAGCCTGGGCAAGACACTAATAAAGCATGCTGTAGAGAGCAATCTCAGAATGGCATGGAAATAATTTAGATGATCTAATAGGTCTCACTGCTATCTTTTAAGTCCTTGAGAGGCTTTAATATTGGCTTAACATGAGTTTCGTATATAACACTAATACCATCCCTTTCATGCTGTAGTGGACTTCAAGAGAAAAAGGTACTGTGTTAAAATACACCTTCAGAACAAGAGTATGGACAAGGTCACAGTTTGGAACCCACTGGCTTTTGGAACTTTAAAGAAATCCTTTTTATCTTTAAATGCTATGTTCATAGTAGCAGGTTTTGGATCCTGTAAAAATTATAAGTAGGAATTCTTAAAAATTCCATTCACAATGTGTACTTCTTGACTGAGGTGATTAGCTGTCCTGGCCTTGGGTTTATAGGAGCCTAATAATTATGTTCTTGTGTTGTCTTGCTATGTGAAATAGTGTTTCCTGCTTGAGGTTCAAAGGTAAATATTAAGTACCATTGATGTACTATATTCAATATTACCATTTAGCACTTTCAATAGGCGTTTTACCATTTTTTTTCCTCATTCTAATCTGTATTTTTACCCCTGTGCGAATCCTTTTCCTTTGCGGAGCAGCTGCCATTTCAATATGTTATTTTTATCCACACGAGCAAGTGTGCTGCATTCTGCATAGCCAATGACAATCTGCAGAAGCCCTTCCCTGGAGACTAATTGCATCTTCTTCACAATGTATTCGGCCTTCGTGAGCTGAGCTCGGGATCCAGAGACTGATTTTTGAATCTGGGCCTTCCAGATGGCAATTTGAGCATTACTGTAATAGTAGTAGGTTGACTAAATATTTCCTTGTTAAATGACACTGAAATGTCTTTAAATACTTTATGGCAGCAGACTGCTTTATTACTGAAGTATCCTATAGTGCAGTTCAGGATATAAGGTTGTTGCCTGGAAATTGTGCAAAATGAAATAGGTTGAATCAGACCAGCAAATCCGCTTCTAGCACTGTGAAGCACTCTAAAATTGGGGTGTGAATAGCTCAGTATCTGCCTGAAAGCTGTGCGGTGAAAAATGAGACTAGAGATTCTTATGCACAAAAAGAAAGGCTTTAGAGGTAGCATAAGGTCAGAATATACATGCAGACACTGGTAGAGCAAGTCAAACAGCAGCTCTACATTTTAGAGATGAGAAAGCCAGAACGATGAGAACTGACACCCTTCAGGATTTTTCTGAGTGACATGACGTATACCTAACTGTATATTTTAAGCAATCGTCAGCCCCTTAATGTTGATTTGAAAAGTTTTTCAGATGTGAAGAAAGTAGGTGAGGATTCCACAATGAACCTTATGAAGTGTTCTTTGATCAAAGGGATGAAAACTGTTTTGACAGCATTTTCAGGGTATTGGAGAAGAAAGAGAACTAGTTGTTTCTTTTCTCGTTGTATGGATTATGCAACATGTTTGTATTAATTGAGTAAAATGGGCCATTCGGTTTCCTAAATGACCCAGAAAACCAGTGAGACTCTGGTGAGAATATGGCCCAATTTTTGCCAAGGGCTAAGTAACAATGGCTACGATTCTTTTTAGGTAAGTGGTCCTTTACGCTCGCACAGGACAAACTCTGAGCTATTTTAAAAGTTAGAACAATACATTTTGAGGTTTTGTTTTGTTTCCAAACCATCTTTATGTTTTCATAGCAATGAGGAAAGCTTTAAGTTGGCAGCTAAGATGAATGTTTCTTCCCTACTGTTGTTCTGTGCAAAGAGGTACGCCATCTGTTTATTGAGTCCTGGAAGGCAGAGGCCTCTGGCAGATCTGTGCATCCGTGGCCCAACGCTGCAGGCGTCTTTATGGCTTCTGCTGCCCCTTGTATGGGAGCGGGTTCCACATGGGACTTGTGGTGGCCTCACCTCAGACCACACCAACAGGATCACAGTTGGTCTCGTTTGTGTGCCTTGCCTCAACAGTCTTAGCTACGGATTACTCACTTGCAACTTGGACATATCCACCTTACTGTAAAATGTGCAGAAACTTTCACTCGGCAGCACTGAACGCCAACAGGGTTTGCTGCAATTGTCTTTGGGATGACTTACTGTATTGGGTGTTTCTTGCTCGGGGTCTTCCTGAATTTTGCTGGCTACATTAGTAACCAGGAAAGGCCAATGGGGTATTCAGACTGGAGTGCATATTAATTAACAGTAAAACCAGTTGCAACATTATTTCAGAGTGCTGCTGAACTGGATCTGGCAGCAATAACCTCCAGCCCTAGCTAATGGGGCTGTGATGGGGGAAACAGTCTAGGTGAGTTTTATTTGTAATCAGCAGCTCCCAGTCATGTTATAATCCACTATTTTCACTTGGGTTAGAATGGAAGCACTAGCATTGCTATTAAATAGGGGCGTGCTTTCTTTCCACATATACCCAATACTCATAATTTTGGGGCAATATTCAATATTTTCATTTTTTAGTCTTTCGCTATGCTTTCTTTTTCCAGTTCCTCTGCTGGTAGCTGAAGTGTATGTTGATTTAGGCCAGCCTTTCCAACGATGGGACTTTACCAGAGCCTTCACTTAAAAACAGCCAGCGAGGCGGTAGGGAGGCGAAATCCCCTGGGCAGCCGGAATTAGCAGAAATCTTCCATTAGTAAATATTGAGGTCAGGCCATAGGTTGGCCTCTAACCTTACGCAGCAGCGATCACGATGTCCGTAAGGCTCTGGTTTTACATTTGCTGCCTATTCCCGATCTTCCAGCTTTCTCATTTACGAGATTTGTTTTTGTGCCCTGAACCAAATGCCCCTCTGTAAGAGAGGCTGAATCTGGTGGGCCTACGAAGGGAAAATTTGATTTGGGAGGCAGAGCAGTGCTTCAAGCTGCCAACCCTGGGCGGGCTGCAGGCCCAGAGGCAGCCCTCAGCAGGGCCCAAGGCTTAGCAATCGGCCTGCGGGCTGGGGGCCTCCGCTGGCTGGGGCCTGGGCAGCTTCTGGCAGCCCCCTTCTGGCAGCCCCCTTCTGGAGGGCTCCTGAGGTGGCCGAGTCCCAGATCGGCGAGGGGGAGCAAGGTGGGGGGTGCTGGGTGCTTTGGCCCCTCTGCCGAAGCCTTGAAATGGCTCTCGAATGGGAGCGGGCACCGGGTTCAGTGTCTGCAGTGAGCCAATGGGGCAGTGCCTGTAGGGTTTCTAATTTATGGTACTCTGAAATTGGCAGTGTTGAGGCTGATGGTAATGCAGCCACAGCCTGCCCTTCCCTTGGCAGCCCCGTGCCAGCATCGCAGCCTGCCCCGAGGCCACACGGTGTCGTTGAGGTCAAGGCGTTCAGGATTTTTCCTTGATTATTCCTTGGCTCTGGCACACCTTAATTCTCTGCTATCAACTGCGAAAAGCCAACACTATTCTACTCTCTCAGAAAATACCGTACATTGCCTAATAAATAATTTAAACCATATCCATGTGCCATGATGCATATGATTTAAGGAATAAAGCAGTAGGCAGGTTACTGCTGCTTTCCTTTCTGTCTGCTATAAATCTTCATCCTACTATGAATACTGCAAAATCCCAGGACAGGGATGCAGTATTTAAGATGTTATAATAAATGTCTTTGCAATCATCCAGAATTATTTGGGAAATGTACTGAAATGTGTGGGATTAATATTTGTTTTCAGTTACAGAACATAACTGTTGGAAGAGGTGAATTACTGTTTATAATAAATTAATTCCCCTGGATTTATTGACACTCTCAATTGTATGTATCTCAAAAGTAGTATGTAGCTTATGGTGCTACTCAGAGCTTGGGGATTTTTCCAGAATTTATTTGCTAGTGATAACATCTGCATTTCTATAGAAGTATAGCTCTTGATGACGCAGGTGTCAAAGAATTAGATGTTTATACGTCAGTCCTTCAGGATTTTGGGGTAAGGTATTAATTCAGCTAGGCGAGAGTAACACCTCGATTTATGCTGTCAAAAAGTGAGGCATTGAGCAATGAACTAGAGGGTATTAATGTAACCACCCTTTGAGGCCAGGAAATTCCTTCCCCTGCCACCACAGAGCAGTACAAATATCCCAGGGTTTTCTGATCCTGGTCCAACTTTGAAATCAATGTGAAGATTCCTGTTAACTTCATTAGAGTATGAGGCCTATGTTGTTTTTATCCAGTCTTGAAAAACATTTCTCATAGGCCCCTTGCCATGCCATCCCACCTCTGGGGTCTGCATGGAAAATTAAACACCTTTCATATTCCTTAAACAAGATGTTTCCTAGAAATATATGTCCTGCAAGTGATGAGGCAGATACTGATTTTTAAAACACTACAGAACATCAAAAATACTGCTAGAAGTTCCAATATCTAAATCAGTGATTTCATCTTGAAAAGCGTTAAAGCCAGCAGAGTTGTGCTGAATACCATGGCAGCAGCCTTGCTATTCTGAGTAAAATCTTTTCTTGGTTTCTTTTTCATATTTGTCTTTTTTTTTTTTTTTTTTTAGTCTTTAGTCTTCTGCCTTGTTCAATATTACTGTCCACCAAATGCTTTATTTTTTTTTTCTTTTTCATTTCTGAATTCTTTGATAATCTCTGGCCATTCTGGATCATCTTCAAAGAAGCCTTTACTACGGAACTGTATTCCATGAGTAGTTTCTGTGCCTTGCTTTAGAAGATAGAGAGCTCGCCCTGCCTCCCTTCCCAAACTGCTGCAACTACCTGTCTTTGGTCTTTCTTCTTTGTTCACTTTTTTTCCTTGATGTTGAATTGTTAGCTCTTTGAATCCTTTGTTAGCCACGTTTTGCATACTCTCTACCATCATGTTTATCAAGTTAGAAATGGCATGAAAGCAGCAGAATGAAAAGCCTGATGTGCTTTCCCTAAATGTGAAATAAAGAAGAAAAGGGAGACATAGTGAAAACGGGGATGGGTTTTAAAGAAAGCAAGCAACAAATGAGGCATAAGTATAAATGGGAACAAGACTGTAACAGCACCACACTTCAATTTCTGTGGTCTGTTACATGCACTCTTCTAGAGAAGAAAGTCAGGTAACACCAGTTAGATGTATGGTTGTCGTTTGGGACAGGCTCTTCTGAAAGTACCTTTGCTATTACAGAGCATGTGAGATCACTTGGATTACCTGTTAAAGGCTTGCAATTTCTGTGGCATATTTTTATTTGCAAAGCAGCAAAATTTCTGTAATACAGCTTCTTCCTCGTAGCCACTAGTATGTCAGTGGTTTTCTGTTAGTGGTTTTCTGGCTAGGGTTCTGCATACCTGCAACAAATAAAATTTGGTTTCTTTGTCTTGAAAGCCTGGGTGCGAAAATAAGGGAGCTGATTCTTGAATGCTTGTTGTTTCAAGGACCTGTAACACAGAAGACTTTAGCTTGCCTGAAATACTGGCTGCAATAGTGGGGTGTTCTTGCCTAGGAGGAGCAAATTAAAAGTGCACATGCAAACAAGTACAGCATTTCCCACATTTGAGACGTCTGGTTGTGTTTCTTAAGCATTCTGAAATGCTTTTTATTGGAGGATTAAAGAGGAAAAGGTAAAACTAAGTTTTAAATGCTGTTTATTTTGCTGGGAATAGAAATAGTGATTCAGATAAGTCCATGCTTAACTTTTGTGTCTAGATTTTGCTTTCTGAAGAGATATTAAGAGCCCTTAAGACTTTTTTTTCCCATTTTTGTTTGGAATTCAAAACAAATTATTTAATTCTTTTAGGATTTATATTGTATGTCCTAAAACCACCAGCTGCTCTACCTAAAAAATAAATTCAAAATATTTCAGTTAATTTTAGTAGCCTCCTAGGAATATCACACTAAATCAAGTAATCCAGGAGCATTTTTTCCTAGTGGGCAGTCTCTGCATATACCTGAATGACTATGCAGCAGACTGAAATCTAGTTACTTAAGATATTTTGAGAGACAATTGTGATATATATAGATTTGTGTATTCTTTATTTACTTTAGTACTTAAGCATTAGGTATAACGATAAGAACTTCTGGAGAGAGAAATCTGAACATACATCTTACAGTAGATTTATCCTTACTTGGCTTAATTTATTATTTGTTGGAGCGCAGATTGGCTAGCTGTGATGCCAGGAGGTTTGGGGTTTGCTTTCAGTATATTAAACAGTTGGATTTTCAGATGAGTGGTTCAGTCATTTGCGTATTTCTAGATAAGCAAGAGTTGAGTGTCCTCAGAGGCACACAGAGCCGAGTTCTTTCACTTTTACTTTCTTAGGAATCCTGTCAACAGGGATCCAGCTCTGCAGTCAGATTGCATAGGTGGGAGAAAAGGATGAATTTGGCCTGTGGAATGTGGGGACACTTGTGGTAGACAAAGTGTACGATACTATTCATAATAAATTAATTAATTTCCAGTTTTTTATAGTACTGTTACATAATAATATTTATCTTGGCACTAGTGTTAGTGCACAAATGGCTGGGGAGATGGAGTCAACTTTCTGAAAGCATTCTAAAAATGCCTTGGTTGTTCACGTGTGATTTTAAATTGTCGCAATAAATAGTGTTGCTGTCCGGTCCTGTATACCACTTTGAATCTAGATGGAGGAAATAAAGTGCCGACACTTTTCAAAATATAGTTTTCTGTTAATTTTCCCCTTTGGAGTGGGGGTGGGGAAGTGTGTAGTAAAGGTTTTTTTCTAATATGTTCCTGGAAAAATCAGTGTCTTGTTTACATTGTTATTGTAAAAACAAAAACTGGGGAAATGTTTTGTTGCGGAGCCTTGAGCGTGCATGATGGTGACTTGCTTGTGCTACTGTTTCCTTATTGTTTGGGAGTGAAGTAAGAGGATGCTTAAAAAAGGAACAAAGCCGTCACGTTGCATTCCAGGCTGCCTTGTGATCATTCCTTCCACAGACAAAAATAAGTTGCTTTGAACTTCTTATTGTACTTAAGGAACGCTGGTTTTAAAACTTGCAGCATGTTAGTATATGCCAATGTAAATTGAGCTCTTGAGAGTCACATGCAGGAATCGCATTTCAAGTTATTCATTAAAGCCTGGGCATAATTCAGCCTGTTCTTTTACATAAATTGTTAGGCTGATGGTATAGGCAGATACCAGCATCTCTGGAGGGTATGCTATATATAAAGCATCCAGGAACAGTGCCTGTGAACCATGGCCACAAATGGAAGGTTTGTGAAGTTTTTGCATCTTTTCTGTGTTTCAATAAATTCAGTAATAAGTCGTTAGAGGCTACCAATCGTTTGTTATTGTCACTTAGTAAATAAATCCTGCCTACCAGTATTTAGCATATGGCATCCTATTGTTTCCTTCCTGCTGTCAGAAAGTCCATCATTAGTATATATTTTGGACCCTGCTGGAAGTCACATTTGAAGTAGTTCTGTAGCGGAGAACTTGATTTGCTCTTTACTGGCGAAGTTGTGCAATGCTTTTCCTTCTCCCAGCTGTAAACTCTACCTTTAACTTGTTATTTTTGAAATGAGTATAGTAATAGCTTACATGTTCAAAAGATAAATGCTGCCAATTATTCCATGTCATAAATGGGGAGAGGTAGTGAGGGAGAAGATTGGATGTTTTTGTAACTTCTTATCTATTCCCTAGAAGTCATACATGAATATAAAATAAAGCTTAGTGTCAGCAGCAGTAGGGCGGCTGTTTTTCTGAAATACACGTATAATTCAAACTAACATCCATTTTGCAGCGGGGGGTTCTGCCTCATGATTTGCTTTTCTGCTTTTGATTTTTTATCTCTGACCCTGTGGGGGTTCCTGGAGGGAAGGGAAGAAATACATTCAAATATGAGTGGTATTTATGGGTTCCATTTGGATTGATTTGCTATAACCCAGTGTAGTATAATAGGAATTATGAAGAAATATCGGTACCTTATAGACAAAGTTGTAGCTACGTGCAGGATTTAAAGCAAGTCTGTTTTGGAAAAGATGTCTCTGTATTATTCCGTTTGGTGGCAAAAAAAAACTTCAAAGTTACCTTTGAAGCTTCTGTATTTTTGAGATGAGTGAGACTCGGTTTGTCACCTTTCACGCGGAGTTAAGTTGTTGTTGAAATGTGTGAAAGATCATCTTTTGAGGTTCAGCCCGCATGGCACTCTGTTAGTCTGGCAGACTACCTGAGAGCATCAGCTGTAAAAGGATAATAATGGTGGTGGTTTTTAAAGCTCTCACACAAACCTTAATCCTGGTGTTTTAATAGTTACCTTTTTTCTTTTTTCCCTTTTTTTTTTTGAACCACGTCTAGGACTTTCTCTCCCAGTTGCCCAGCCTGGGAATTAGCTTGAGCTTCTGCCAGAGGTGGATTTGCATGCGTGCTAGGCTAGGCTGGCTGCTGGGGAAGCCTCTGGTCCTGCCTGGTGCAGTGGCAGTGAGTCCTGGTACCGCTGCAGCTTCTGTCCCAAAACGTAACCGCACAAGCCCCTTGGGAAGGCAGTTCTGTAGGCAGGTTAAAGCCCCGAACACTTGGAGCATATGGGACAGGTCTTGGGAACAGTAGCTTTGACTCTGGTCATTCTCAGCTTCTTCCCCTGCTGCCCTCCCAGTTATTTGTTGCGTAAAGTTGTCTACAACCAACCCAAAAGTTATTACGCTGATACTCTGTGCTCTACAGCCAGGTGCTGCCTTTTTGCTTTGTAAACCCAATTGATTCAACATTATCACAGGTGAATCGTTGTTACGATCAGAAGAGCCAGCACTAGAAGGTTTTATAGGTGGCTTCTCTTTAGGGTTTGGGAATAAACGAAACTTGTTCAGCTTTTGTGTGTTGGCTGTGTTTTGTGTCAGGGACCTGGAACTGAAAACGAAGGATTCTAGTCAGACCTGTATGCTAGTGCTACCAAACACCAGCGACTTCATTTCATTAGTGGTCTCAGCAGAAGTAATGGGTAAATATTTGTCTTCAAGCATCTGGTTTTACTTGAAATAAAGCACAATACTTGCCTCTACTATAGTACTCTTGTTTTTCAGCATTTGCTTGGACAGTTTGGATATAAAGTAAAGCTATATTTCTCATCACATGCATTTTTTTTTTTAATATATAGTGTTTGTTTAAAAGTAAATAGCATTTTTTCTTCTATTTTTTGGCATCTCTGTTGCTTAATTTTGCAGGATCTACACCCAAAGCACTTCTGTGATTTTTACAGTGCACCCAAATGTAATCTGCTTTTCTGTTCTCATGCTGACTTTGACCCTGCTAAAAGTGTGACAAATATGCATTCTCCAGACATATAGGGGTGTTTTAATTTTTCTAAGGTTATCGTAATCTCTCTTATATCCCTTTTTAGTACCTTGCTTGTGACAAAAGTTTTTAAAACAGTGATCATATTTGACAATACGATAAAGATGTCTGTGACTGTAAGATGCGAAATTCTGATACTGAACAAATTTGCTGTCAGTTTAGACTTGCTAAAAAAAAACCTGCTCATTATATTCTGCATTGACAGAGCTTAGACCATGCATCCATCATCTGTTTTGTTCTACAGTCAACATAAACTATATCATGTCCTCTGGATGATTTGACAGAAGTGAGATTATGTGCTTGAACTGAGTAAAAATTTTTTGCTCATATGCACGTCTTATGTCATGGAAGCATGGCCTAATTATTTTTTCCTTAACGTTTTAGAACTAAAATCAAGGACTGCATAACAAGCAGTACTTTTACTTGACTTGACAGTCACATGCAGCACTTTATGACACTATCCACTTTCTGTTGAACTGTGATCAACCCCGGCTGCCCACAGGGAGTAGTAGGGAAAAAAGATAATAAACTACCCTAGTTTGTATTTAACGGTCTTGTTCGTAGCACTGTCAAGCTTGCTACAATTTCAAAATATAGTTCAGTACAGAATGTTTTAGAAATAAGTCTGCGCTGTCGAAATGTCAAAAACGATACAGGCATAATTTAGCTTTGAGCATTCAGTTGGGCTGTTCATTCCAGGGTATTGTTATGTTTATTAATACTAATTAGGGATGCTTTGTTTGGATGCTTGCTTGGTTCTCATAGTCGTGGTGTGGCCTTAGCAAGCTGGGATGAGACAGAAGATCCAGAGCCTCCTGCTTGCTGGTCCCTTTGCTTAAAGCAGTCTGCCTCTTGAGCCGGCCTTTTTATGTAAATCTCCCACAGTTAATGGCACAAAATACACCTGCAAGGGCTCCCAGTCTGCAGAGTGGAAGGCAGCAGGAGCCAGTAGAGCGCTAGGTGCCCAGCCTGGGCACAAACGTTGCAGGACAAGCTTGTAGTAAGTTGGGAGTTCAAGTGAGTTAGGGCTCCTGCATGCATCCATGCTTCCTCAGCAGGATGTCTTTGTCACCAGGAATGGTGTACTTCATGCAGAATTGCCCCTGTGGTTACGCACAACATGCTGGCAGTCTTTTTGGTGCTTCCTATAGAGAGAAAAAGCTGAACACATTTATTAGGCACGTTTGTGAGGTACAAAAAAATGTTATTTTAAGAGAGAGGGAGAGGGAGATGGTCAGGAACCCATTAAGTGTCTCAGGTGAAGAGACAAAAATTTGAGAGGGTTGCTTGTTCATTAGGTTTGTTAAATAAAAGACTAAAAGCAACAGATTCTTGCAAAAATATCAGAGGCTTTTTTTCTTACACAGAAAGGAGTGTGGCAAGGAGTGCTGAGGTGGCAGAATATATGAAGCAGCTGCTAATAGCATTTCAAATTTTGGACTGATTTTACTCCATACGTTATTAATAAACAGTTGAACTGGTTGCATAAACACTTTATATTTTTCAGGTTTTGTAAAAAATAATTCTTGCTCAAATATCCTATGAGTTTAATAAATCTGTCTTAGGCCCTTGATGCATTTATCTGAAATACTAAATAAATGGAGAAAAAAAATAGATTTGAGGAATCCAGCATTGCAGTTGTCTCATTTCTCAGCATGGGTTGCTGAACATTAAATCTTTTTCTCCTGTTGGTAAAGTTACCTTAAGGCTTCATTTGTGTTGGAGCTAGCTGGGGTAAGATGTCTCTTAATATGAAATTATGAAAGCCAGAAACAGAACTGGTAAATCACAGTTAGCTGCCTCCCTGCGCTGCCAAGAGAGCATTCTTTTCTTTCAGTGCTGTATTACATTGTGCAAAATTAGTGGCATGTGATGAGCTCTGAATTCAATGAGCAGAGAAAGTTTGTATCTGTAGTGCACTGGGGTAGTTTGTAAGCTGTGGCTCCTGAGAGATGCTTTGAAATGTCAGATGTTGGGATTTGTGGGCTAGATGAAGCAAATGCAGAAAATAAGGAAATTAAGAAAAAAAAAAAAAACCAAACCTTAGTACTTAGTTCTCAAAATCTCTTCAGTAGTATTTGGCAGTGGAAATACTTCATAGCTGGTGAAGAGCTTTTTTTTGTTGTTGTTGCTGTTTTCCATGCTGGGAAAGGAGAACAAAATCCTATTGTCTTGAGTGACACAGGTGGCAAAGCAGTGAGGAGCCCGCTGACCTAAATTGTGGTCACAGATCTGCAGCGAGAATCGTGTCTGTGCCGAACGCTTTGCTGCCAAGAATGGGTGTTCCAAGTGAAGGAGATGTGCGGTTTTGTTAGTAATTTAGAAACCACAGGCAAGATTTTTATGGCTTTATAGGCAGGGCTGTTTTTGAAAGTGCTTGACGTTTTCTAAAACGTGCAAATGCTTCTGAGCTCTATCAGAAAAGCTGGAAGGTTGCTGATTGCTTTCCACGAAAGACAAATTTCTTCAAACTTTCTACTTTGAGGACTGAATGAGTGTCTTGGATTTCTAAATTTATAACTACTGTGGAAAAACTATACTTGTAAAGCCCTTTAAACTTCCTCCACGAAGCTAGTATCTATCTGTGTGAACACTCGAGGGTATGCTCCAGTCTGAAGACTAAGGCTTCGTTATTTTTGATTCTTTATGTTAATTGCGAGCTTATCAGCAAGACATCAGAGACGTAAATGATCTTAAAGATGCTAAATAATCATGAAGTAAATTAGATTGATATGATTTTTATTTTGAAAGAGGAAACTGCTTGTGTTTTGTTGTGGTTTACAAATATTTAAATGCTTAAACTAATCGTCAGCCTCAATTTTGAATGAGGAAGCAAAATAAAATGTGCGATGCGCTCAGAGTTTCTCGTAGTACTTGCCAGAAGAATACAAGTTCTGAAAACAGTTGGCCTCCTTTCAGATACAGATTTTAATGAGATTGAAACAGAAAGAATGTGCAAGTTTGATTACAAAGTTTAACCATGCTCTGACAACAGGTACTGGAAGCCAGCATAGAAAAATGCTGTATTTACTGGTGGTAGAATTGATTTGTTTTGGAAAATGAAAAGTAGGAAGCAGGGGGGAGCTGTTGCATAATTCCAGTGAAGTACAAAGTTAGTAGGGGAGATTCTGTGCTGTTGTGCATGGGCTGCGGGAGGTCTGACAGGCAGCTTTAGTGGCCCGGACGTTTTCTCCTTGACTTTAGGTTTTTCAGCTGCCAGTAATAATTTCAGCCAAGGATTCTATGGGTTGTACAAAACATTTGTTGCAACTGACTTTCAAAACATAAATAAACACAACTGTCTTCCACCTTCCTTGTGTTAGGGCTTTTCCTGGAGTTCAGATGAAGATCAGTGTTAGAATATGCTTGATCTTGGCGAGGAGCAGAGCATGGGGCATTGCAGGATGAGTGTCAGTGGACCTGGTGCATGAGGAAAGATCGGTTTACTTACAGACATACATCCAGCAGAGGAGGAAGGAATAGATACTACAAGAAATGTGCAAATTAAGAACTAAAATTGTTTTCAGAAAGTCTCCTTGAGTATATTTTGTCAGCTTCAAATCAACATGCTTCCCCAAGAAGTAAGAGAGGTGGTGCAAGGAAGGCATGGTATCGTGGGTGGGAGGGGAGGCCAGCTTGTGAGCACCATCTGAAATGACCAGGTTTAGAATCACTGAGTTAGTATAAAACGAGGTCTTTTGGTCCTTATAACAATGTTTGAAAGGCTGTTTTCTTTCTCATTTAACATGCAGCAAGGACATATGGGAGAAGGCGAGGTAACAATATTCCTATTTAATTTTCTAATGTTGACAATGTCTCATGGGAGAAAAACATTTAAGTTGTAACTAGAAGGCAAACTCCAAAATATAAGATTATAAAACATCAGTTTCACATAAGTTTATGTAGCTTGCATGCCGTAAATAAACATTTTTACTGAATTAGGTAGTACTCCACAATAGCGCTATGGGGGCTGAAATGATCACAGTCCTTTCAGTGGACATCATCCATATGATTTGTTATACTGCAGAGCTATGTTGCTGTTTGTGTGTATGTAATGAATGCTGGAGAAGCTTATTTTGGTTCTTTGGGTGCTGATGGTTTTCTCGACACAGCATAGACTATAGTGAATATTTGTCCTGGCCTGTTAGCTTGAAGAACCAGATGCTGCAAGCATGCATGTTAACTTATCTCACAGCAGTGGGAATGCTAATGAACCTAAAAAAAGATATGTTTAGGTATGGAGAATTGCTCCCTTCCAACACTGCCTGCAGGACTGGGGTCTTAAGAGATGAAACAAATGGCATATGCATCAGTTCATTAGGGGAAAACAAAATAATATTGAAGTCTATACTCCAACATTGTTATCATAATACGAAACCTGGTTTGCCTAGTTACACTAGTAGGCCTTATAGATGATTGCTATTTTAATCAAAGGTGTAAAAAGATTCCTGAAATTTCAAATAAAGAAAGCTGACCACGTCTTCCGTATTTTTATTCATATAAATTCTGTGTACTGTTGATTTTATTTTTGCTTTCAACCTGTGAGCTGTTTGATTTTTGCATGGAAAATGTCTGGATATTGGAATCGGTCAAATTTTCAGTTTTCAAGATGTTTTTTCATTTTTTAAAATGAAGTAAATGATAGTAATTTATTTTCAAAGAAAGGAAACAGAGCAGTATAAATTAACCTTAGCGATACACTACTGTGATAGATTGTAATGAACTCTGAAAAAGCAGACATACTATAGCATAGCATAGGCTATGTAAGAAAATCTATCCTAAAACATGTAGCACACCTCATTTATTGCTTACTTTATGTATATTTATTCCTAAAAAACTCATTAAATGAGTAAAAATCTGTTCAATTTGTTGTCTAGCTATTGAATAGTGTAACTAAAGAGAGAATTCATGGATGAGATCAGTTTGTATGCTCTATTTATGGTATTATATAGTTGCATTTATAAATTAGAGTATCTTATTTAAAAGTAATATTATTAATGAAATCTGTGATCAAGGATTATCACAGAAGAATATTGGAGGGGAAGCATGCTTACATCATTTTCTCTTAGAGTGAGTCCATTAACGAAACTCTTTTGTAACATCTAAGTAAACTCGCTTCTAGGAATGGCACAGTATTGCCTAGTTTTCAGTCTTCACTTGCGGTAAATTACAGCGGGTCTTCCTGTTCTTATCAGGATATTTTAGTTATTTACAAGTGGGTGGCTTAGGATATGTTTTGATATCAGGTGATTTAAATGTGGAATATGTCTAGCTGGTAGAAGTCTTGTTTTCCCATCTGCACCATGAAATTTTATCTGTTCCTTGTAAGAAGCTGTTCATTGGGAAATTATATATACGGCTTAGGTTTTAGCGTCTGCTGTTGGGAAACTCCCTACAAAGGGCTTATATTCTCTTCTGTTTTGAAATCTTTTTAAAAGAAATCTAATTAGGAATGTGGAATTTATGGAAAATAGTCCATCTGAGCATCCATTCAAAATACCTTTTTGTTTCAATTTTTCATTAGCTATAGTGCAGTTATGAACAAGGTAGTGACCTTTTTCTCTGAAATAGTACATTTGAGTTACTAAACGATACTGAAAACTATAAGGGTCATGTAAAATTGAGAACATAACTGCTAATTAAAAGGGAAGACTGCAAACAGTTCTACTGCCAACGCAGCAAGTAGTGCATATTTATTTTTTAATTTAAACAGTGCGTGCTTTGTTCTGTTAGTATGTTTTTTTCCTTCTTTTTTTTTTTTTTACCCCCCCCCATTCAGGTCAGTCTTCACTGTTTCCAATGGAAGATGGGTTCTTGGATGATGGACGTGGGGATCAGACTCTTCACAGTGGTTTAGGATCACCTCACTGCTTCTCCCATCAGAATGGAGAGAGAGTGGAACGGTATTCCCGTAAAGTCTTTGTCGGCGGACTGCCACCAGATATTGATGAAGGTATGCTCAGAAAGTCTTATTCAGAAAAGCTCCTTTTGGCTTAATGACAAAAATGTGGTGTGAAAACTTTTGTCTGTTAACTACTGAATGGTTGTTTTTCAAACTCTACAGAAAAGCTTTGATGTGTAAATGGATCTTTGTATACCACCACTTTCAGTTCATGGCAAATGTGAGATAATTCAAACTAGTTTTGGCTATAGCAATATTTCGCAGCTGAAGAACAAAAGTACTTGTTATCATACCTTTATCTGACTTTTACAGTATAAATGTTACAAAAAGGAGGTACAAAAATAAACAAGTAAATATCTCCCATTGAAACTCACAAATATACACAATACATTGCAATCATTTTATAGTGACCAGAAGCTAGTAGTAGGAAAAGTATTGCTAGTAGATTTATAAAGTTTATATAAATCAGTAATTCATATTTGTAGGTTTATGTATAGTTTCTTAGATGTGATTTTTAGCAGTGATCACATCCTGTGGTAGTTTCTAATGGATGCATGGTGAAGGCCACAATTGTGAAGCTTCTTTTCACCAGAAATTTCTGTATTTTGCATGTGTCAAGTATGGTGGGATAATGGTTAAAAGAACTACAACAACTGTAAATCTGCAAAGCTGCATTTCCTTGATTACAGAATTGTTTTAATACCCACTTTTTACGTCAGGGAGAGTGACTGTGATACGCTGCAGTGTGTATTCCTGCAGCATGACAGCCTGACTTTCATGTCAAACATAAGCACTACTTTTATCCTGTTTACCATAGCTTATGCTTTCAGCACTTAAAAGGTCAAATATAACACAGTGTTTACAAGAAGGAAAATCTTATTACATTTTTTTGGGTGGTGGTGGTTGTTTTTGTTTATCACCTTTGTTCTTTCAACAGCGGATGAGCACAAGAGTAGTTTTGTCTGTGTGAACTGTAGTTAATGAAACATAAGACTTCATAAACTTCATAAACATTGAAACATAAGACTTCATAAACATAACATTGCTAAACCTGTGCTAGGAGGGTAGCTTGAATTTTTCAGAGTTGCTTCTGTCAGCACTTTTGTTAAATGCACAAGTGTGAATCACTTATTAGGGCTACGTAATAAGGTTTTTCTGAGAGTATTTCTAGGAAGCATTTTATGTATGTGTTTTAACATGAAATTTGTTTTAAGTGCTGTTCTAAATGAAGGTTTATTTTAAGAGGTGTGTAGTTAAGTATTGTTTTCCTTGCTTTAGATCCTCATCAGCGTGTAACCTTGACACACCGCCATTGCTGGATACATTCCTGATGATCTGTAGTGCACAAAGTGGCTGTCAGTACAGTGGCTCGTCAGTTGCTGTTTCATTAGTAATGTCATCAGAGAGTGTAAACAGACTGAAAAGAACATAACCAGTAGCACCTTTTCAAACTTCTGAGTCTGAGGATGGAAAAATTCTCTAAATTATTTATTAGGAACCCCCATTGTAGAAGGCCCTGTAGTACCTTAAGCTGAACGCAGCTAAGCAGTGTTCAATTCAGATGATGCTACAGCAAGGGGAAGTTTGTTCATTTTGTTTCCATATTTAATGAAAAATTCTTGTTAATAGAACTTTTAACTAGTGGTGGTTGAAATGTTTTTGTGGAGAAGGGAATAATCACTTAATTTCAACAAGAACAGAATTGTAACTAGTGGACTTCTGTGGGACTAGCATATAAAAATTTTTACCAGCAATTTTAGGTGAAAGGCAGATTTGAAATGGAAGCAAAAATTGCTTCTTGAAATAGTAATACATTACTTGCTATGTCTCCTATAGCATTACATAACGATGTCATGTAAGTTTACTCTGTGTTAGTTGGAGGTCAACCTCAGATAGTATTTGCTGATGTGGCACTGGCATGTGATATGAACAGGCGTGGCTGGGTCCTGTGATAATCCCTTCGTTTTTCTCCAGTCAATTATAAGACACATTGGCAGAGCTGATTGCTTACTAGCAAGTCAGCAAGTTGTCTTTCTGCTTTCTGGGGGAGAACAGGTGAACGGGGGTTATGATAGCTGTGAAGATGCAGTGACTCAATTTCTGTAACCCCATTAGCGGGTTACAAACTTTTGTTTATAATCATCAGTAAACAAAAGCTTGACCTTTGAACTGTCTTGTTTTCTAGCATTTATTCTGACTTGTCTTAAAGATTTCCCATCAGCAAGAAAACGTTGCTGTGAATTGGTGAACTGTTAAAGAGTCACAGAATATTTATTTGTAGGATGAAGCTACATGAAGTCTGTGTTCTTCAAGTGTCTTGCATTCAATTGATTTTAATTTCAGTTCATGCTTTTTTTATACTCTCATTATAGATGAGATCACTGCTAGTTTTCGTCGCTTCGGACCTTTGATTGTAGACTGGCCACACAAGGCAGAAAGCAAATCTTATTTTCCTCCTAAGGGTAAATATCTGATAATTAATACCATATGAGAATTCTAGAATTCATTTTTCTTAATAAGGCTCCATTTTAAGCATTTTATTTCTTTTTTGTGATGATGACCCAGTGTTTAGGGGAAAAACAGTTGAATCCTGGGGGTTTATAAACTGATGGATTTTAGAATGTGGCTTTGTAATTATTCTGCACTAAAATGATTCTTCTGTAACTTCCTGTTTTTACTTTATTTGGTTTTCTTTTTTTTTTTTTTCTGTTGTTACTTGTTCTGCTTTACTCATGTTTATAATAATAGACAAAGCTAGTCCTCTGTAAAGGGGCTAAATGCTGTCCACAGAAGCCAGGGAAGACTTATACTTTGTATTAACAACTGTTGTGGGAAGTGTGCCTCCACAGCTGTGGCTTTTGTTCAGTTCTTACTACTGGCTTATCCTTCTCAAAGGAAATGGGGAGAGGATATGCTGATCAGCAATCTCCCTGCTTTCCGTCATGACTGCAGAGGGCTTGCAGAAAGCTTGGTTGGGAATGTGTGAGAGCATCTTAAAGTTTGTCCCTTACTGTATGGTAGCATGATGACATGGTGCCAAGCATAATTTTGGGTTAAATTACTGTGCTATAGGTGAATAGAAGAAAGAAACTGTGTTTGTTTTCCCTTTTGTAGGATATGCATTTTTGCTGTTCCAAGATGAAAGCTCTGTACAGGCACTGATTGATGCATGTATTGAAGAAGATGGAAAGCTCTATCTTTGTGTTTCCAGCCCCACTATCAAAGACAAACCGGTAGGTAGAATTTTCAGGGCCCGCACAATTCCTGTGTGATAACCAGAAATCATTCTCTTCAGATGCCTATTTTTCAGTCTTCAGAGTGCTAATGTTTAAATTTCCTTAAATCAAATTAAGTTCTCCAAAAGAACATCAAGTTACATATTTTTAAAGTAGACATCAGCAAGTTTTTGTCTAGTTACAATTCACACTTCTGTTAGTAAAAGGTTTGCTAAATTTCATCTTTGATATAATAAATATATTGTCAGACAGGTGTTCTATGCTTATTTAATAAAATGTAGAGTTCATATTGTCTATAGTGTTGTATGTAACTTGTTTTTACAGAGACAAATCCAAAAAACATAATTTGGCATGGAAGTACAAGTTGTTAGTACAAACAGTCTTGTGGCCAATGCAAGTTTGTTAATAGTTGGAGAGACTTCTGCTATATTCCTGTACTTCAAATTTGGCCAGCTGTAAGCAAATGTAAAGCAGCTAGTTTTGCATAGTAAATAAACATACAACTTTGCACATTGGAGCCTGTTCCATTGAGATAACGGTAGTCTAGTGCTCACACTTGGCTAGAACAACACAAATTCTGTAGATACGTATGCGGTAGTGTGGTTCATACAGCACAGTTTAGTCATGATTAAGTAAGTGCGTAAGTAGAGGGTGAGTTTCTTCCCAGAAATTTGGGTAACAGGGAAGTGGTGAAATTTGGTACGATTAAGTAGTCTGTCTTTAACAGAGCTTATTACCATTTCATTCTGAGAAACGATTGCTGAACAAGTAGAAAGCGAGTTAAAAAATAGTGTCAATTAAGAGGTTTTCTTCTGTGTAGGATACTGTTCTAATTTATATTACTGAGATACTTTGAATTGTGAATGGTTAAAAAAAAAAGGCTTTTTGTCCGTAGGTTCAGATCCGGCCTTGGAACCTTAGTGATAGTGATTTTGTTATGGATGGTTCACAGCCTCTTGACCCACGAAAAACCATTTTTGTTGGTGGTGTTCCTCGGCCTTTACGAGCAGGTACACTGCGTGTTCCGCAGCACTGGGCATGTTGAATATGCAGTCTGATATGGGGAGCAAGGGGGGAGAGAAGTTGGTTCAGCAATGGAACTATTACGTGTTCTTGATGCTCACAGTGGGGAACATGAATACAAATGGACTGTTGCATTTGATGCCTTTTAAAGTGGAGAAAAATTTACCAAGTCTACACTGTTTCGTTTTCCTTTCTGGTTTAGTGGAACTTGCAATGATAATGGATCGGCTCTATGGAGGGGTGTGCTATGCTGGAATTGACACAGACCCTGAGCTGAAGTACCCAAAAGGAGCTGGGCGGGTTGCGTTTTCTAATCAACAGAGTTACATAGCTGCTATCAGTGCTCGCTTTGTTCAGCTGCAGCATGGAGAGATAGATAAACGGGTAAGGTCTTCAAGCATATTCTATTTTTGTTCAGTGCCTTCTCTAGAAATGGTTTTCCATGTAAATGTGTGTCATTGTGAAGACTGTAAATGTTATATCAGATTCATTGCATATTTAGGGCTAGATTGTGCCACTTAGATACAACACAGAATAAAAATGAAGGAGTGGTGCAAAGCTATTGCTTCTGGAACGTGGGAGGCAACTGTGAAGCAGACTTTCTCAAATTGCTTAGCATAATGGGAAGCATGTCAGCTGCCTTCCCCTTTTATAAGAATATTGCATTCGTCATATGCTCCCACTGCAAGTTTTTGCACTTGTAGTATTTGCAGAACGTCAGGGAGGAAAGTATCTGCCAAGGGTGGAGCAATTCTTACTCCTGTTCTGCATCTTTTTAGAGAGTGGACAGAATCTAACCCTAGCGTTACACATTGTGTGCTGAGTGTTCCTAAAGAACACCATGGTAATGCATTGTGAACTCCTTAGTGCATTACAGCCTCACAGTCATCCTGCACAGCTTATGTAAAGACTGTGCTCAGTTAATTGTTTCAATGATAATCTACTATAATTATTTCTTGCTAGCTTTTATTAATTTGTTAATATAAATTAATGGAATATGCCAAATATATCTGCCATTTGCTTGCTTCTGCCCTCTCATCTATATAAAATGTGACTATGCCAATTACAGCGATCTTTGGGCCACAGTTTTGAGAAACTGGGATCCTTACATCTAGTGTTCTTTCTAACTCACATTCTTTGTCTCTGGATTTTCCTTACCTGACTCATTATTGATTTTAATTTGATTATTACTACAAAGGAACCCCCCACACGCACACTCGGCTGATGATCTGATTATCATTTCACTTCTCCTTTGGCTATAAAGCTTGGGTAGAAGAATTATAACAGTTTGACTCAGGGCCTGCGAATTGGAATGTCTTTGTTCCAGTCTTGGCTCTGAAATAAGTTCTGTATGGCTTTGAACAAATAATTTGCGCTGCCCTTGTGCAACTTCTGCTTGCATAAGAAGACACTTGGGTGAATAGGTCCATTGAAGCTGTTGGGACTAGAAATTGAAGTAAGTACTTGTGAACTCCGGCAAAGATTTTGCAATCTGTTTCCTCTTCCTTCTCTCCTCCCACTCCTTATTTCCCCATTCTGTTTGTAGTTCAGAAGAAATGTGGGGAGATAAGTGCTCAGAGGGTTCATTATAAGAGTAGTTGGTCGCATGAAGCATAAAAATGCAACAGTTGCAATACTACTTTTTACTAATAAGATGCTATTTATTATTATTATTTTCTAATAAATTTTTTTTTGTAGAAATAAAAATGAAAGTAGTAACAAGAAGGATTTCCTGTAAAATTAGGCAAGGAAATGCTGCTAAAGGGTATGCTCTTCAAAGAGGTAATGCAAACTAAACGCTCAGTGGCCTGCAGCACCCACCACTACAGAGCTTCTGATGCATGCCACCATCCTAGAGAGTGCCTGATGAAGTTGCTGTAATTTAAGCTACTCCTTGGGAAGACTCCACATAGGTAGCACAGGTAACAGTTGCAGGACATGTTGGGCATATGCACTTCAGCACATACCGAATGAATGTGCTGAGGACTCTGGCTAATACCTATGCTTTGTAAACTTGCACAGAAAACAGTGGAGTAGTAACAGGCTAAAGCAAGCAGATAAGTAATTTAATTACCTGTGCTGTAGTTTGGCCTTTAGGTTGCAGCCTAGACCAGCTTCTGAATACATAGGCGCAGATGTAATAGAGTTGCCACGTTAAGGATGCCTGTGCAGCATAGCTGTAGTTTCTCCTCTTAGCACTTGCAGAAGATGCTCGTCATTGAGTACCTGACCTCAGACTGCTTAGTAAACTAGGTGATGAAGAGAGAAAGTGATAAGATGTTAGGAATATTTGCCTTTGCTCTTTTACATATTCATTCTCCTGAGCTGGCACGGAGGGGTGTTTGAGAAACAGAATTCTGGCAATGGAAGAGGGGGAAAAAGGCTGCTGTATTGTCTCCAAGCAGCTTGTTTGTACTGTTAGCACAAATGGCATCAAACTACTGCAGTGCCCTGCCTGGACTGTGATAAAACTGGGTAAGTTTAAAAATACGGGAACTTGTGAATGCCCTTATTTGAATGAGCTGGCACATCACTGAGATCTGTGAGATGTAGAAGGGCCCATTCCTAAGCCAGATGCAGAAATAGCAGGATAACATAGAGATACCAGTCACAGTCTGTATATTTGGACATGGTTGTGAAAATACCTAATGGCACAAGCTTCAGAGAAGGCTCACAAACGCTTCTAGGAGAGGAACTTGTATGTATGCTTTTTTAAGGGGAGGTTTTGTGTTGCGCTTCTGAAACGTCGCATAGACCTCTCATAGTCCTAGGGAGCAGAGGAGTGGGAGTGGAGGTGATTACTGGTTATGAGGTGCAACGGAGCCTTTAGGGGATGGCAGTGCTGCAGCTGTGATTTAAACACGTAGGCATGTCTAAACGAGCTGTGCTCTAGCCAGCTTGTGTACCGAGAGTAGCAAGCATTGCCTTCCTGTCACACAGTAAGCATTCTGGAGTGCTGTGGGCAGGGTTTTGTAGCCCACAGTACAGCAGGCTTGTTTTTGGTATGCAAATGTCTAGATTAAAAGCTAGTAGCCTGCAGATGTTTCAGGGTGGATGTATCCTTGGAGCACCAGCTGGTAAGTTCCTGTGAGTCATTATCAGTTAAGAACTTGAAGAAATTTTTCTTCTCCTTTCTCTTTTGCTGTGCTGAATTACTTCTGCTCATCTGGCTCTTAATGCCAACTGCATTAGGTAGTCATCAGTCCCATTTTAAGCTTCATATTTGACACCAGCAAGATTAGATGGGTCTCTTTTTGCTGAGTGGACTAAGCCACAGAAAAAAAGAAAACAGAAATGTATGTTAAAGGTAATGATTTATTTTTTTTAAGTTGAGAATTTAGGCATTGCAATTTGCAGACTATATGCATATTTAATCTGCAGTTACAGTGTTGTGTAAACAGTTTACATTCCTACCTGAATGGGAGGAGCTTAACTGTGCATCACCATACTTAACAATAAACCCCCAGAATTTTCCAGTAGTTTGATGTGAATCTGTGTATATCAGCCTTGTAACAACACGTTCATTGTTCCTTTCTGTAAATAAATGACAACATGTGTGAAACTGATGCTGAGCATTGGTTTCTGTTTTTTTTTTTTTCGTCAAGGAAGATGGTGGGAGCAGAATCATTCTCAAGTTAAGTGCCCAGGGTTTTTGGTGATTAAGGGCTATGATCAAGTGTAATGAGGAGGATAATTCTCGTCTGTGTTGTTCCCCACGAGAGAACTGTGATTGCAATCCTGCTAGAATACAGACAGTATGTATTGTGGAACTGTCATCATCTACATTGTAATTAAGAATTGTAAAACTTTCTTCTCATTTTCTGTATACAGGTGGAAGTTAAGCCATATGTCTTGGATGATCAGCTTTGTGATGAATGTCAGGGGGCCCGTTGCGGTGGAAAATTTGCTCCATTTTTCTGTGCTAATGTTACCTGTCTGCAGTATTACTGTGAATATTGCTGGGCTGCTATCCATTCACGCGCTGGCAGGGAATTCCACAAGCCCCTGGTGAAGGAGGGAGGAGATCGCCCAAGACATATTTCATTCCGCTGGAACTAAATGATCACTGCAGTGCTCATATGCAGGCCTCAAATTAAGTGCACTCTTCTGTTATCCTGATTATCCCTACCCCACCCTGCCCTTTCTCTTATTCAAGATAGCATGTCCTTTTGTAGTAGTCTGTAATTTAACAATAGTATAATGAAAGAATGACCTATAATATGGGTATTTTGTAGAATCTTGTCATTGAAAACTGTATTGGGAACTCCTTTTCGTATTGATAACATGTTGCAAGTGAGTTGCATTCTCTTGTCTTTACTACAGAGAGAACACTTGATTTCATGCAACATTTTCTTAGAGGAGAGAAAAATATTAAGAAAAGAGAATTGAAACAATAGAGTATTTTGTTTTTTTAATTAAATTATTGTTAATAAAGAACATAAGAATACTTTTATTAAAATAACCGTGTAACAATAACACTATCAGTCTGTTCTGACACTTTCCCCCAGGGAAGCCTGTTTTTGCCTCTCTTTTTGTTTTGACTTCACATTTTTCCAGCAACAGATGAAGTTAACATTTACCTATCAACAGGAAAGAGCATGTTTAAAGCAACAAAAATGCATGAGCAAAGTTGAAGCAGCATTATAGTAATGTTTTTTTTCTTTCTTCCTTTATTTCTCTTTTTCCTTCTTTTTCTCTCTCTTTTTTTTTTTTTGTTAATCTTTTAAGGGTTTTGAGGCTGAAATTTTTGCTCGGTATATATCCGACCTTGCCTCTGACTACCACCCACATCCAAATTAGTAATGAGATAGGCAGAGCTTATTATATTTTCATCAAAATTATTACATTTTAAGAATTCCTGAATGTAAAAGTTGAGTAAAGTTACTACTGAGGGGGGGGGGGAGTGCACTTTTTATTTCCTTTAAGAAATTCAATTGTCTGGTTACAGCCCTAGAAATCCTACCAAAGCTAGAGTAATGACAACTAGTTAACTGGCATTTCCTCTCCTGAAGGATAAATATATAGATTTTATTTTTGATGGCTATATATAACTCTATATCCTAATATACTAACATTCATCAGGGGCCAGCCTTTGCTCTCCATTTTGACATGAAAAAGTAGAAAACCTAAAGATACCTCAAGGATATCGCTGATTTTTACTGAAGTTTTGATATTCAGATGTGTCACGCAAAGCAAATTGGCTGCTTATTGGTTTCCCATCTTGGATGTAAAGTTAGTTTTAAATACCCTCTAACTTAGTTGTAACAGAAGGCATGAACCTAAGTAGTTTCCAAGTCTTGTTTTGCACTGTTTTCTGAATTTTTGCATGAAACGGTGCGAGCATGCATATGCCTTTCTTACTCTTCCTGTAGAAAGAATTCCAGCTAAGGTTCCTCCTCTTCAGAACTTAATATGGAGAAATAAAGAAACACAGGTATTTGAAGTGCCAAGATTGCTAAGTTAATGCCTGCTTTATTATAAATAAGTTCTACCTTGAGAAGCATTAACACAGTACATGTTAATTGAATGATAAAGAGTGGGTGCAGGGGTTTAGTTTGAAATAGTTGAATGAAGGAGTAGTTCTGAAAATTATTTTTGTTACTTTTGAACTAATGCCCTGGCCAACTTCTGAACTGATTATTTAGCAGTGTGCAAACAAATTCAGTGGCAATCTTCTAAACTGCCTGACCGGCATGGTACCATCCTAGATTCTCTCAGACCAAAGACTTGCCTCAGCACTGCTCGGAAAACATCTGCTCCGTTGAAAGCCTTTGTCAGCCCCCTCATCCTGTTCCCCCAGCCCAGATTATCTTTATGAGAAGTAGTTTTTATTTTCAATACAGGCTTTAATGAACTATACCTTATCGAGTTCCAAAGGTCAAAATGGAGACATTTGCTGTCTACTAGTCAAGTATAGAAAGGGAGCTGCTTTTAATGAAATCCCTGAAAATATTGACAACAGTAATGCAAATGCAGAGTGCTCTTGTGTAGATTGTCAGGGACTTTTTTTTCTCTGAAGTACATAATTATAGTTGGAATGTTCCTTTAATTTTTTTAATGCTTGTAGGTGGCTTGGGGTGTGCTATTGTGCCGATCCTACCCAGTAAACAGGTGAGATGGGTTACCATTACAAGAAATAACACTGTTTGAGAACTAGCTTTGAATAATAATTTTCCCTTTGTACATGACCTGCTGAATTTCGGTACAGTGTTTTTGTAGCTAACTTATTTTGTCATGCACATAATGTATATTTGTTATGCACTACTTTTGTATATCTTGTTTTTCCAACAGTGAGCATTTTTAGGCACACTTTTCACTGACGGGATATCTCTTTATGCAATACCTCAATTTTTCATATTGCAAAGAGTAGCTTTTTGTACTTTTATTACTGAGAGATCTTCATATACTTCATTTTTTAATATAAATAATTTTAATAAATTTTATTTTCTTATATTCTGCTTTTTATACATTTCAGTGCTCTGCATACATTTTGAATTATGGATGTTGTGCACTGGCAATGCTATTTTAGAATCTGCAGAGAAAAGAAAGCATGTTGCTTAAACATCTTAGCCCAGCACCAGGTATTTGGTGTACATATAATTTAAGAAATAGTATATGTAAAGTTGAGAATTAAAGAAGAAAAGCATGAAAGTGACAAATGACACTGTCTTTAGACCCTGAAATTTAAATGCATAAATATAGTGTAGAATTTAAAAGTAAAGAAACATCAGAATTGTCTACCGCTTCTTACTAAGTTTTTAAAAATTATACACAAATGCAGACGTTTTTGGTGAATGTTTAGCCATTTTTAATATTAATAAAAAATTGATGTTAGGTGTTTGATGCAGAAATGTGTCTGCTCTTTTAAATTATATTTAAAGAATAAAAGAGAGCCTGCTAGGTGGCAGGCATGTAATGTTAGTATGCATGACTAATGTAAGAAATTGTTATTCTACTAATATTCACTTGTGATTGTGTGACAAGCGTGTTTACAGATTATTTGGTTACACTTCGATTTACAGGGCATAAACAATTATATACATTACTCTGTACTTAAATAGTGATTACATGTCCTTCTGATTACATGGGATTTGTAGTTGGGGTTACCATGTAGCTCCAAACATAATTAACATGTAATTAGTTTACCAGTCTTAGGGTATCACTTCAATTTGCAAAGGGGTTAATAAGCATGTAGTTTTATCACACTAGCATGGCACTGGCCATGTATTTACAATGTAGTTACAGAGTAATTACATGGTTATTTTTGCAATGTAAAATAAAGTGTTTCTGATTATTTTATATGTAAAGGAACCCCACTGCCCCGTGCTTTTTGGTATAGTATATACTTCTCCATACACAGACCTCTGCAGAATGCAAATTTAAAACTTGCAGTGAGTGAATTTAGCGTTTTATAAGGATGCTGTTGGAAAGACTTGATAATTCACCCCTTTTGTTTTTAGAAGAGTTAAAACCTTCTGTTATAAGGTGATTTAAAACTTGAATGTGATGAATTGTGGCAAGTTAACTTCAAGTTATGTGCAATACCTATTTCAGACTTCTGGAAGATCTTTGCAGTGTAATTCTTTGTTTTTAATTGCAGACATTTAAAAATGTCATTTTCTACTGTTCTAGTAAATCCTCTTTCTTGCTGGTGTTTCTAAAGAAAAGAATCAGAAATCAATCTTTCTACTAATGTAAATTTGAGATTATTTTTAAAAAAATGGAATAAAAGGTTTTGGTCATTTGCTTTATTTTATTATCTTATTTTAAAGCTACTGTGATAGCATTGTAAGAATTGGGACAATATTGTATTCAACTGTTTTATTTTTTATATTTTTAAATTTTAAAGTATAATTAGTTTTTATAATTTTCATCAGATTTTTTTGTTATATTTTTTGGAAGTGAAACTTTTAGCAAGTGGGTGTCTAGTTTTTACTAATCCCTAATATGTTTTTCCCCCAATGTATTGCTCATATTATCAGAAGGAAAAGTTATTTAAGTATGTCAGTTAATTGTACTACTTGGCTGAATTTCCATATAGTTTTTACTGTGTATGGGGAGGTTGTAGTATTTATTATAGCATTTTAAATAAGGGTAATTCATTTTTTATTAAAGTCATTTTCACGTTTAAGTTCATATTTTTGTATGTTCTACTCTAAGTTATATAACACAAGTTACTTTTTTTAAAGAGTTCATTTGTTGAAGTGCTAGTGAAAAATTAATGTTATTAAATAGTTTGCAAATGACTATTTATACCAGTATGCATATAATTTTTAAATATTTGTAATGTGAGATGTTGAATGAATAAAACTTTTAACTCAATGCTTCTTCTTAACCTTTTTTATTTTAAGCTTCCTGTAGATACATGTTCCTTTGTGGCTGAAGCTCATGGGCCTTGGGAAGTGATTTTGATGAAGTGTATGGCTCACGTCTGACTATGTGATGTGTAAAGTGCTTAAGGCTGAGTTCCGTGGCCCTGTTCTGGTCAAAACCTAGGGCATGGTTTTGTAGGGGGCGTGTGAGGGAGGTTGTAACCACTTGAGAGATGTTGAGTGCCCTGTACACTGCATTAAATTGCTGCAAAATAAATGTGCGGTGCTGCAGAACTGGAAAGGGCAATGTCAAGGGGGCTGTAGAACTGCTGTCTGTTGAATCAGGCTGTAAGAAGAACCATTTTTACTGCTTAGGTCCAGATGTCTTTAGGGAATGTTGAACACTATCTACTTAATTTTGTGAATTTGGTGCTTGTTGAGTATTTGGTGCTTGTTGAGAAATCTTTGTGTAGCTCTGGAAAAGCCTTCCAGCAGTTTCAGCACTGCTGTTTCTGTTTTTTTCTGCTGCCTCTTAAGTGTACCGGCCTAGCCAAGAATTACGGTTTGATCAATTTCTTCTACTCTGTGCTGTCTGCTGCTAATTCATAGGGACAAAGATGAAAACCACTACACAGCGAAGACATCAAGCTAACTGGGCAGGTGACATATTTAATGAGAAGAATACCGCTGAGGCACATGCAATGCATGACTTGACGTAAGTCAGAAACCATTGTGCAGCTGGGACAAAAAGATAACTAAGCCAGGGCCCGTGAAGGCCAAACATGGCATGGACAGACAAGGATTCTTTTTTACTTGTCTCACAGTTGTAATCTGATACTCCCAGAAGGAAAAAGTCTGGAATTTTCAAGAATGTTCTTAGATGAGCTTGCTGGTGTCAGCCTTTCATTTAAAGTTTCTCAACTTGATATGTCTGAAGGGCCTTGTGAAGTGTTGCCACCTTATGGATCTGCCCTTCGGGGACTATTCAAAAGAGTTTTTCATCCTCAGTGGCTGCCAGTTCCCCAAACTTTTTTTTCGGTTTCCATATTTTGATACAAATAGCTAAGCTTCAGCGTAGCGTAATTTTGATTGGTCTGGTAGCTGCTCCGAGTGGAACTGTGAGTTGAAACATGCACGTGTACCTTGTGAGACAAACTCTTGCCCAAAATACAATACTGGAGTCAAAATTGGTATATTGCTGCAGTGGCCAGCACTTTGTTATTGGCATCTGAGCTACTAATTTCTTGTGCCATCATCTGAGGAATGGTGTTGTAAATGTTTGATAGATGTTGAGTATAATTCTTTTCCATGGGTGTTTCAGGAAATGCAGATCTTACAGAATTGAGCTGTAATGGGATTAGTTCTGCAAGATGCTAATCACTTGAATTACCATTGGCTTCAGATGATGTAAACTTCGAAGGTAATGCCTTTTTAACAAGAATAAAAAAACTGCTGGTGACTCCATGCATGTATTTTCAGTCCCTTGAAATGGTTATTTAAAAATAATCGTAAAATGCTGGTAAGCTTTGGATCAAAAGTAGAGGCTAGATATGGGATGTCTGCGTAGCAAATAATGATAATATATAGACAATATTGACCAGTTACTTGGCTGGTAATGGAAGTCTTCTCTCTCTATTCTCTGTGTCAGCACTGTTAGGAAATAGTTGTAGTTTGGCCTCTCCCAAAGTGATAACAAGTTCTTGATATTACTTTCAAGTGCATAGTGGTCTCTCAGAAAGCATGTGCTTATCAGTGTTTTATCTGATAATGGTTTCTAACAAGTACGATAGGCCTGAAATTTGGCCCATCGGTATGGGCTTTTCCATGATGGTGGCACAGTGATGTCTTCCACAAACAAGGCACTCCCAGACTGATTTCAGTTCACAAATGATATAAACTTAGAGGTGTTTATCAGGATAAAGCATCTGATTTACATCTGGGGGTGTGTAAATTAATGCTAAACTTTTTCCCATCTGAAGACTGCAAAATACTTTGTGAATGTTTAATAAATGAAATCTCATTACACAGGCAGAGTCTAAAAAATTCACCTCAGAAAAGGTGAAATACCACAAGTCTGGAGTGTTCAAAACTGAAAATAACCACTCTTCGTAGTGAGGGCTTTGGCCAGTTCTGAATTGCTGAGGAGTAACTTTCTAGGAAAGCTGATATATCGAATCCCTTTTGGGTTTCAGTTTGTCCAGAAACTATAAATAAATGCTAGGGGCAGACTCCAGAAGGTGGAGATATGCCTGCGGGGTAGAATTTCAGAATTTCCACAGTACATGAATCTCAACTATTTTCTTTCAGCACAAACTGCTCGCTGAGCACAGTCAGCCACCAGCTTTCTCTTGGGTGCTGCTTTCACTAAATGAACTGCTACATTCCACATCAGTGAAGAAACTCAGTTTGGGTGGAGATGGATAAAACCCATCTAGTACAGAGTAAAAGGCTAAGGTATATTTTAAAGAGAGTCTCTTAGCTGTCAAGTTGTTGTTGGACAGTTTCTACTGTCTGTCCTGATTCTCCAGCTGCTGTTTATTTAGTGCTATGAAAGCCTGCTCAGGCACAGTCCAAAATGCACATCGCTTGCCTACAGGAAATCTAAGACAAATAATAGCCTCAGAAAGGACAGATGAGGAAAAAACACTGACATCTCTTCCTCTGTGTAAAATAAGCTGATTCAGTCTGCCAGCATGAAAAACAGCCTCTGGGATAAGAATATACTTGCAGCTGTCTTCCCAGTCATAGAAATTGAAGGGGGTAGAGGGGCTGAATCGGTGCTCTAAATACGATACTGAACTCCCTGTTTAAGATGGAGAGAGAGTCTTTCCGAAACGTGATGCTCTCGTTAGTGCTATCAGATATCACCTGCTTTCATGCCACCCAAACTATAATTCGCTGACTTTTTGTAGGGCTTGTTGGAGAGAGGCTTTTGAATTGTAAATATTAATTTATTTGAATGTAGCCATTATTAAGGAAAGCCCCCTCGCTCATCTTGTTTACTGAGCTTGGGAAACCATAGTGTATTACTACTCTGTTCAGGTTCCTTTCCAAAAATTTGCTAGTCAAAAATTCTCAGTTCTCCTTGTGTATATAAAATATGGAAATATATAAGGTTTGTGTTTGTTTTTTTCTTCCTGAAATTTAATTTTAGTGAGTCATGAAAGCTGAGAGTAAATCCTCTGAATACAACACAGGTACTGGGGAACTGTGAGAACAGGTTTTTGATTTTGCATGAATGTTGATGTTTAAAATGGACTTAGTTTTGTTGCTCTTGGTGATGTGGCATTTTTTTGATTCCAAATCTGCATAGCAGAGTGAGTTGGTTTGCTTTTCATGTGAGTGAAGAACATTGGTTTTACTTAAATGGCAGACTGATGGTGTAGATGCAGTTCACACATGCTATGTGCCCTAGTAACTCTAACACAATTTTGTAATCTGTGGGGGATATCAATTCACACATAGAGCAAAACATTTAAAAAAAAAAAAAAAAACTCTGCCAACCTTCTCCAACCTAATGTTTGAGAAATTGTTTGCTTGATCTAAATCGCCATCTCACACTGCTGCTGACTCATGAACCAAGATCAGTTTGCTTAGTGATTGTTTTTGCCTTGCTATGCATGTGAAAGCATTAAGTTGTCAGTTTAGCAAAGTGCCATTTTTCAAGACAGTGCTTGTTGCTTTAAGCACTTGCCCGGTATTGGTTTGTGTATGGAGTACATTCTGAATTTTCTTTCAGTGAGCTAAATGTGATTTTTAGGTTTTTGAAGAACATTCTCATCGTAAGCAGCAGGCAGTAGCCCCCAGCTTTGCTTCAGCAGGCCAGCTGTTCACAGGCAGATGCTGCTCTGTACACACTGGCAAAATCAACTCAGTTCTTCAGTCAGTAGTGAGGAAATTTGCTCAAGGGTTGCTTTCACAGGAGGATGTGTTTGGAGGAATTTAATGGCAGAACAAAGCAGGGACTGCTTCAATTTTCTCTGCAGAACTGGCAATCCCTGGAGACAGAAGCCCTGCTCTGTCCCTCTCCTGGCAGCATCCTTACGTCTCTGGAGCTAGGGAAGGGAGTGAATGTTCAGGGACTGGAACAGTTGTGCTAAGGCCCCAGTACCATTACAGAGTGCACCCGCTGCTGAGGAATGAGTATATTCAGTGGTATTTATACTGCAGTTACACAGAATTGTCTCTCTTAGACAGGTGCATTGGTGATTACGTATTCTTCCACAGTTTGAGAAGACAATCTGGAGTTTTATCTCAGGTAGGCCTGACCTTCCCCATCTGCTTGTTCATGGAAGGTCTGAGTACACATTTCCCAGAATTACAGTAGTAATATTCAGTATTATAATTCCTGCAGCCTAACATTTGAAAGAGCCAAGGTAAAGTATTCTTATCACTGAATTGGAAACAAAGGGTGTCATCATTAAATAAAACTAGTTTGCACATTGACATGGAAAAGATACATCAGAAAACTGAAGTCCTTACCTGCCTTTTGTGATATTCCCATGACAACGAGTTTTTTCCAGTAAGAAGGCTGTTGTATTCTGGTGTTACTGCAGCAATCATTTTGCCTTTTTTGAGTCACTCTATAGTTTATATTTCAGATTGGGAATCTTTATTTAAATACCCTAACATGAAGTTCTTCCAAACCAAGTGTTTCAGTCTCATTGACTTGGGTTTTGGTTATAAAGTCCATGGTTCTTCTCAGTGACTTGAAAATCTCTCAAGGGGGTACTCAGGCTTTTGTGTAACAAACTTAGTTTATAATGTGCTAAATATTTTTATGTGCAGCATGGATAAATGGGAAAATATGCCTCTCCTTATGAGTGGTGAGGATGAAGTGATTCCCACATGCATGGTTTGTAAGGCAATCTGAGATATGCAGGTTCATTAATATGAAATGCAGGTGTGTTAAAATGGCAGCTGGCCATTTTATGCCTCTGCTGCACTGTGTTGTTGCTTACATAATTAACTGAGATCTATTGTAAATTATGAAATGTTACAAGTAAGCAAAAACTGAAGGCATAATGCATTGCTTAGATTTACCAGAAGTGGTGAGTTTTGTTTTCATAATGATTCCTAGTTATACTAATAAATGGTCTCCAGTGTGTTCTGTAAAGTAACCATGTTCTAATAAAATACCTCACTCCAGTGACTCTTACTCAGGCTTCTGTGAGAACGACAGATACAGTAATTGTTTGTTCTACTGGTGAGGATATAATTAACAAGGTTTGTCTGTAGCTGTTCTCAGAATTAGCATATTTTCTACATTAAAATCTTGGTTTACAGTGTTAAAATTCATATTTTAGATGGATTCACAATTTGAACATGATAATGTAGTATTTAATCAGCAATCTGCCTTGCCAGTATTATGTTGAGCAATTCTTTGCAGTCCACAGCAAATAATCCTCACAGAGAAACAAATCTCAAATGAGAATGGGTTTCCTTTTTGCTGAGGAGTAACATGAGATAAATCACTAAGTGTGCATGCAGCAGTGGCCTGTTGGCTCTTTCCTTCCTTCTTGGCATAAATTGTGGGCAGGCTACCACCAAACCTGTCTCGTTTTAAAACGGTATTTGAGGTTAATAGAAGATGATGCATAGTTTACCAAGTAAAACTGAAACAACAGAATGCAGGAAACAATGCACATTCTGAGCTGGAGAAGCTGACCTCTGAATACAAAACAAACTGTGATGAGGTGCAAACTGAAAGCTACAATTGGGTATATTTTTAACTAGACAGTTGAAGATGTGGTGAAAAGCTGAGAGGTTTGTTCAAAGTAACAAACACAGAAGTAGCTGGTAGTCAGTTCACATGTGGAAAGGAGCGTGAACAGTGTCCAGTTCTGCAGATTTCTCAAAGACTTCAGGGAGCATTGTTTTTTGTCAGCAGTAACAGATTCTACAAGGGATCTGAGCTGAATTTGCTTTTGAAATCCTGGCAATGTGCTGTTGAGGAACGTAGACAAAATGCGTCACACAAGGGATGCGTATTTGTATTGTAAATCACAAATTGTGTGGAAGAATATGCCATAAATACAGGTGCTGAGAAAACCCACTGATGTGGCAGCCCTGATGCCCTGAAAGGGCCGCAGGACAGGAGCAGCCAGGTGGCAAAGCGAACTCCTGGTCGGGATCATGCAGCAGCAAGTGGTCATGCAACGTGTGAAGAGTCATGTACTGAAAATGGGTGCTGTTTAGATTTATGTGCGTGCATTTATGTTCTCTGGGTGGTTGTGGACTGAGACCTGTGTATTTCAGCAAAAGAAGCACTTTCTTAAGCAAGGCTTTGTGATTAATGGACATGACAAAGTTTGTACTCCGGATCAGTTTTTAATGAAGCTATTTGTTTGCCTCCCTCTGAGCTTCATTCCCTCAAGCTGAACACACTGGCTACCTCTCTAGGCCAAGCTGTCCGCTCAGGTCTTTGAAAAAGACGGAGTGAGTCCCTGGTGCCTTCTTTCTCTCTCTCTCTCTCAATCTCTTTTTTTTTTTTTTTTTCTTTTTGTGTGTGTGTGTGGAGGGGGTGGCGGGGAGGGCACAGTCTCGGTGGTTATATTATATAACTACGACCTCCTTTTCATTCCATGTGCTTTGGATCCTGCAGTAGATGTCCTTTTATCATTGGGACATAACAAATTACTCTGGCAAACTGTCAGGCTGAGCCTCTGGAAGTTATTTCCCTCTTTTTCAACTGCATACACAAGATGCCTTTTTCTGACACTGTATAAAATAACTGAAAATCCTGGGATACTTCGCAGAAGAGTGCTGTGGGTTTTTCCTTCCCCTTGGCTCCCCTGCCTACATCTCAGGTTCCTGCGGGGACACGGGAGCGCTCTTGTTTGGTAGGTAAGGCTGCCATCTCGTGGGGTCCTTCTGCACAGCACCCTGCCTTGCCAAGGGGACAAGGGGACAGCAGCTCTGGAGACCTTGAGGGCTCTCGGTCGTACGGTCTCTGAAAGCTGGGGAAGATTCCAGGGTGACAAGTTGCCGGTACCATTCATATGCTCCTGTTGATGAGTCAGAAAAAGTCTTCTCACAGACTTTAATTTGTAATGCTTTCCCTCCTGAGAGCTAAGGGTGCTGAAATGCTGAGAATACAGAGCAGTATTTCAATGCCAAAGCAAAAATCAATGAGAGGTGCGCTCTTAAGTTGTTTGAGAAATCCTGCTTGTCACTGACAATATGTCCTAACCCCAGTGCTGGCCTGTCCAAAGAATGCCTTGCTGTAGTGGTGTCACATAGCACTCACGCTTACCAGCCGTTGCTAGAAGGACAAAATGACAACAGTTAATTAAGATTCCATAAATGCTGGTGGCTGGAAACCCACCCACCCGTGACCCATGCACTGGCAGGTAGGCTGTTATTTTGGGGTATACTGGTGTGAACTCATTGTATCAACACAGGAACTGTAGAAGGGCCCACATGAAAGAGGTGCCACTTGATCCTCTTCTGGAAATCGCAGCAAAGATGGATAGTACATCACTGCCTTCAGCCTGGAGCCCCGTATATCACTATCACTTTATCAATAATTTGCATCAAATACGTCAATATATGACTTCAGGCTGTGTCTTTTGTGCTAAACCTTTACTGAAAGAGGGTAGATTGAGATTAGACATAAAGAAATTCTCTGCCATGAGAGTGGTGAGGCAGCGGACTGGGTTGCCCAGAGAAGCTGTGGATGCCCCATCCCTAAAAGAGTTCAGGTCCAGGTTGGATGGGGCCCTGGACAACCTGATCTAGTGGAAGGTGACCCTGCCCATGGCAGGAGGGTTGGACAAGATAATCCTTCAGGTTTCTACCAATCCAAACCACTCTGTGATTCTATAATGCTGGCCAAAGGCATCCTTGCAGACTAGGTTGCTATCTCATCTGAGGAGTGAGTTATAACCAGCTGGTAGTGGGCTCATCAAACCAGGGGGATGCTTCCTGAACTGCTGGAATTTTGTGAGAAACCCTTTTTCTGTGTGCGTGACTGGGTGGCACAAGGCCCACCCTTCACTAAGCTTATTGTTCCTTCCTGCTCTGAAAATAGTTACTTTTCCTTTTTTCCCTCACCAAGCCAGAACACTGAAATGGGTCAGTGGTGAGCAGACGGGATGGGGCAGGCGGGGTGCTCTGCAGGGCCCCCACGCCATGCCCACGTACCCCACAGCGCAGCAGCTGGGCGCCCACTCCCTCAGCCCCCGCCTCCCCAGGCTCTCCTCAGCGCCCTCACAGCCGGCCTGTCCACCAAAGATGGAGCCTGGCTGCAGCCAGGGGAGGCCGCTTGTGCCACACATTTATGTCAACAGCTTCGGCTCCCACCGCTGCGGTTCCCTCATCCGCTGTGGCAGGGGCTACAAGTGGGCTGAGGTGGGCCAGTCTAGGACCCTGCTTTCCCAGCAGAGCCCCGTGGACAGGAGCAGGGGGCAGAGGGCAGCCAAGGCGCGTGGGGACAAGGCTGACCTCAAGCCATCGGCCGCTGCTGGCAGGACCCAGGAGGTGGAGAGCTGTGGTGGGGTGAAGGATACCAGCCTGTGCCATGGTACGTGTTGCTGGGACTGGGGACCTCCATGCCTTGGGAGAGCATGGGGCTGAGGTCAGGCCCCTGCCATGCCCTCCTCTTCTCAGGGGACACCATTTCTGTGTGGTGCTTTGGGCTGGCACTTTGTCCCAGTCAGACTGCGGATGTTGCGAGGTGAATGTGGCACAAAAGTTTTTTTAATGTGCTGTGTACAGTCAGACTGGGTATTAGGGAGGAGTTGGATCGTGGTGTTAAACTCACGTGAGTGAAAAAATTCAGTCTTTTTGCCCCAAACTCTTACTTTGTTGAGCTGCAGTGTCTCCAGCCTGCAAGGTGAGGTGGCTGCAATGCAGCACAGCCTACCTTGTCCTTTCCTGGGATGAGGCCAAAAATAACCAACATCTGTGGAGCTGCTCTGTTACACATCGTAGTTCTGTGCCCTTTCTGCCTTTTCTCAAGAGATTCCCATCTAACCAACGTGTCACTGTGCTGCTTTCTCCTTCCTTGCTGTAACAGCCCAAAGATGTTTCTTAAATTTCTTTCTTTGTGGCTGGGACCAAAGAAAGTTGGGATGGGCATGGGTGTGGGTGCCTTTTATTTATTTAAAGCACAGAAGAAAGATTAGGCAGTTTCCTACTGTTTGCAGTCTGTTATGAAACAGAGCTCTGCTGCTCAAGATGAAATGGAGAGAAAATGGAGAGCGTGACCTGGCTTGTGGAGAAGAATCCAGGGCTGGGGTGTTGGAAATGCTGGGTGACAGAGAGAGGGTGGTCCTGAGTGTTGCTAACTTGTTGATCTTCAGATTTATTTATTTATTTATTTTTGTATTTTTCTTCTTTTAAAAGACATTTTTCTGAAGATGACAAAGGGAGATGCTATATTAGGCTGTAATTAATAGCACCAGTTCTGCTGTTTTTTTTAACTGGGTGATGCCAACCAGTGGCTCAGAGACAGCCTGTAACTACTGGTAATTGGAAGTTCTGCTGCCACGATGTGACTGGCAATGGGGCTGTGGTGGCCTGGAGAACGCTGGTTTGCCTAAAGCTGTGCTGCAGGAGGGGATGAGCCCACAGCTGTGACTGAGTTCAACATCCCCATGTGCGTTCACCCTTTCACTCATCTGCACGCCTCGCCTGTCTGTCCAGCAGCTCCTGGGAAGCCTGCTGTCCTCACCCTGCTGGGAACTCATCCCAGTCCTTCCTCCTTGTGGCTGTGTGTCTCAACTCCAAAAGCTCAGCCTGCTCTCCTTGCTTCTGTTTTTTAGCACTAGCAGAGGCGATTATTGTGATTTCTTGCCTCAGTGTACTCACCATTTCCTCTTTCAGCTGAAATTTTTGTAGCTGCCATACTGAGGGGATAAAAAGGGAATTAAAAGCTAGTTGTATTGCCCAGAAACATGTTGTCTTCATTTGTGGTTGCTGTACTGTTTTGAAATCTGTTTTGTGAAGTTTGTGAGACACCCACTTGCCACATGGTTATAATGCAGAAATGGGCAAGATGATGGCATGATGTGAGGACTGATGTTCTGTAACCTGCTGGGACCAGAAATAAGCATCTCTGGAAGGATGGGTTGCTGCAGCTTCCTCAAGAATTTGTTGTAAACACTCAGGATATGCTTTCTAAACTCTCTTCTTAGATGACCTTCAAAAGGAGAAGCCTGACACCTTTGACTTTCCCTGCCCATCAAGAAATGTTGAAAAAGTAATTAAACGAAAGAAGAAAAAGGTATGAAATGTGGGAGCTGATTAGCTGCTTTTGCATTTGAGAAAATAGCTTCCTGCTTGTTCCATATATGTCTATGTGAGAGCATAAGGGAGATTAAAAGATTGAAGCGGTAGTCTGTTTCTGAAAGCCTTACTCACAGAAAAGAAAAATGGAATTATTTTCCCTCTTTGGGGGCTTTAAAATTCTGGCTCTCATTCAATAAAGCACTTAAGTATGTGCTTACCTTGAAGAATGAGAGTATTCTGTTGACTTGAAGCATGTACTGAAATGCTTTCTTGGATTGGGGCCAAGGTGCTGCACACCTTGCTTGGTGAAACCTGGCAGGAAAAAACTTCTGCACCTTCTCTTCCTCTTTTGTTTTAAGCAAAGAAATTCCACAGGTTACAAAAAAAACAATGAAGTCGAGAACAATAGGTACTAATACTATAATAGTAGCAATATGAAATTACTTTCTGTTTCACAGACGTATTTCTGTTCCTGTTCAGTAGTTCCACAAATGCTTGAAATCTAAAAAGGCACATTTATTAAAACAGTAACCCATTATGAGATTTTGTAATGTGTGAGGTACAAGTAATCAGCTAGACTGTAATATAGTAATGTCACAGATACTTGATTTAAAACCAGAAAAATACTACTGACTTCAGAGGAACAGCTAATAACATACTATAATATCACTCTTCTAGTACATTAAATAGTCTTCAAAAAGAATGAGGAAAATGTATTATGTTTTAGCAATAAACGTCCATGAGAAAGGAATTATCTTTAGATTTAAACTAGTTTCACGGATGGGGTCCAGCAAAAGTCATAACGTTAGCATGTTAACAGCCGTTTATATTTCTTAGTCTGTTTCTCTTTCTGAATGCCGTTGTCAACAGTTCCAATTTAATATTTTTAATGCACATTTGAAATATGCCCACTATAGCTGGAGTTTTATGCCTCTAAAATAAAGGTCATCAACATCTATAAAACAGATAAATACCGACTTGATATCAAATAGTCCAGGCCATTGCTATGCTGGGATGTGGCACGGGGTCTGAATTATGCTGTTGCTGAGGGATTAAGCAGAAAAGCTTTTTCTCCTGGTAAAAATGAACAATCTTGTCTTATTCTCATTTTTTCCCCCATTTTGGATGACTTTGAAGATAATTTAATGGCTCCGTGCGAGTTTTCATAAGTTCTTCTTATCTAGAAGTCCACAAGTCCTGGATAAACAAGAGTGCTAGGCCAGAAAGTAGAGCAATATCTCATGTGGAAAATTATGGTGTAATTCAAAGTTTTTTGACTTTTAAATAAGAGATGACTTCCAGTATATCCCATGTATATAGCCTTCCTCCACTTTTCCTCCTTGACATCCGCACCTCCAGTCCTCTGACTTCATAGTCATGCCGGAGAAGTCTGCCATATAGGAGATGTTTTGACAAAAACTTTTTATGTGCTTCATCGAGAAAAATTCAATTTTATCTTTCAGTCCAAAGTCTGGCTTAAAGTCTGGAAAGTAATTTCAAAAATGCTTGAAGAAAATGAAAAGTTCAGAAGTCGACTGTTGACTTGTAGTCGGCTTAATGGAGAAGGTAGGTAATGAACTGAGTGTATTTGCTGTCCTAGAGAAAACAAGTTAATAATGCAAGTCCTCGAGGTTTAAGATCTCGAGGTTTAAGGTCCACTAAGCTGTTTGTTTTGGGTAATATGCTTTACAACTCACAAATTACAGAATTCATTGCATACTTTATACACTTCTAGCCATATTTGAACAACTCTTATTTTTCATTGAGGGCCTTATAAAAACTGTATTACTTGGGAGGAAGGACATCAGAAGTGTTTTCTGCAGTCTTTAACATTAAAAATATGAACATAAAATATGTGCAAGTTTTCCTGAATATGTTAAGTATATAATTAAACTGTTATTCACAGACAGGTCTAAGGCAGTACTTGGATAATTTATTTCTTCACATTGGAAAATTGGAAAGTAGTGGTTGGTTTCATATTGACAATAAATAAATTAGATGCTCCCCAAAGGTAACTGTAATACAATTTAACATAACCATCAAACATGTCCTCACACTGTGCCCTCAATGCAGCTATTTCATTACTGGAAAATGACTAGGGAATTAAAAGTGGTGCTCTGTACTGAGACATCTTCAATTAGAGACATTGTAGTTGCTGCACAATTTGAGATAATGCAGTGTATGCTTACAAATGTAATTGGAATATCTGGCCTCACAGTCTGATGAGTTTTTAGGAAAGAGAATATACTAATCTGTGAAGAGTTACCAGGTAAGTTAAAAATAGCATATTCATGTGCAGTGCTTCTGCTTAGTTTACACGCATGTTGACAGAAATTTTCCTCACACACTTGTTAAGTTATGTACCAAAATGTATGTCCATTGTTGCCAATATTTTATGTTCATAACGTGTTATGTTGTGGACTGATTAAATTTACACATACATAATAAGAAAATACTCCTTCAAAATTTTTCTTCATGAGAACAAAAGAAGTGCAATTTTGGTTCAGAATAGAAATACATATACCCCAGTAACCTGTTCTCTGCAACCTACAGTGTATGTAATTGAAACAGTAGAAGAAATTTGACAGCATGTCACAACAACATATTCTGTGATTGTTCTGTAAATATTCTGCATTATGTGGAAAAGCACTGCTGTTTAATTTAAAATCATTTTCTGATTAATTTTGGTATAACAAGATGCTGAACATTAATTATATGGTATTTATATTCTTTATACCAATCATGATTCCATTGGCCTTTGCCGTATTTCTACATAGCTCTCTCTCAAGCTGAGAAAGTCAAGACTACTAAATCTCTCCTCATATGGAAACTTTTTCTTAGCTCTGATAATCTTTACTCTCTTATCTTGGTCATCAATTGAAATGCTTTCTCTCTGCTTCTTTACGTTCTGCGTAGTTCATCCATATTGTTCATTTGTTTGTGGTGATAAGAGACAGCAATTATTGGCAAGCCTAACACTGTATCTGACTTTTGCCTGTACAAGTAAATACCTGTGATATCTAAGAACTCCACAGGGTTGGGAATAGGTACCCTTCCTCCTGAACTCAACAATTCCTGCTAGCCAGGAGAGATGTTCCTGGGCAAGGTGGGTGTCTTTCACATCAGAAGTGTCTTAGGACTTTTTCTCTCCATAAACCTGTTGCAGAAGCCATTGTAGAACTGTGCTTTACTACCTAACTTAAAGGTTTTGATCTAGCAGCTTCCATATATTTTCTCGTATGGCTTAGATCATTGCAAAAGTTTCAGTGTAGTCATTAATGTCTATGTGACACTTAGCAGTCAGTGAAGAAAAAAATGTCTTCTAGGATTTTTGTTTGCCTGCTTTTAAGAAAAAGAAGAGTGGGAGACAAGGATAAAGGACTAGAAATCATTTAGAAAGAAACTAGAAATGAAACCATATAATGTGTGATTGCCTCTGAAATTTCAAGATATTGTAAAAAAAGTCAAGATTTCTGCTGATACAAGATCTCCTAGGTGGATTTACCATCTCAACGTAATGGTTGCTAATCTGCTTTTCTGTTTGTTATGGATATGCAAAGTACTGGTTTGTCTAGATTGTATTTATCTTGGGATTGAATAGACAAGGCCCATTCCCTTTTCAGATACTTACCTCTTTTTGTCATCAGGAGAGAAATCATTAGCTATATATGCAATTTCCACTGATTCATTTCTTAAAAAAGAAACAAAAAAGAAAGCAAGCAAACAAAAAGCAGCCAACCATACAACCACCACCAACAAAAAGCAGCCAAATACCTATTCTATCTTTAACTGTAATTGTACCTCATTTTTCAGGAGCTTTAATTGAGAATCTACTATTAAGCCCTATTTAGCTGAAAACCATCAATTCTAGTACCTTCTCGTTAATTAGCAGATTTTACACAACACCAAATCAAGGAGATAAGTCTGCTATTGATCTGAATTTTTCATTAAACAAGAAGCAAATGGAATAATTCTGGAAGACATTTAGATATGGATCAACAAATCTGAATAAACTTGCTTCATTTTTTAATTTTCAGTACATCAATAGAGCTAGAAAATTAATGCTGCATTTTATTGCCTCTATAAATAGTTCTATTGAGAGAAAAAAAAATGTATGTGAATTCTAATGCTACCTATTTAATCCTTGAAATGCTGCATGATTAGATTCAGTGTGACTGAAAATGGTGATGATTCTCCCACAGGCAATGGCATGAAGCAAAGTTCACAGAATGAGACATTCTCCCTGGACAGGGTATGTATATAGTCCATTAATTGGCAAGCAAGCTTAAAATGGTAAACAAAAAAATTAAAGAGATATACTGATTTCGTTTAATGTTATTAATATGTTCCAGTCTTACACTTCAGTATTACTGATGTTGGGCTCAAATATTTTTCAAGATTTTGTTCATGTTTAGGAAGTAGAAGGGGTCTGTCCTCAGCAGGAAGGGGTTTTGCCCTCACAAAGGCACGGTCCCTGTTCCTGTACTTCAATTCTTTGTGCGTGAGTAGTAATGACTGTTCTCACCTGTTCTGACCCAATTCTACCCTAGGGCTGGTCCCCTGATCTCTGTAGCTCATTAATGGCTTTCTCACTGGAACAGGGAAATGTTTCATCACATACTTTCCCTCCTTTAACCCCAAAAGATTACTCATAGTATGTCTAAAAACTTGGATCAATGTACATAAAAATATACTGAAGTGTGCTGTCAACTTATATTGCTTTCCACAGGTTTTACGTCTCTCCTCAGTAAATATTAGAGGGGAGATACTCAGTCCGTAGAGGACAGAAAAGTACAGCAGTTAGAAATGGTTTAATTTGTAAGCTGTATGGTCACGTGCTCTCATTTTTTAGCTCTATGGGTGTAAAACATTCTTTTATGATCCAGTGAGCAGTGCTGGTTGTTGGCGTTAAGAACACTACTTTATCAACAGAAATACGTGTAGGTCTGTTCTGGAAGTGAGAGCATAGCAGCTTGGAGAAATAGCAAAGCTTAAGGCTACCTTTATACTTAGATACTATGGAAGCTTCCCATGAGCTCTGACTAGCCACTTAGAGAAGTTCCATGCACATAGGAAAGTGGCCTATGTCCAGGCTGCATACATGTGCAATGTGTGCCTTAATGAACAAAATCTTCATGTGATGAAGTACAATCTAAAGAGAGTCTATTTGTTACGCTTTGTATATGACTTTTTTTCTGTTAAATGGAATGTACCACTTCACTTTTGTTGTCTCTTTTCCTCTAGGAAGAGTCCATCTTCGGTTGGGTATAGCAAGAAAATAAAGGAAGATTCAATCCAAAAGGAAATATAAAAGTAGTGAAATTGTTTGTTAAGATCTAGTTCTTAATGAAATTGGTGGTAAGACTACAAGTGATTTCAGTGAACGCTGTTTTTCTGTTGTTTGTTTGGCATATGTGTTTCTGCTGTTCAAGAGGTTTGTTTTTAGAGTGGCTTAAACAGCTCTGTTGTGAAATATTTATTTGAAGTCATTAAGTCTAGTGTTTCACTTAGTTAATAGATTTGAAAGCTTTTTAATGAGCATAATATTGTGACAGTTTGCTTGCAAAAGAATAGAGATACACATTTAGTGTTGACTGTGTGTTTTTATTGAGTTTTTTTTGTAGCTTGTCAGAATCATAAACAAACATAAATTCAGTCAAGCAGAACTCCACACAAGATATATCAAAACACTTTTGTTCCTAGTGATTTGAATAATTTTGATTTTATTATAGTAAAATAACACACAATTACCCTTCTGTTCATTCATCCATTTATACATGAACCTCAGCAAGTATTTTGAATATGAAACCAGGTGAATATTTTCTGTCTTACTGTTCATCACGAAGCACGTAATAATATCATCATAATCAGAAAGTGCTGTTTATCTAGCTGACTTCAATAACACAATATAATTTTCTTCTGTTATGGAGTTTTATAGTTGGAACCTTGATTGACTGTTAAAACCTTTTAAACTAGCAAATTGTGTAAATGGAACACGAAGACTGCATAAAAATAGTATGTATACAGATTTCATCTCTATAGCTAAAACATTCACCTGTCACAATTAGACATCTTTGGTTTCAATAAAAGGATGGTTTTCTCATTGCATAATGTCTTAGTGTTTGCAGATATAATGACTGGAATGTCAGAGTGTTGAGCTTTAATAGTATGCCAGTGATTGTGTCATTAAGCAGCAAAGCATTTGGAAGGGTTTAATCTTTGTTTACTTAATAGTAAAACTGCAAATATGGAACTGGAATGTGCCCTTCTGATGACAGTTTGGGCATCAAGGTTTTTTTCTGATTTGTGGCTGAGTAATATTCTGATTTTACTTGAAATAGTTGACATTTCAGCTTGGAAAAGGAAGTGAGAAAGCAAAGTATTCAGTCAAGATGTGATCATTTTTCTGGCAGAAGAAAAATGTCATAGTTCTTTGGTATTTTCAAATTCATGTTTGGAGTCACACATTTATTTATTTATTTTTAATAAAGGAGATAGTCTTCCTGGTCCCCCACAGTTGTATCAATGAATTGTTGGCATGAAGAGTAGTTATTTTATAATCTCAGATTGTAAATTGTAGAGCTACTGCTCTAATGTTTCTTTTCTTGTAAACTGCAGCTGCAGTTGGTACCTGTGTTAGCACAGACTTAAGTGGCCCTGGAAATGAAACTTGTGTGCTTCTGCTGTGCTGCTACTTTTTCATCCAGGTGCAATGGTGATTTGAGGGGAGGGCCCATGCAGCATCAACCTTGCCATATGACTTTATACTTGTTAACATGCTGCTGATCAAGAGAAAGAAATGTCTACTGCCTTCCTTATTAATCCCAGCAATCCGTGTTCTTACCTGCTTGTCTTAGCCCTCGTCCAACATGCCTGTGTTCTGCCTTCGTCTCGCTTCCACCTCAATCAAGAATGCAGCTCATGCCCAGAGCAGAAGGTGGTGAGCATCAGTCCTTCTCAGCCTGTGAGGTGTGTGAAAGTGCAAGCAAGGGGCCAGCAGCCCCTTCCCCCAGAAACCCTGTGGTGGTGGCTATATAATTAAATGGTTGCGATCCACTAATAGAAAAGAACCTCTGATTGGCAGTACTCTGAAAGAGATCTTAAATTTGAAATCACTTTGGGTTAGATCAGCTAATGCATCAGGGCAAAAAGATAGATGGTGATTTAAGTTCAACTTCTAACTCCTTGAGTAATTTCCTACTTTTCTAGGTTCGGTTTCCAACTCTTTGTCTAGCTTTCTACTTTAGTGACCAGATTTCAAAGGTACTGTTATAAACAAGGGTAGTTAGAGCAGTTAAGCTACTGAGAAAAAAAAAAAATTTTGAAGAAGATCTAGCTCAGGATGTACAAAGTAGCCCAGCTGACACGTACACTATCATCATCCACTCAGATCCCTGCTGCAATTTTTTTTTTCCTTCATAAGACCAGTTAAATATAAACTGCAGAAGACAAAGTAATTGTTGTGTTGCATTAAAATATGCATATACAATCCAAGTAAGTAGCATCTTCAACACGAAAAAAAAAAGGGACTTGTTTATACAGGAAGAACTTTATTTAAACCCTCTTTGTTAAAAGAAATCAGAAATAAATAGGGGAGCCTCAGGGCACTAGATCAAACACTTGAGATTCAGAAAACAACTGACCCTCCTCTGAAGTCCTTAATCATCACTGCAGAAGCAAAACCAAGGGTCATACTGTCCTGCTGTGGTTCCTGGGTAGTGATGGTGTTCTTTCACATTCTTCAAAACGCGTATCAGTTACCTGAAGTTTTTAATAACAAATCTCACTTGGAGTGTGAACTGAAGCAGATGTGCAAATATAGAGGTCATGATTTGTCTTTGCTTTGCAGCCTTTTTTCTCAGTACATAAATTACCTTTTGCAGTACAAAAATTCTAGTGAATTCTAAAAGTTCAAGAACAATTTTTAAGCTCAACCCTGAGAACATATTGCAGGAGATCTGAGGAGGTACGTTGCGGTACAGAGGTGGGAGGGAGCAGCCAGGACTTGCAGAGTAGCTGAAGGCGCTGCTGCTGAATTCCTCTGATCAGTAAATGCTAGTGTCAGCCACTTGCCTCAAGTTCTTAGAGTTGGTCTGAATAAGTATTCTTTTGTAGCACATTTTTATAAATACAGATGACTCTATAGGAAGCTCAGTAATGCAGAGTAAGGCCTTCAGTTAGCAATTTGCTGGTAAAACAAAGTTTAACTGGAAATAACACATCTGCTGGGTCTGAAATGTTTTGATTGAACGTTTTCCCAGATGGTGAATTCTTGCCAAATGAGGTCCCCTGGCTCCTGGAGCACTTCTTGGCAGGTCAGCCCAGGATACACAGCCTCTTCTGTCTGCCCAGTGACACCAAGGAGTGTCCAGAGCTTGGGGGCTGGAAACTCCAGCCCTTGGTGTTAGGCTACCACTTCCAAACTGCTGTAAAGCTGTAAAAAGCATGAAAATCCTGGGGGCTTGAACTCCACTTTGATTTCCATGTCTGGAAGCGCTAAGAGG